>NC_045786.1:22725228-23036641 GCF_009873245.2 Balaenoptera musculus | reverse complement strand
TTTGGTTTTGCAATAATTTCTTGACTGGCCATAAAGTTTTCTGAATTCTATGAAATCTAGTATGTCACTATGATATTTTGACAAATAATCCCAAGGTTATAAACTTGGAAATGTATGTGAAATAACCTGGTGATAAAACAATTTGATAGTGGTCAGAAAACTGGGGTTCTAGCCTTGGTTCTGCCTGAGCAAGTCTCAGTGATTCTGGTTATATTTTCCTCAATAGAAAATCCTAGTTGGAATGGTAGTTGAATGGTCTTTAAGGATCTCTAGTTTTAAAAGTCTAGGAGAATATAAGAACACCAAAGGAAGGGACTTAGTTAATAATATCAAAAAGTATTTGGGCAGGTATGGCTTGCTCAAATTACCTGTATCAATCCTGAACTTTCCTTTTTATGTGTAAATACATAAATAGTAAGTAGGATTATCCTCTACTGGCATCTATACTGCTTTTAGGAATACATGGGAAAGATATCCTTTTTGAAATCTCAATATTATTCAGGTCTGTTGACATTAATATTAATGTTAATTGTGCTGCCTTGTATAATTGGTTATGTTAGCACTTTATTAAAACAGTGTTAAAGTATTGATAGATTAGCATAGTAGCTGAGCCAAATAACCTGATGTTTTCTACTAGGAAATAATCACTTGTAAGAATTCATAGCTTTGTTCCCATATAATCACTGAGTAGTGAGTTGTTGGTTTTTTTTCCAGAGCTTTTTATCTATCACATGCATTGAAGGTAAGATCATACCATCAATTCTTTTTCATAGTGAAGTGTTGGAAATGGTCACCTCTGCAACCATTTAGGGCTCCTGAGCAGTTACTGGTGGGCCCACCAAGATTGGATTCACGTTGTTTCAATGAGATTGACACTAAGACTGACATTTCAGTGAGACTGACACATCTATGGTGTCAAATATTCCAGCAGAGAGAAACTCTGAATAGTTATGCGTCTTGACTGTGCTCACATCACTAAGTATGGTCTTTTTATTTCAATGTTTTAATTCATCTCTATTTTCAAAATTTTTCTATTATTTCAATGAAATTATTTGAAAAAATCATTAAGTTTCAAAGGTTTTTTTTCACCCAGCTTTATTGAGCCCCTAATTGATGTATAAAATCTGATGAGTTTGGACATATGTATATATTTGTGTCACCATCTCCACAATCTAGGTAATAAAAATATCCTGAAAGTAACATTGCCACAAGGGAGCAAGTTGACTGTGGGACCCTTGATCCCCAGTGTAAAGTTCCCTGAAAATAAACTTGACCAAATGTTTTTATAAAACTAAAATCATCACTTACATATGTTACTATCTACAGTCATGATTTTTATGCTCTTCAACTGATATAGTAGAAATAGGAGCTAGAATTCTGATTTCCGTTCCTCTCCTTTCAAATACTAGCTCTATGATCTTAGGAAGAAGTTAATGTCTCAGTTACAAAATGTATAAATTGACAATTACAGCTATAACGTAAGGTTATATTTGAAAATCAAATGCTATAGTTGATGTACGAATCCATTGTAAGCACTCTAAAGGCAATTTAAAAATGGAAGGTATTATTATTTTCCCTGGCTGGTTTCTTCTCATAGTTAAATGAAGGCATTAGTGTAAAGCATTGCCCTGCTAAGCTTTGCTCAGTTAATATTTTGTGAATATCATACTTAGGTAGATAAGTTACATTGTGCACATTACTTTTGTAATAATCTGCACTTTGTATAGGAGACATTGCTTCCCTTTATTAGCACAAATATGAGAACAGACCATAACTTGAACTTAAGAAGTTGAGGAAGGTAGAGGGCTAGTGAAACTAGAGTGCGTTTCCCCATTTTACCATCATTGTCACGAAAAACAAACAAAAGACAAAGTGAAGAGACAATAAACTAGATAGCCAAAAGGCATAAGAGGGGGTGCTGTATTTATAAATTGTAGAGAAATTCAGCTTTATAGCCCATGTTTTCTAAATTCTCACCATGAGACAGGCAATATCAGTATCTTCCAGCGCTGACCGAATTGTTGGATTAGTTCTGCCTAGAAATCTAGTTGTGGGGCAAGAGACCCAGTGCTTTTCTGAGGTTCCGAGTGGACAAGAGCCATGCTGCAAGTCAGAGAAAGATTTTCTGAAAAAAGCTTCAGCTCTAAGAAGCGCTCCATCGGCAAAGGGGATTGTACAAAGCAGCCTGTTCCGTAAGTGCATTTACAGGATTTGTCTACTGTTATTAACAACACAAACAATAAAAAAATTATCATTGACATTTGGGGAATGTAGTCTAAAAGATCCCATTTTAAGTGTGATTTTGAAAGGCACTTTTTGTAATCTCAACATTATTTAGGAAGACTTGAGGAAGGTGGCTTTGGTATTTCTTTTTCCCCGAGGTTGTTTGTTTTTCACACAAGAAAACACATCATCCCTTCTGGTTTGTCCTGAGAACAAATTACTCTAAAATGGCTTAGAGAATATGGGAGATTGCTTATCTTGCTATATTTAATAGAATAATACAAAACTGCAAGCTTTGACTACTTAATAAGGAAAAGATCTTCTGCCATCATGTGGAATGTCGGAGAATCTTCCCTTGTTTGATGTTTTTGTTCCTTTGCTGGCTTTTCTATGAAATACATTGAATTTCCTGATGGAAGAGTAATTATTATTTCCACAAATAAAATGTTTAAAAATCATAAGGTAAACAAAGTGAAGGATTTCAGAAAGTTAAAACTTGATAATTTTGGTTCTACCTTTCCCAGATTTAAGAGACAGATTTAAGGGAAAAAGAAACCTTCCAATTCAGAAAAAAAATCACAAACTAGAGATGCAAAATATCTTTTGTCTAGTCTCTCTTTATTCCGCTGGGGATTGTTTTTTTTAATTGGGAAAATATTTGCAAGTCTGCCTCAACTGATTGAATGGTTATGCTTTATCTTGCTACTTCCTTGGGATATTATTTTGTAGCCATAGGTATCTTTTTTGCAGTATCATTCAGTGTTACCAGTGTTTCTTTTTCTTTTAACAATTCTCATCTTAGCCTAGTTATTAAATACATCTCTCCAGTTTCCTCACCCAGATCTCTCTTTTCATCTCATCAATTATTTTCAGGGAGGGGGGTGACCCACTTCTCTCTAATAAAGGTTAGAGACATCAGCTAGCTTGGAAAAACCTCCTGCTGATAAAATGATAATGCTTGATTCTACCTGCCACACAGGGACCAGTTTCAAAGGAAATTTTTGACCAAGCTGCCATTCAAGCTTAATTTATATGCTAGAAAGAGCCTTCACCAGATGCCACGTATTTCTTGTTGAAGTGATTCATCATATTCCACAAGTAATGCAATCACCTCTCATGTGGGAAGAGCAGTGGGAGAAATGCAAATAAGGAAAGGGACAGCTTTAAATGAAAAGGAGAATGGGTCCAAATTATCCCTTATTATGGGGTGAAAAAATATGATGTCAGCAGCAGGAAAGACAATGTTAAGAACTGCTGCTGACTTTGCAAGTACCATTTTTAAATGAAATTTCCAGTTTTTCATGGAGGAATAATCTATATGTAGTTGGACTTATGTGGCAGATGCAATTTTCTACTCCTTCATCTAATTTTCCACATAGATTCATCTCTCTTTCCTCCTTTAAATACCTTATGGAAAACTCACTTTTTTCCTGAATTATAGCATTCTAGGAATGAAGGAGTTAAACCTATTTCTTTAAGTGAGGGGAAAGTCGTTTCCTGCAAATATATCTCAGTAGCCTAGGAGAAATGTTCTGCTAGATTAGGATGATTGAAAAACTCCACTGATAAAGAAGGAAATGAAGAAGTACTACCTGGAACCGTTTCCCTCATCCTCTCTAGAAGACTGTGGTCAATCCATCATTTTAAACTATTGCTCACAACTCATATTTTCCATAGGGTCTTCTCCAACTGAATTATATATGATCCACATTATAAACACCCAATTCCTTTACCTTCTTCAAACATGTGCAATTTATTTTAAATACATCTGTGGACATTGCATATGTGTGTATGTATGTGTGTGAGTGTGTGTGTGTGCGCGTGCACGTGTTTTCCGGTAGAGATGACTATGCCAAACTTATGACAGGTGAAATGATTGGAAAAGAGCATGGTTATTCAATTTTCATCCAGTATACCTTATTGTATACCTTCTCTGTGTTCCGTACACTTTTCACTGACCCACAGAAATACTTGTGGTACCTAGTTACCAAGGATTTGTCAAGCAGTTGGAAATTTAGGCAAGCAATTGGTTGGTAAACTTGTGGAGGGCTTTTCTTAGTGCATATTTTACAGAATCAAGTTCAATGTCTCTTATAAAATGAGTGCAGGAGGATAACAACTTATCAAATCGTAGGGGATTTTCTCTCCCCACTTGGAGTTCCTACAGTTATTTGTCTATCATTTGACCACAAGGCCCCTGTTAGCCTGGGAGGAACCGATCTGTGTTTGGAATATATCCTGTTGCTTCAGCTCTTATTAATGATTTTTATCTGGAATCTTTAGTTATAAGCTGAGCTCCTAGGAGTCAAGGGTGAAATCCTCTCTATTTTGAGTTATGTGTCTGTGGTGTTCAGTAAAGTGTTACGTCCACGGGAGATACTCGCTGTGTGTTTATCACAATGACTGTGTGATAAAGAGCTAAGAAATAGTGCACGTGCGCTGCAGAATTGCTTGGGCAAAGGGGCGAAAGACCAAAGAAGAGAAATATAAAAAATAAAAAGAAATGATATCGGAAAGGGCAAATTGTTGATATTTGTTGTCATTCTATCACAGTGAGACCTATTTAAATAGAAGGGTACAGATAGGAATTTGGTATCAAGTCAATTTACTCTGTGCTCCAAAGTCATTCTTGGATAGTGAAATATTTGAAAGCACCCTCGACTTTTGATGTATGGCTTTCTGACTTGAACTGATAAAGCCAGAGGCCAGAGATCTTACCATTCTCTTTCTTTAATTCACCAGTGAACATAATGACCCTGTCCACTAATAATTAGCACTCATTACGATGATGCCCATTTGTCCTGCATTCTTGGTGGGTTGGCTGGTGTGGTCCCTGGACAGTTTTAAGTTTTCTCAGTTCAAACACTGCCAAGCTGTCAATGCACACCCTTTCAAGTAAAAGCAATGAGTTTACATTTCCGCCTCATAAATCAGAACAAATACATTGGTGGGATACTCAGGATGCACAATTATCCTTCCTGGAAATTATAAGAATTACATAGCACTCAGGAAAATAGGGACTTCATCATTTATAACTTTTTCAACTTTAAACTGTAGATCTCAATGAGTCATTTCCTGATGTTAACAAAAATAAATCCTCATTGTTTTACACACACACACACACACACACACACACAGCCAAAAACCATTAATCTGAGTTATTTGCAGATTTTCTTAGATGAAAAATAAATAAAGCATAGAAACCAGGTGGGTCTCGGTGGGACAACTATCATTACCCTGATAGGAACAGGTGAAAATGACAGCATTTTTAAATAATGTGTTAAATAAATAAACTTGTAAACTATTTTGAAAGACAATAGAGCAAACTTTAATTATAAAACATAACAATCTATGTGGATGTCCTTTTGTGACACTCGGTACTTACCACTCTTTGGATATTCTTTTCTGTTAAGACCTGGTAGGCCAATTACAGTAATGTAAAGATTTTCAGATGTGACATTGATGACAAAGAGATCTGACCAACTTTTCTTAGGCAAGCTCTGTAAGAAATACACTCTTCTGGACTTTTACTTTTCAAAATACAATATAGAAAATTCCTATTGATTTCCATGTGGCTATCTACTTAGAGAATTTGTGAAAGTGCCTCAGTTCAGCAAACAAGCGCAACAATAACACACACACACACACACACACACACACGAAGAATGGGGCCTGAGTGAAAGAGAAATGGAAATATAGTATAAAAGGTTTACATCAGCACGGTTTTATTTTTCAGTGTCATGCAGGCCATGCAATAAAGACTAAGATTTTCCTCATTATTAGTTTTTAAAAAGAAGCGTCGAAAAGCAAATTCATTA
Organism: Balaenoptera musculus; assembly: GCF_009873245.2. NCBI lineage: Eukaryota > Metazoa > Chordata > Mammalia > Artiodactyla > Balaenopteridae > Balaenoptera > Balaenoptera musculus. The sequence goes on along the minus strand of NC_045786.1, from coordinate 23,030,600 downwards.
CAAATAAAATTTTCCTCCTAGTATTCTCCAGACATTAACTTGACAAGTAAGATCACCTATGCCCTGAGTCGAAGGTTTTCTAGTTTAAATCAATAAATGAGCTGGAATATTTCAACTGGGATTAGACTAAGGAGCACAAACAGTTCCCGATGGATACTCACAGCTCCAGCAACTGAAGTTGCTGTTTGGCTCAAACGTCATGTCTCTCCTGCGCTTCTTATTTACCATCCCCCAAAGGTTAGATACAGAGTCCAATAAGAAGCATGTTTATTTGGTGGTACAAAATGCCTCTGGGCCATTCCCAGTTTTCACAACTACTGTCTAAATGTTTTTGAAGACTTCAGATTGCATTGTTGTGTCAAAGTTCAAAGGTAAAGTTTACCATTAGCAAAGTAAGAATTACATAGTGCCCTGGAATCGGTACAGGAATGTTCTAAAGTTTATGTTGTAGCAAGTCCTTGGCAATGTGTGGTGGTGTGTGTATTTCTGGAGTGAATGCTAACACAGGTGTTTTGAGAACACTATGTACTTCAGCTCAGAACTGTTAAGTAACTGTAGCCAAGTAGCATAGCTAATTGGAATTTCGAGTGATCTTTTTAAATATAGATTATCATTGGTACAGAGAGACAAACGATTAACTTGGAGCTTGTATTCAACTATAGTTGTCTTTGCAAAAAATAAAAGTCAAATCCCCTGTGAGAGAGAAGATACTGATGTGCTGAGTCACTTACTTTTATACATAGATTTGCATTAATTAATGAATTAATTCTCAATAGGAATTTCTTAGGTTCTGGGAGAGTAAGGATGAATAAGATTAAAAGGCTCACAATCATATGCGCAAGAAGGATTTGCAAACCAACAACTACTATAACAGGATATGTCTAAGGAACATGGAGAGGCAAAGAGGGAGCCATTGATTCTGCCTACAAAGAGTGTTACCAGATGGGCTGGTCAAGGAAAGTTGTGTTTTGAGTGAATTATTTTGGGGTATTCTACATAGAGATATAGATATATTCTATATATTCTAGATCTATTCTATATCTACATCTATCTCTATCCATTAGGGTTCAATCAAAGCAGCAGAACCACGAGACATATGTTAAGAGATTTATTACAGCATGCTAAATAAAATAAGCCAGATACCGAAGAACAAATACTGTATGTTTACACTTCTATGCAATAGTTAGAAGAGTCAAATTCATAGACGCAGAGGGTAAAACAGAGGTTAGCAGGGGTTGGTGTAGGGGGAAATGGGGAGTTATTGTTTAATGTGTACAGAGATTCTGTTTGAGATGATGAAAAAGGTCTGCAGAGGGATGGTGGTGATGGCTGCTGAACACTGTGAATGTGCTTAATGCCACTGAACTGTCCACTTCAAAATGGTACATTTTGTATTATTTTTTTAAAATAATATTTTTAAAATATTAATTTTTTAAACTGTTTTTCTTCTTAAGAAAAGATTTTTTGCAAGGAATTCTTCTATGCCATTGTGGAGGTTCACTAGGCAAGTCCAAACTCCACAGGGCAGGCAGTGGGGAGGGATGGGCAGGGACTCCAGGCATGGGCTGAAGCCGCCATCCACAGGTACAATCGCTCTTCAGGAAGCCTCAGCATAGCTCTGTGGCTTCCAGCTGATTTCACCAGGGCCACCCAGATTATCTGGGACGATCTGCCTCGCTTCAAGCCAACTGATCACAAACTTTAATTGCATTTACAAAATACCTTCATGGTAACACCCAGATTAGCTTTTGATTAATTAACTAGGGACAATAGCACAGTTGACAAATCAAAAGCCCATCACGTCATACTTCTAAAAATATATGGATGTCACCTAAGAAGAAAGAGATACAAAGAGAAAAAAGCTGGTATACTCTGTCCATCTCTCTTTATTTAAATGTTAGAACATTCAAATTTTAACAAATCAATTATAATATGTTCTAACAAAATAACATTACACTGTTTTCAAATGGCGGTTAGATTAATTGAGAGTGTTCTTCTCTAAGCTGTGCTTGTTTGCATGAGAGTTTGTGTTGATATACATGTACAGCCTTTCTCCAAATTATGAAATATCTGAAATCAGTGATTGCTTTTTCCTTTTGTAACCCCACACAATGTATTAAAAAGCTCTTCACAGAGTATTAAAAAAAAGTTTTCCAGATGGCACTAAGCTCAGGAGCTAACTTTTCCCCAACTAAGTCCATAACAGACTCAAACAATTCTCAATGCATAGTCAAGTTTACATAAATTATTTTTTAAAAGTCTTATAATTTGTTATCTTAAGATATATTTTAAAAATTAACAGTTTGACTTAAAGATACTTGGCAATAATAAACTGCACATTTAAAATATCCAATTCAGTAACTTTATTTACCCACGAAACCATCACCATAGTTAAGAGAGTAAACAGATCCATCACCCCCAAAAGTTTTCTCATGCCATTTTGTAATGCCTCCTCACCACTTTCTCCCCATCCCCTGACAACTGATGATATAATTTCTGTCCCTATAGATGAGGAGCATTTTCTAAAATGTTTATGTAAATGGAGTAATGCAGTTTGTATGCTCTCTTTTCTGGCTTCTTTGGCTCAGTATAATTATTCTGAAATTCATGCATACTGTTTGTTGTGTGTATCAGTAGTCTATCCTTTTTATTTCTTCATAGTATGCCATTATATGGAAGAACCACAGTTTATTCATACATTTACCAGTTGATGAACATTTGAGTGGTTTCCAGTTTGGGGTCATTACACATAAAACGGTTAGAAACATTTGTGTACTAGTCTTTGTGTGGACGTATGTTTTGATTTCCTTGGGTGAATACCTAGAAGTGGCTTGGCCGGATCATATGATAGGTGTATGCTTATCTTTTTAATAAACTGTCAAACTGTTCAGCATAGTGGCTGAACCATTTTATTTTCCTACCACAGTGTATGAGAACTCCAGCCCTCCACGAGATCGTCAAACCCTGCTATGTCGGACAGCTTTTCATTTTTAGCCATTATAAAAGTCTGTACAACTGTATCACTGCATTTTATATTTTCATTTTCCTAGTGGCTAATAATTTTGAGCATATTTTCACATTTCTTTTTGCCATCCATATATTTTCTTTGGAAAAGTATCTGTTCAAAATTTGTGCCCATTATTTATTGGGGTTTTGTTGAGTTTTGGCAATTCTTTACATGTACTGCATGCAAGTGTTCAATCAGATACAATTTGTAAATATTTTCTCCCAGTTGGTAGCTTGTCTTGTTATTCTCTTAACAGTGTCTTTTAAAGAGCAATGGTTTTTAATGGGATGAAATCAAATTCATCAATTGGTTTTTTTTTTTTTGGTTGAAGTTTCGGCCTCTTATCTAAGATATCTTTGTTTAACCTAAAGTCACAAAAATTTTCTCCAAGAGTCTTTTTAGTTTTGGGTTTTAAATTTAGATCTATGATACATTTTGAGTTAACTTTCACATATGGTTCAAAGTATAGATTAAAGGTATTTGTTTTGTTTTGTTTTTGCACAAGAATTGTTCCAATACCACTTATTGAGAGACTGTATTTCTTCACTCAATTGCTTTTACACAGATGTCAAAAATCAGCTGTTCCTATATGCATGGGTCTATTTTTTAGGCTCTGTTCTATACTCCATACTCTGTTCCCTGTTTCATCAGTCTGTCTTGACACCAGTACAACATCTTGATTACTGTAGCTTTAAAATAAGTTTTGAAATTTAGTATTGATATTCCTCCAACTTTGTTCATTTTCAAAGTTGCTTTGCATGTCTTAAATCATTCGCATTTCCATATGAATTTTAGAACTAACTTGTCAATTTCTATTTTTAAAAAAGAACGTTCTGAGTTTTAAATTAGAATTGCATTGAAGTTATAGATCAATTTGTTGAGAAGTGAAATCTAAAGAATATCAAGTCTTTTGGCATATGAAATATAGTATGTCTTCTCATATTTTAGTGTTTAATTTTATGCAACAATGTGTTATTGTTTTTAGTACACAGGTATTGCACATCTTTTGTCAGATTTATTCCCAAGTCTTCCATATATTTTAATTATTTTCTAAATTGTATTTTTAATATGTCAATTTCTGACTTCTGGTTCAGCTCTGATAATTAAAGAGCTTAGAAGTTACTCTTCTTCCTTACAAGAAAAAGCTGAACAAATTGCACATCAAGGACATTTCTTGGACTCATCAGAGAACTGAGGTCTCAGAGCATGGAAATATGGAGTGACAGGTGCATCCAGAGTGTCACAGTGAAGATCTGCTTACCTGCAGCAGAAGCCACTGCAGCAATATAATAACAGGAACTATTAAATAATTTTGACAAATTGCTAGCAGTTGAATGTGAATTAGCTTGAGAGTAAGAAACCCTTTAGGGCTGCAGTCTTGGAGAGGGGGGCCTATACTTCTGTGAGTTTTACCTCTGGGAACCCATAAACCCCACCAGGTTTTCATGATGACAGCCCATGCTTGTGGCTCTGACAGGGGAAGGGGAAGAGTAACCATGCGAAATATGTCCAGTATATTCTCCATAAGTTAGGGAGACCACCAGGATCCTCCTGGGTGTCTTATTCATCTAAGAAACCCTATCAAGGTGGTTAGCTGGAGCAGCCACGATGCTGACTTTGCTGTTTTCCAGTCTCATTGATCATCGTCCCTCACTGCATGAGATCCAGTGCCTTGAAAACTATCATTTCATATATTTGTCCAATTTTTAAGTTCTTTCCGGTTGAGGGTAAATCTGATTTTAGGTATTCCATTTTGGTCATATGAAGAAGTCTTAAATTTTCATTTAATGAGAGCAATTCAGAAATTTCTTTCAGTTACTATTTTAAACCTATATGTGCTTAGCAATTTATAGCAGACCTTGTACTAACACAGAGAAAACAGTTTGTGAAATTTGTTATTTATTCCTAGTTACACTTATGTCAGTGATTAGCTGTTGGTTACATCTTATTTGTAGTTTTTTTTTGCTTGTGATTTGTTTATAGCTCCCATCCACAAATCTTTGTTCTGTAAAGCCTGGGATTAAGGGAACTCTTGAAAATGTTAAGGAGGTATATTTGATCCAGGTGAAACAATCTAACATTTATAACCACTGTTGCTTCATCTCCGTAAGCCCGTCTAAACTCTGATGTCACTTAGTGTATATAATTTACTTAATATTTACAATAATATATTGAGATTATCTAATTACCTGTCAGTTTCCCTAATTGGACTCTAAACTCATCAAAGGTAGTGATCATATTTTATTAATATTTTTACCTCTGGTATCTAGCCCAATGCCTGACGGTCAGTAAGCTCTTAATGCATTTTTTGAACTAAATTGAATTATTCTAGGTCCTGAGTGAATATATTAGGTTACTGTACTCCCCCTTTCAAACGTAAAAGTTTCACCTTTTATGTAAAGTATAAAAACCTTTCTCAAATTGTCTACTCTCTTATGCAAAAGAATGGAATTTTTCCAAAATATAAATCTTTCATTACATACTTTGACATTAAAACTACTTCTCTGTGGTTCTTCTACTTTGGTTTCTAATTGGTATTTACTTGATTTATAAATCCCTTTGGCATTATTCTTCTTATAAAGGCATTTTGTCTAAATTAAATCTCATTCCCTTGATTTTCTTTTACATCTTAAACTCTCAAGATCCATCTGCAATTTTTCTGTTTTTAACTTTCTAGCCTTGAGTATGTAATCTCCTCATTTGCAATCATCTCTAGGGTTTACTCAAATTATTGTTTTTCCTTCTCTTCAAGTTAACATATTAGAAGGTTATTGACCATAGGATTAATTACCTTTTGAAATCTTCCCTTAATTTTTGGGTTATTCTTGACTGTGATCATCAGTATTCACTATTTTCAACACTGAAGCATCACTGACGTGCTTCATGGCTATAACAAAAATAAAACGCTCCTTGCTTATTTGTATTTCAGAAAGAAGATGATTAATTCAGCCTAAGTTTGGATCACCACCAGAGATGACCCTGCTATCCAGAGAAGCACAATCTTCAACCTTCAAGAAGCTGTGGACTTATAATGACTACAGTTACTAGGTTAAAAAAAAAAAAAAATCACAGTATCCTTTAGTACCAATTGTTTATTATTTTGAGGACGATATAATTTTCTTGAACAACTCAAAAAGTAATTATTATTTCGAGGTAATTATTTAGAACTTGGTACAAATTTTAATACTAGCTTTGTAGGTACTTATTTATATTAAGGATTATTAAATTTGCTCATGGATTATTAATTTTACTTCCTAGACAACCAAGAGATAGACAAGCCTGCAGGGAATATCAAATTCCATGCAATATTCTCTCACCAGATAACAACTTTTTATCAAAATTCTATAATTCAATTTTAAATTTAAATCTAAATATTTTTAAGTTATAGCAGTAATTATGCATGTCATTTCTAATGTTTGGAGGGATAGTTTATGTAGGGCTCATAATGTTCCCCTGTTGTAACAAGAATTTCCTAGTTGCTATGAAATCATGAGACCCCTGTGCAAGTTCAATTTGTTTATCATTTTTGTCTCAGACAACAGAGGCTGAAACATAGAAGGAAAGAAGTATATTTGCTAATAAAGCATTCTATGGGAGAGAGAAAGCAAATGGCTCCCATGGGACTCTAATGGGATAATATGCGTGAAACTATTCACAAAATTACAAACAATAGGCAAACGTGAAGAATTATTACTAGTCATGCCCACTCTTAGTTTCCAGTCCAAGTCTCCAACTGGAGAAAAGTACCCCAAGCTTTTCCTTTTCATGAGGACCATTCAGTGACATTAATGATATATTATCATAATGATGTAATAATACACTAAGTGATAATGAAAAGTATATATGCTGTTGAGAAGCTTGTTTGCATATATACATTTATTAATATTTCTATTGCAGTAACAATTCAGTTCAACAGATATTGACAGAGTTGTGTCAGACTCTGTGCCTGACACTGTGACTGAGATATACAAACATATGGTCCCTATATTTGTGGAAATTACAGTCTGTTGGGGGAAGACAGAAAATGACTGTGGTAAATAATATGATGTGATGACACATTTTTCTCATTTAAAAGACTTTCTCAGTAGTCATAAAATAATTCCTGAACACTAACAAAGTGCCAGTTCCTCTCACAGGCTCTGTGGGGATGTAACATGGAACACAAAAGTCAAGTTCTTCAGGCAAAAGGGAATGGTTTAGGTATGGAACTTGGATCTACATAAATAAAAGAAGAGCATTAGAGAAGAGATAAATGAAGGCAAAATAAAATCGTCTATTTTTCTTATTCTTAACTGAACTAAAAGATAATTACTTAAAGTTATAACAGTAACAAGATATTGTGTGATTAGAGCACATAGATAAGTGAAATGAATGTCAGAAGGGACGGAGATGAGGAATTTGGAAGTTGGTTATAAGATACTGGCACTACACATAAAACAGTATAGTGTTATTTGAAGGAGGACTTAGATAAAACCATAAATTGTAACTCTAGAACAATCACTAAATTTTTGAAGAAATATATTTGATATCATAAAAAAGGAGATAAAATGGAATTATATAAAATGCTCAATTAAACCAGAGAAGACAGAGAAAAAGGGAAAAAAAGAAACAGAAAAAATGCAACTTCAAGACTTACTATAAACCAACATTAATCAAGAAAGTGTGGGATTGGTGAAAGAATGGACACATAGATCAACAGAACTGAATAGAGAGTCCATAAATAGACCTACAGAAACACTGTCAAATGGTCTATGACAAAGGAGTAAAAGCCATTCACTAGAGACAGGATATTTTCAGCAAATGGTGCTGTAATAATTTGATACTCATATATAAATAAAGAAACCCAGATACAGACCATACGCTTTTCAAAACTCAAATAAAAATATATCATAGACTTAAATGTAAAAGGCAAAGCTATGAAACTTCTAGATAAAACAGGAGAAAAGCTGTGTGACATTGGGTTTAGTGATGAGTTTTTAGATATGACAAAAAAAGCACAATCCATGAAAGAAAAAAAATGGTAAATTGGACGTTTAAAATTAGAAGCTTCTGTAAAACTCGTGTCTGATGAAGGACTTGTATCCAAAATAAACAAAGAACTCTTAAAACTCAACAATTAGAAAACAAACAACCCAATTAAAATGAGCAGAAGATCTGAACAGATACCTCACCAAAAAAAATATACAGATGGTAAATAAGCATAAGAAACAATACTCAACATCATTTGCCCTTAGAGAAATGCATATTATAATAACAATGAGGCCCCACTACACAATTACTAGAATGGCTAACCCTTACTCACCACCCTCCCAACCAATGTCAACACCAATTGCTGGCAACAATGCAGAGCAACAGGAAGTTTCATTTATTGCTCGTGGGGGAATGCAAAGGGGTAAAACCATGTTGGAGGAGAGTTTGGCAATTTTTAACAAAGCTAAACATAGAGCCTTACCATATTTTCTAGCAATCCTGTATCCTAGATATTTACTCAACCCATTAGAAAACCTATGTCCACACAAAAACATGCCTGCAATGTTTATAACAGCTTCATTTGTAATTGCCAAAAACTGGAGGCAACCAAAATATCCTTTAATATAGGGTTGGATAAACAAACTGTGGTATACCAGATGAATCTAAATGCATATTGCTGAATGAAAGAAGCCAGTCTGAAAGGCTGTGTAATTCTATTTATATGATATTCTGGAAAAGGCAGAACTACAGAGATGGTACAGTTCAGTGGTTTCCAGGGGCTCTAGGGTAGGTAGGTTAAATAGGTGATATACAGGGGATATCTGGAGAGTGGTGAAGCTATTTTGTGTTGTACTGTAATGGCTAATACATAACACCATATATTTGTCAAAATTTATAGAACTTTTCAACAAGAAGAGAGAACCTTAATGGTAGCTACAGATGGTGGTGAAATGTGCTCAGGGGATCAACCGTGGGATCTGGGTTCAGTGAAAAAAAAAATTATAGAATTAGGGAGTGAAAGACTCCAGAAAAAGGGAAACGAATGGGGCTATGTGATAAATTCAGGTGCATCACACATAAGGATGTGGGAGAGGAAGTTGCAGGGTGAGATAAATTTTCACTCAATGGCAAAAGCCATAGGATAACACAAAAGAGAGCATTAGAAAGAGCTGTATTTCTATTCAAAATAATTGAATTGTTCTACACTTGGTTAAAAAAAGAAGAACCAGAATTCCCCCTGTGCTTATAAAGATCAGACAAACTGTAATGTTTCCTACATCATACATGCCACGTCTTATTACAACTCCTTGAAGACTTTAAAGCAAAATATGCATCTTCACTCTCCATTTACTGAGCAGTAAAAAGATCTACGTTTTAAGAAAAACACCCAGAAGAAAAGAGTCAGCAGCCATTTCCTGGTTCTACCAGTTCTTTTCAAATTCTTTGCCTGGGTACATTTTTTTTTTCTGTTTCAGATTACTCATAGATAAAATAACTTTGGTTTTAGGGATATTGAGAGAATAAGTGATATGATTTGTGTAATCGGTTTTTAACTCAATAATTTTTGAATACCCCTTACTTGAAGCAGCATTGTAATTTACTTTCATCATTCTGGGTCTCTTCCTTACTGATTTTATACCCTTTGAGTGAAATAAGTGCTCTAAGCCTCAGTTTTCTTATCTTTAAAATGAGCATAACAGTAATACATGCTTCACTGGACCATGCTGAGGGTTGCATGAGATAATGCATGGAAAGGCTTTGCTCTTTTCCTGGCACATGGAAAGCATTCAAGAAATGGTACTTGTGATGTTTATGACAGTGATGATGATGATCACGATGACGGTCTGCTGTTAAATCCTTCAAGTTTTCTGGCTTCAAAGAGATTGACACCAGTGGGAAGGACCTTTCAGCTATGAGAGTCTTTATTTAGTCATTCTCTTATGCATTCACTCCCTTTCTACATAAAATGTAAAATCTTCATCCCAATAGTCAAGTGTCACCCAGCCTTCTTCCCACTACCATTTCTCTTATTCTCCAACTCTCTTATCTGCTTACCCGGTATGTTTCTCATGTCCCAAACACCTTTCTAATTCCTGTGTGCTTTTCTTAGTCCATTTACTCAGGCTGCTGTATGAGACCCATTTACTTTAATAATTTATACACATTCATGTTATTCAGGATCCAATCTCTAATAGGCATCATGTTGGGGGCTTTTATATATTTTAATTTTTCCAAAACCCACGTATGGCTGGTATCACTATGCCTTTTTCGTCAATGTGAAAAGTTGAAGCTCTCAAATAACAATGTACCAAAGTAACACAGCTGGGTAGTATGTAAAGAACTGAGATCTGAAATCAAACCGAGTGCTTCTTCTACAAGGTTACGTTGTCACCCACATTTATGATTAGAAAGGATTTCCCCTATTAACATAGTGATGCTAATTACATTATTGTCTCTCTATTTGAAAAGGATTTAAATAGCTTCATATTAAGTCTTCCTCCCCAGTAGATTTTAGTCTCCTCCTGGCAAGATTTCTTTCCCTCCAATGATGCTACTGTTCCATTAATTTTTGCCAACGGCATCAACACCCATGTTGTTGCTAGAACCAATGAATTGTTTTCAGCGTTTGTCAAACTTTCCCTCTCAAATGGCATTTCTTCTTGAAATACAGTTTTTTCTTGTTTTGCGTCACACCATGATGTCCCTAATTTCACTGTTACCTCTCTGGCTTCTTTGAGGGTCCCTATTCATCTGTTCATATTCTACATGTAAATATTTCTAGATTGTATCTGAGGCCATTTTTCCTTTGCACTAGACACTCTCCCTAGAACATCACATTCACCCTTATGGCTTTGATTATTTTCCATAAGTTGGTGACTACCAGCCATAAACTTTTTAGATCCGTATGTCCAGCTGCACATTGGATACCTCTGCTCTGATGTTCCACAGGCATGTAGCTGAACTCAACTCTTCTCCCTGCTAATGACAAGACATCCTTTTCTCTCTCTCTTTTTTTTTTTCCATTTCAATGAACAGCACTACTGTTTACTCAATTAGAAATCTAGATGTCTTCCTTGCACCTTTATTTCCCTCTTACACACTTATCTAAACCTGCTCATGTGACCATCTAAATGCATAGAGAGTCTAATAATTCCTATCTTTCCCAAATTACTAAAACATCTCTGTAACTAGTTTTTCTGCCTCCATTTTTGTCTGACTTCTACTCAGTGATAGACTGTTTGCTAGACATTAGAAGTGGAAGCATTCCTTAGTTTGGTTAAACATTTTTACTTCTTTTTATAGCTCTCAACCACGTTCTGAAGGTATGCTTACTTGTCTCCTTTTGATGTAAACTCTGATAAAAAGACTGTGTCTAATTCCCAATTTTATTCCTCACAGCTTACTATAGTACATTGAACACTCAATAAAAATTCGTTAGATAAGTAGATGAATGCATTACTCAGTGACTACATAGAAATCAGCATGATGCAAAGTTTCCTAACTCTACTTTTTAAGGATGCTTGAATATTTTTTGTTTGAGAAGTTTTTAATAAAAGTAGAGCGTCAAAAATCAAACCGCTCCCTGGTGTAAGATTTGTAGATGTGTTATTTACCAAAGGGCAGATGGAATAAAAAATCTTGAGAAGAGTTAGTGTATTATTGCATAGACATGAGGGGGAAGATTGCACTTATTTTCTGAACCACTGCTGGTAGTACTAATAATGTTACATCTAATAAGATAAGTGATCACATTCATTCACTGAACATTTATACATTCTCTATTCTGGGTATTGGGCCTGGTAGCGTGTCTTCCAAGGGTTCGGTCCTGTGGAAGATGCATATTTTAGTCCAAAAATTACATTTCAATTTATTATTGAGTTTATTATGATACTTCAGACTAATCTGAAATTTGTATTTCTGCAATCATTCATCAGTTCATTCAGAAAGAGTTAAATGAGCCCCATTGTTACCTTAGTAGTTTACCATCAAACTACTAAGTAATTACTACACATTGTGATCGGTGCCTTGACAGAACCATGACAGGAGAGAAACTTCTATACTGGCTGCTCAAGAAGGTTTCCTTGAGAAGATGTTTTGGGGAAATTTTCAAGGAGTAGTAGGAATTAATCAACTGGAGGAAGAGAAAGGCTACTCTAGGTAAGCAGAGGCAATGGCAGGTATGAAATTATAGAGAAAGCAGGGCATATTTGGAACCTACAATATGATGCTTAGAGGACATATGAGAGGGAAAAGAAGAAGGTGCAGTTGGAGATGTTAGTTGGGATCAGATTTGGCCGATTTCTGAATGCCACAGTAGCTAAAAGTCCTTGTCCATAGTTTTAACAATAAAAATTCAGGGCATTTGGTGTATTTTGGTACCAGAGAGCTAATTATTGACTCTCATCGTTGTGTATTAGAGTCATAGCTGATCACAAGCTCAGGGAGAAGCATGAAGTCATCAAAGGCGGTCAGGTGAATCTGGCAAAATGGAAGTGATTGTTGTAATATTTTTGGATTCAGTTCAGCTTTTGAATCTTTTACATCTGTGCTTCCAACCGATTCATTTTAGAATTGCTTCTGAGAACAAATTATGGAATTTCTGTAGTTCAAGGACTTGTTGCTAAAGTGGAAACGAGTCAGTTTTGAAGACTGACCTATTGCCTTTGGTGTGTTGATAACTTCCTCTAACTATAAATGATAGAGGAAAAAAAAAAGCAACTGCATGTTTCCTATTCACAAAAAGGTATATTGAAGTAAAGCATTTATCATTTCCTTTGAATATCAATAGTTTTGCATTTGCCCTATCTTTCTTCTTTCTTCCAAGTAGACTGAAAACTTGATATTTATTAATTCATCTATCCCACATTATCATTTAACAGAATGTTCTCTGTTCATTTCACAGAATGGGGAAGTAAATACATTCAAATTCTAAAACTGTGGATTTAGAATGTAAGATCAAAGAATTTTGCCAAATACACATTCCTAAGGAAATTTCTTTAATACTTTTCGTTTTCAGTACAAGTTATGTGCAATATTATGAATGGCAATAATTGATATATTAGGGGCTAAATTCAGTGTTGTGCTATCCAAACTCAGGGCTTATTTAACTGGGTTTATCTCTATTTGTTTACCACTCTCAACACTCTGCTGGCAAGGCACTTGGAAGCTAAATTTTATAGGCGGAAATTGCCTTTACTCTTATAACTCTCTCCATGGACAGAGTATTCCTTGAGTGTACTTCGTTCTGACATCTGCCCTCTTTGTACCTGATGCTTCTTCAATAGAGAGAGAGAGACACCATCGGAGCTTCCCACTGAACTCTGCCCCACCTGGAATGCCACGTAGTATTAATCTCCCACCACCTGAGTTTTATTATCCCTGGACTGTCACAAAATGTCAGCAACTCTGTATTCATTTGTGAATAAAAATAGTTTTGCTCTCGATTTCAGGGGGTAGACACTGAGACAGCTTTGGGAAAGAGTCATCCTCATTCATCCTTTTCCTCAAGAATGTATTTGGTGCCTACCATGTGCGGGGAATGAAAATGCAAGAGCATTGTCTTTGCGATACTATCTCCTTCTCAACACTCTCAACATGGGAAGCTGAAAGTCTACTGGGTGAGAATTGAGGACATATTTAGAGGCTGGAAGTGCTTCTGTTGTTCAAATCATTCTGCTGCTGTTGTTTCCTGTCCTGTCTATGTGAACACTGACGAGAAAGCCCAAATTAATCAAGAGCGTGCCTTCAATTTCCTTCTCAAATTCTTTACAGCAGCCAGTCCTTATCTGCTCAAATAGCCTTTTCAGCTTTGAGTAGTGACCAAGGAAAATATTTTCCTCCTACATTTGTGTAGGGTCATAACCAGCTGTTATTTTTGTCCAGATAGCTAAGAACTTCTCTTAATCAATAATTCAGGATCCAGGCTCCTTCTCTTCATGGCTTTCAGAGTCACCTTGCTCATCTGCACTGTTTGGCTGAAGGAGAAAGATGGAGATTGAAGAAAACTTTCGTAGGGCTGGAAGGGGCCCCAAGCAATTCTGTTCATACTCCATTAGTCAGAACTCGTTTCTGTAGCCACGTTTAAGTATAAGAAAAGCTGGGCAATGTAGCTCTTCTTCCCAAGGGGGAAAAACAGCAAAGGGGATTGATAAATATTTAGCCCATCTCTACCATACCCCACTGATTTTCTATCAGCAATAGGGAGGAAGTGGGCTGGAGAGCAGATCCCAGGAGTCTGGTAAGAACACACTGGTTGGCAACACTTCAGGCTTCCCTTGGCCACCTCTTTGGGGGCAGTCAGAGTATATCTCATACAGGCTTATGCCCTTCTGGAAGTATTCACTTTCACTGTAGTGCATCAACTGTCTTCGACGAGCTCAGGAGGACTGAGGACTGAGGTAGAAGAAGCACAGACAGAGTATCTAAGCCCAATCAATGAGCCTTCATTTCTTGGCCAACTAGTCTATTCAGGGCACATATAAGCCCTGTGACTCCTTACTTTATATTTTTTTCCCCCTCAGCTTTGCTGAAGTATATTTGACCAATAAAATTGTATACATTTAAGGCATACAACATGACAGTTTGATATACCTATACATTACTTAATAATTACCACAATCAAGTTAATTAACTCATCCATCACCTCATATATTCATCTTTTGTGCACGTGTTTGTGGTGATAACACTTAAGATCTACATGCTCTCTTAGAAAATTTCAAGTACACGAATATTGTATTATTAACTGTAACTATCATGCCGAACATTAGATCCTCAGAACATATTCATCCTATAACTGAAAGTTTGGACCCTTTGACCAACATCTCCCTATTTCTCCCACACCCAGCTCCTGAAAAGCACCATTCTGTTTTTTGTTTCCATGCATTCGACATTTTACTTTTTTAGATTCCACATATAAGTGAGACTATCCAGTAAATGTCTTTCTCTCTTTGGCTTCTTTCACTTAGCATAATGTCCTCCAGGTTCATCCATGTTTTTGCAAATGTTAGAGTTTCCTTCATTCTTATGGATATTTTATACACACACACACACACACACACATGTGTGTGTATGTGTATGTATATATATGTTGTCTTTCTGATAAAACCCATCCTAACAAGTGTCAGGTGTGACATGATATTCCATTGTGGTTTTGGTTTGCACTTTCCTGATGATTAATGATTTTGAGCACCATTTCATATACCTTTTGGTTATTTGTATGTCTTCTTTGGAAAAATGTCTATTCAGGTTATTTGCCCATTTTTAAATAGGATATTTGTGGGATTTTTTGCTATCTCTTTGATTTAATTGTCATTGTTCCCGTAACTTCAGATGAGGAAAATAAAGGAAAGAGAGTAGTGTTTAAGTGTTCACTGTACATGAGGCATTTTTTTAGGTGCTTCATGTGCATTATCTTATTTAACTTTCACAACAATCTTATACTTAAGTACTATTCTCATTTTTTAGATGTTGAAACTGAGTCTCAGAAGCTTTAAATCAGTAGCTTAAGGTTATGTAGATAGTAAACAGTAAAGCAAGATTTTAATCCAGAATGTTCTGATTTCTGAGTTTGTGGTTTATCCAACCATCTTTTTACCTCTCATATCCTCCCACTTCATCCACTGAGCCTTCAAAAATGACATCATTTGACATCTGTCTTTCACAAAGTAAACACTTGATGTATATTGATTAAGAAATACCTATGGTGGCTGACTTCTTTCAAGTATACATTTGTGCTGATTAAATTTGTGAAATATTTTATGCACAAATAGCTTCTTTTTTCTTTTTCTTCTTGTCTTCTTTTTATCTATCATTATCCTTTACCATTTGCAAATAACCACTCAGAAATTTTTAGTTTTTCAAGTAACTATTTGTGTTGAATTACTCTTGTCTATATGGTCATTTCTTTAACAAATATTTTTAAAAGAACCTCCTATATGTAGGCATTCTGCTACAAATAGGAATGGGGTAGGGGATATAAAGATGATTGTGACCTAATTATTTATCCATGAAAAAATATTTCTTTTCTTGGGGCAAATATACTCAAATACTTAAGCAAAAAAAGGATCATGTGTCCTTTTAATAGAACTACAGTTCACAAAAGTGTTGATTTTGCATCTTTTCTATACTGCAGGAGAGTGAGTCACCTAGGAATGCATATCAATAGTCTGAAAATTTTGGTGTTCACACGAAAGTCTGATTTATTTTATGCTCAAGGCATGCTGAGTGTTTTTCACTTTTTTTTCACTCCCTCACTCTTTTTTGGGGGGGACGGATTTACTATTTGTTCACATTCAACAACTATATTCACATCTCTGGCATTTGAAATCTGAAGAGAACAATTTCACTAATTTAGAGAACATTTTTGGTTATGGCTACCCACACTTCATCACAAGACCTCTTTACCTACGAACTCCAGCCAAGGTTTCCTGTCCAGACCCTTCACTGGTCCTCCATCTCTGCATCAAGACATTGTTCTCCGCTTGCAGTGCCTCGAAAGAGGCCATACTACAGAGTTGATTAAACAGAGGTTTATGGTGCTAATACCAACTTTACTATTGACTAGTTGTATGAAATTTGGCTACTTGACCTCTTTGGACCTCAATTTCCTGAGCAATTAATACAAATGGGAAATTCCATTTTTCGTTCTGGATTGTTCCACCTAGGAATTTTTACTAGCTTCTCTCTGAGTTTCACAAAAGTTTAAATAGGTGGATGTTTTGAAACTCATCAAAACCTAAGATCTTAAGCATATTGACCATTTTCAATAGGGTAGAATGCTGTGGTGAAACCTTCACTGCGTAGGGAATTAGGAAACCACATCAAGGGCTTGCTTTGGGGGAAATTCTCTGAGTACATCACTCAACCTCTCAGGCTCAGTTTTCATCCCTTTTAAATAAAGAGAATAAACTGGAGGTTCTCCAAATCTTCAGAATTCAGATGCTTTGAGATACAATATCAACTTAAGTTGTTGAAATTAACATGATGGGATACCATCTTCTGCCTCAATTGGTCACTTTTCATTCTGTGTAAAAGAGATAAAAGTAAACTTTCATAATTCTTAAAAAATTTTTGAGACAATTAGGTGAGAATTTAGCTGGAGTATGGAATAAAAGGTAAATTTTTATGCTGTTTTCTCAATTAATTCTCATGATTTTCCTGAACTATATCTAAATAGATAAATCATATTGATATTGGTATATTTAAACAAATCTAAACTATACACATCCAAATTGAACAAATAGATGATCATGGAGTTATTTTTTCTCACTTCAAAAGCATTTACTTTAATTCATTTGCTATACATATAAGTGTTTTTGTGTTTTGTCAGAGAGTTTGGGAAGCAGCAAAATGTAAAATTACAGCTGAAAAATTACTATAATTTTCTTTAAAAACTAGTCCTATTCAGCATCTTATAGATATTTTATCACTGACTTCAACCTAAACAAAACCAAATTTTCTTTCAAAAGAAAGCATTTTTGGCAAACTCGAAGGTGGTCGGGGAATTTGTTCATGAATTTTTTTTTTTTTTTGCATTAACAACCTGCATAGATTAAATAAGAGCAAGCTTCAATAATTCACTGAATATGATGGACTAAACTAGTGGTGCTCTTTCAGCGGATAGTTAAGAGAAACTGAGATGCTTCTGTATATGATGTGACCAAAGAGAAATTCATAATATTTTCCAAGTAAATTACTAGATTGCATATGTTTAAGAAAAATACTGTAAGTCTACAAAAAGGGGGGTGGGGTGGAATAGGGTAATTTCCATGTGCTACAACCCTAACTGGTAAAGCTCTATCACAATTAATCATCCTTATGAGATTGGAAGAGTGTCTATCCCCCCCCTAGCTACTCATTGGCAAAGATAGACATTCATTGAGTTCTCCAACACCTTAAACAGATACAAACAGATATAAGGAAAGCAATTTTCAAGTAGCAGTATCAACTCTCAGATCCAGAAATTATAGTAAAGTCTGTTTACATGCTCCCTCTTCATTTGGCGTTCTTCTTCTCTTCTTATTCCCTTTTCCCATCCACCCCTGGCCCCTGTCCATTAAGGTTGTACTGTTGCTCCCCTTTCCAGGCTCCGGTGGCCTCATACTCTCCCCTTGTCAAAACCTGCGTTAAAGAAAGTCTCTGAAAAAATTGTTTTTTCTGGGATGTAACAACAACTTAGAGTATTGCCATGCCCAGGAGATTTGCATTTTAACAGGAATCAAATGCCTGGGGCTAAGAAATGAAACTCTCACTGGGTAATTTCAGGCACCAGTAAGCAGATGGGACATTTATTTGGGTGGCCTGAGGGATTTTCTTGAGCTTCTGAAACTATGTGGGTCTTCTCCAATTCAGTCTATGTAGAAAGTTATTCCAGACATTGCTAATGTTACCATCATCTGTATCATGTTGTTGATTGTAATATGTCACTAAATTCAGAAACTCACTCTCCAGTATCACCTATGAAAACTCATAATGTCTCAATGTCCTGGACAATATAAGTCAAGTTCCCATATTACCTATTCTATATTTCTTTTCACCAGAGTTATCTAGATGTTTCAGTGCTCACTGCCTGATTTTCATCTAGTTCCTCTACCTATCCTTGCATGGAAGAATCAAGATTGTGTAGAGAGGGAAAGGAAGAAGAACAGGAATAATCAACAAAAAATATGACCAAGCAATGTATGGTATGGAGAACACGACCTTGATCCTTCAGGCTAATTTATAGGTACCATTCATTAGTTTAGGTGATGTCACTTACAGTAGTGGATTCTTTAAATCAGATAATAATCTCAATCTGCCATTTCCCTGTTCCTTGGACGATGATAACTTTAAGAGTCATACCTCCTAGAGCATAGTTAAGTTGATAACACTGAGGTTGCTTTTAGGAGAACTTCGGCTGCATGCCAAAATACAGGGCACCTCAGGATACACCAGTGAAGTACCAAAAAAGAAAAAAACAGCAAAGCAACTTCAAAGGAGCTACCTCAAAAGGAGAAGCTTAACTGGTTTGACTGCAACTGCTAATTTGATCATTGGGACTATCTTCATGATTATGTGACCATAATCAGTTCTACTGCAAATGGATCAGAATCAATGTGATTATAATTACTGAAATGAATTAATGGTGCTTTGATCCACTTAATTATACAGACATTCTTTGAATGACCATAGTTTATTCACTGTTACCACTACCTTTCTAAATTAAAAAATCTTATTTCTGGGTTATATTCCAGATTACCCTAGCCTGTATCACTTCTGAGTCCTCTGTTGTAATAGATTCCACATGACAGTTACCAGTTTAATCTTCTGAAAAGCTACGTTCATTGTGTTATATTGTTCCCAGAAAATCTTTTATAGAAGTTAATTTCTAAAAAATAAAGCAAAATCTTTACTTTATTACTTAGAACTCTGCAGCCTAAATCCACCTGTCTCTTCAACCTCATTTCTCATGAATCTCCTGTATTAATCCTCCACTCTACCCTAAATTTTTACCCATTCTTCTCCAAATTCCCCTAGAATTTTCTCACTTCACTGTCCCTTTGCTCACTAAATCACTGAGATTTCTTCCTACCCATATCTTTTAATTTTTCAATAAGTAACTCAAATCATACCTCTTCTAGGAAGTCTTCTCAGATATCAAACTCTCAAATATTTCCTCTTCTTTGGAATTCATAACTATTGTTTTCTCTATTATTCAAATGGTAATTAATCAAGTGCTGTCTTGTGATACCACATTCATTTTGTCTAAAACTCTTTGCCTTTCCTTATAATTATGTCTTGTAATTATGCATCTTGTCCCCATAGGTCATAGAAAAATGATTCACAAAAGATATGTTCAAGAAATCATTTTTGATGAAGGGATAACTCATAAACTTGGCCCGATTAAAGCCATTCATTCCAGGGAAGTAGGAAACACTTTATTTATTAGAATGTGCTGAATTTTTTAGAGCTACCATATGATCCAGCAATCCCACTCCTGGGCGTATATCCAGAGAAAACCATAATTCGAAAAGATACATGTGCCCCAATGTTCATTGCAGCACTATTTACAATAGCCAGGACATGGAAGCCACCTAAATGTCCATCAACAGAGGAGTGGGTAAAGAAGATGTGGTACATATATACAATGGAATATTACTCAGCCATAATAAAGAATGAAATATTGCCATTTGCAGCAACATGGATGGACCTAGAGATTGTCATACTGAGTGAAGTAAATCAGATAGACAAAGATAAATATCATATGATATCGCTTATATGTGGAATCTAAAAAAAGGGTACAAATGAACTTATATACAAAACAGAGATAGAGTTATGGATGTAGAAAATAAACTTATGGTTACCAGGGGTAACCAGGGGGATGGATAAATTGGAAGATTGGCATTGATGTATACACTCTATTATATATAAACTAGATAACTGATAGGGACTTACTGTATAGCACAGGGAACTCTACTCAATACTCTGTAATGACCTATATGGGAAAAGAATCTAAAGAAGAGCTGATATGTGTATATGTAAAACTGATTCACTTTGCTATACACCTGAAACTAACACGATATTGTACATCAACTATACCCCAATAAAAATTAATTAAAAAAAGAATGTGCTGAATTTTTTATGCTACTAGTTTCATGGATCTATAAGTTTGTTCTTTCCAATGTAATGCAAGGGACATCTACTGTCTGCCCAACTGTGTCCTCAGAAATCTTTTGTTATAGAGAAAAATTTCAGGAAACTTCTAACCTGCATATAAGTATGACTTTTTCCTTAGTCCCATTAGAGTAGACATTTAATTGATGTTATGGAAATAATTGGGTACTTGTGTTTGTAAGTTGAATTTTCTAGGTTTTTCTTTTTAATCTGTAAAATATGGGATAATTAGAGTATCTTCCTTAGAAGTTTATGAAATTTAATAATTTAACAGTGGCTCTTAAGCAGGGTGGGAATTTTAACCCCCAGGAGATATTTGGCAATATCTGGAGACATTTTGTTCATCACACTTGTATTAAGGGAGATTGCTACTGGCATCTAGTGGGTAGAGGACAGAGATACTGTTAAACGTCTCACAATTCACAGGACAGTCCCCCAAAACAAAGAATTATTTAACCCAAAATATCAATAGTGCCAAGGTTGAGAAAGCCTGATATAGATAATGAATTTGAATATATATTTAGATAATTTATTGGATAAATTATGGCTCGTACTTGTGAATTAGTCCAAATATCTCTTGTGGATTAAACTTTTCTGTCATTTAGTTGTGGTTGATCTCCTTGGTCTACCTCTCATACCTGTGGTAAGAACCAGATAGTTCATGGGGCCAGGATAGATAGATCTGACTTGATGAACCCTTCATTATTTTGTATGTGATACATAAGATTTATTACACAGTCATTAACCAACAATGTAGGAGTCACATACCTACTATTACGGTAGGAGTTTCAATGGATGTAGACTCCAATAATTTAAAAGTTTTTACAATATTTTTCTTCCTGAAGATGGCCAGTTCTGATTGTTATGAAAGTCAATTGTAGATTGAGAGCCCACTGAGAGGAGTGAATGATGGCATATTCCAGTCAGAAGCAACAGTCAATAAATACTCACTCAACTAATATTTCCAATAGTATTCAACAAACACTATTCAAAAATAAGCACTCCACAAGTATTAACTTATATACAACATAAATGGACTTTTAAATTAATTTGCTGAGTAACTAAAAGTCATCCTCCATCTTCCTATCCTTATTCACATGGTGAACTCCTACTCATCTTTCAAGTCTTACACAGGATTTACCTCTCTAAAAGTGTCCCCAGATATCTCTCTGCCATTCTTGGCTCTTGGTGTAATTAAAAGCTCCTCCTCTAATTCCATAACCCCCTGGAATTTCTCTCTTTTCACTCTTAATTATATTGTATTTACAATTGTAATTAGTTTAATTGTACTTAATTGTTAGTATCTACTCTACTGTGTCTTCCTCCCTGCCCCCCGCAACTCCTCAGCCCCTCTCCCAACAAGACCATGAGCTCCCCTACACAGGGTCTCAGACTTGTTTATAATTGTAGCTTTAGCATCTTGCAAAAAGTAGGTGTAATATTTATTGTATGACCATAAATATATATGATACACTGAATTCTTATCTCTAGGAAATAATGCTGAATTCCAAAATAGCTATATTAACTTCTGTAATATGTTAAAAAATAGATTCATTCTTCAAGAATTCAATGAGGGTTTGGCATCTGGATATTACTCAAGTTTCTTATGATATGACTAGGGCATTGTTATTTCATCTCTAAAATAAAACTTATGCAATGGTAAATCCTGCCAAAGCTGCTGATTTCCCTAGTTGCTTTCGTCATTCCCTTCATTGCCAGCCCATGAAGGATGGATGGTAGTCAAGAATTCCTCAGCAATCCCTGCATGACAAACTGACAGGACAGTTGGAGGCAAAGAGAGAAGGCTTAAGTTAAGTGGACCTCAGGTAGCTTCTCTTTTTGATTAAAGTAGATGAAAACAGTCTTGTTAAAATCAAACAGAATAAAATGGCCATGAACTGATTATACAAGTTGGCAAAAAACCCTAAAGGATTTATCAGTAATCATTATGGTACATGATGTATGGATATACCATATGATGTATGGTATATGATGTATAAAATAATAACAGTATATGATATATGATTACTATGCATGGAGTTGGGATGTGTGTTTTAGGAGGTGTATGCATTAAGCTTGCAGATTTGGGAGACAAACTCCTAGGATTCAAATTTCTTCTGTGCCTCTCACTACTTGGTACCTCAGGCAAGCCTTTTACCTCTCTGTGCCTTTGATTTCTCAACTGTAAAATGAGAGTAATACAATACCCACCTCATACTGTTACTGTGAATTTTAAATGAGATAGAAAAACACAAAGCACCATTTCACTGTTATTAATGTTATTAAATACCAACAGCTTTGCAGAGTAAAATGATTCATTTTCTAATCATTGATACATATTGGATATCCAATCTTAGCTGAGTGGTTATAGTTTCCCCCTTTTTTCCTGAATAATATCTCTACGTAGAGAAAACCCAGTTCTTTATACTTCTTGCCTCTCTTACTGGTGGAATTAGAACTTGATGGTCTAATGATTAGAAAGTTGTTCTCCATCTTCTGCTTAATTCCCTTGAGTCATTCATGTGCTCTTTGGCTTCCTAAATGTTTTGAGGCCTGTGTAATATTTCGGATATAGAAAACCAAATGATGACCCTCACAGATTAGGTGAGAGCCTGAGAGACGAGGATAAGACAAGAAAGTGAGGGACACACTCTCAGATGACACTGTTTACTTCCTTGATAAATGTGGTGTCTTGGTAGGACATTTTTCTCCTTCTCCTCCTTTCTCCACTCTCTGGCTGATATAACTGAATTGTTGCCAAGCTGTTGTATCTGTTTTTTACTTTTACTCCGCTCTTTCTTTCTGTCCCCTGGAACACTACTTTCTTCCCTTGGAACTGACAGCTGGATCAAGTTATTTCTGAAATTCAGGATTAAAAGGAGTTGCTTTTATAAAACCTGTCTGTGATTATCAGTCCTGGAAGTTCTTTCTAGTTTGTTAAAAAATAGAGAGGAAGATAAGCAAAATTTAAAAGAGGGAAGGAAGCAGTGATAGGGAGAGAGAGAGAGAAAGAGAATGAATATATCTGTGATGAGAATCTGAAGCAGTAATCAAGTAAGATTGATTGCCTGACTCGGTGGTGAGCCAGGGTGAGTACAATTTTCCTGGTAGCTCAGTGTTTCTTCCCAGAGGGCAGTTAACTCTCTCAGGTTAGCAGGATGATGGTTATGCTTACCACTTTCTAGGAAGGATTCAAGAATTAAGAATCTACTATGATCCAGAATCTAGTGTCCATCAGTCCATAAGTACGTGCATAATGTAGACTAAATTCTGCATGAATTCTGGTACCCTGATAGGTGTTTAAGAAATAAAAAGATGTATAAGATAACTACTACACTCAAGTAACTTGAAAGCATACTAGACAGGTGACATTACCACTAAATAATTAAAGAATGAGATGCTATAATAAAGGATGCTAAATTATGTGGCATATATAGTAAAGGCTTTAGAAGGTCAAAACAAGAAGAGTGCAGTTAATGAGTGTCATCATTTTCAAGGACAACACACTGGAATTTTGAAACATTGTTTTCATCCATTCATTATGCAACTATTTATTGAGCATCTACTATATGCCAGACACTGTGTCACATGCTTCATTAATGACATAAGGTATATGAAGTGCTCAGCACAATGCTAGTGATGACGATAATGGTGATAATGATGACGATCATCATCACCATGAGAGGTAACACTGTGTAGTGATTAGAGAATGGAATTTGAACCTGGACCATCTGGTTCAAATCCTGATTCTGCTACTTCCTAGCTATATGCCCTTGGGGAAATCATTAGCCTCTCTGTACCTCATTTTATACATCTGTAAAATAAAAGTAGTTATACCTCAAGCCTCCAAGAATTTTTATGAAGATTACAATTTTGCACTTGATAAAGATTTAGAATAGCACCTTGCTTATATTAATCACTTTAAAAATATGTATCAAATAAGAAATAGTAATTATTTCACCAAATTCTAAGTCCCATGAGAGTAGTGGACCACATAGGTTATATGTCCTGCACTTAGAAAAGTCCACAGAACTTATAAGAACTCAGTAAGTATTTGTTGAATGATAATAATAGTAATTATTATTATGAACATTATTTTTGGCACCAATTACTATAAACCTTTGGACAGAGGCATGTATCAATGTTGCAAGTTTGGACAAAGTGATTCTCTACCTGAATTATCTACATTTACAATCATTGTTTTGAATATTTTGACCAAGAAATCAGTTTAAAAAATCATACAGCTTCTCATATTATACTAAATGCAATTTGCTACTTTTGTGGAATTTGGTAAACCGTGACACACACACACACACACACACACACACACACACCTGTACATGTCTAGAAATTAGGTTAAGTGGTTACAGAATACTGAACACATAATTTTAAAATAAAGATAATATCAAGTTCATGTATTTACTTGTTATTAATTAAAATTTTGTCTTGTCACCTTATAACAAATGATCATGGATTTTATGAGACTGTTTCGATACTGAAGCTTTAAGTAAAGGCTATGTATGACCAATTCAGTGTGTGAACTTTACAGAAAATAGTGTCTACAATGTGTCTTTTATTTGTGGTAAGAAATGGTTTTTATTCAATTCTTGTTTGAATTATCCAGAAATTACCACTGCCTTGAATTACTTCAGATTATGTACGGAGAGTTGAGTGGACGGAGGAAGGGGCATATAAATGTATACGATCCTTTCCTCTGCTTGAGTACAACACATCCTCAAGACTGAGGACACGATAGGAACCACGGTCAAACAGCACTTACAGACTTTAACAATAAAATGAATCCTTCTTAGTGAGGAAAGAAAATATAAAACACCAACTGTTACTCAACAGACAGAGCCTGGGCCAAGAGATGAACAGGCCATAAAGTACAGACATCTGTGTGTTCTATTGCCTTGGCTACTTGTTTACTTTTAGAACTTGAGAAATAGGGTATTGGCTTCAAGAAAAAGAGTTCTGGTCTCTGTCCTACTTTATATTTTAGTATAAATGGAGAACTCCATATTGAGGATATCCTTTGGGAAACAGGTAAACATTTTCAAACCTTAAGAGCAGCTCTATATGTCTGCTCACCAATATATCCCCTGTGCCCACAGAAGGTTCTGATGCATAACAGGGAGTTGGTAATTATTAGTAGAATGTTTCAAGTCTTTTTTAATGAAGATTTCCTAGACTTGAGACATTCAACAAATAAATACCTAGATTGACCAATTATTTACACTTTGCCCCATTTGCCTTGGCAGCCTCTTTCTCTATCTCCTCCTTATTTATATGAACCATTTAAGAGAAAGATGAAGGCGACATTGTGCTTTTTTAACCCTAAATACATACTAAAGTATTGTACTTCCTAAAAATAAGAATACACTCTAATACACTGTACAATTATTAAAAACAGAAAATTTAACGTTAATACAATCTCTTATCTAACCCACAGTCTATATTCAAATCCAGTTGTCCCTGTGAAATTCTTTATAGGATCCTGTCCAGGATGGCACATTACATTTCGTTTCATGAGACTTTAGTCTCATTTAATCTAGAAAAGTTCCTCAGTCCTTCTCTGTCTTCCCTGACTTTGACATTTTTGAAGAATGAAGGTCAGTTATATTGTATAATGTTCCTTGATTTGGGTTTATCTGTTGTTCCCCTATGATAAGGTTCAAATTATGCCTTATGGGTTTTTTTTTTGCATGAATACTACAGATGTGATATGATGTCCTCAGTGCATCATATCAAGGGTTTGATGTTGGTTTATTCTATTACTGATGAGTTTACTTTTAGTCCCTTGATTAAGGTGCTATCCACCAGTTTCCTCAATTTTATCTTCACTCTTCTCCTGTTGTAGTTAATAAGCAATTTATGAGGAGATACTTTGAGACTATGAAAATATCCTCTTTTTCACCAAAATTTAACCTACTAGTTTTAGCATCCATTGATGACTTTTTAATTCCATCATTTTTTCTAAACTATCTGTTGATTATAAGTAGAATTCTAAAGAGAGATTTTCAAGTGGAGAGCTATAGCTATCTACATTTTTAAATAAGGAAATCACATTAAAGATAAATGGAAGGGGACTCCCCTGGCAGTCCAGTGGTTAAGACTTTGCCTTCCAATGTAGGAGGTGCAGGTTTGATCCCTGGTCAGGGAGCTAAGATCCCACATGCCTTGCGCCGAAAAATCAAAACATAAAACAGAAGCAATATTGTAACAAATTCAATAAAGACTTTAAAAATGGCCCACATCAAAAAAATAAATAAAAATAAAGATAAGTGGATGCACAGATTATAGCCACAGGGATTAGGAAACGGGGCTTCATTTTAATTCTGGGACAACTTTCTTTTTCAGGATTGAGATCCTTCCTCTGTAGCTACAGCACCAAATTATGAACCAGCTGGGTCTGGATAGCCCTGATTCATTGTGTAAGTGTGATCAAATTATTAAATCACTTGGATCTTGATTTCTCTTTCTTTAAAAGCAGTATAATGATAGTGGGCCTTCTTTGTTTTACAAGGATGTTGTATGTAAAAAAGAAGAGATCAGTATTACGATATTTGAGGTCTTTGATGAAAGGTAATCTATAAAGCTCAGATCAAGTTATTAATCCTTATTAGATCTATAAATACTCTTCCTGTTTCTGAGGGCACCATATCCCCAAAACCTCTTTCTATATTAGACACCACTGCCAACTCCCATGACCTAATTTCGGAATTTGTAACAGCTCTTGCCAAGAGAGTCTGACACAAATGAAGAATCCTCCAGCCTTCAGTCTTCCTTATTCATACTTTCTCTTTAAAAAAATATTTCTGATTGATGCTCAAGGCATCTATTTCACAATCTTAATTTCAATTTGCCTCACCCTTAGGTGGGACTCTTTCCTGCTGATTTTGGAAAAGTCTAACTTTTCCTATTTGCAACTAGATTAGAAAAAGTATTGAGACTGAGACAGTGAAACTGACTGAGTGACTTCCCACTGGGACTAACTCAGCTCAGCCTCTAAGTACTGTCTAAGAAAAGCTTGCTATAAACTTAGGCAGCAAGAGCACAGTCTGTATGTGGGGATAGTCTCAGCTGAGTTCTCTGCAGAGAAAATACACAGAGTATAGGTACAGGATACCGTATAGCTTTTCTGGAGTGTCCTTAGAATTTAATGGGAGAAGTAGCCTTGTTGCAAAGTCTCTTGAAAAACAGTTCATCAGACCCACAGATTTAACTTGTGAAATCCACTTGTTTCCCATCCTCCTTTGTAAAACATGCAAGAGGAGTGACAGATTGTCATTTTCTCACCTAAATATAGACTCACATCCCTTAGTCAAGCTTGATTAATCCTCTTAACACCTCTGTAACGGGGATTGCTTGTACTCAGTTGCAGGACAATTCTTGCAATTGGTTCTTGTCTCAGCAGAAAGCATATAAGAAGCTTCATGGCTAATCCAGAAATTGTCTTATATGCTCTAGCAGCCCATTTGCATTATGAAACTGAATCGCCTGGTTTTAATTCCTGTTTGCACATATTTGCCTGGGCTCCCTGACTCCTTCCTGGCTCTAAACATAATCAGTTCTGCCTAACTTATAGACAGACTTGATCTCAATGATCTTATTAGTCTTAACCTTCCCTTGATGATCTGAGCTCAGGTTCCTTCTGTCTATTTGTTGTGGCCCATAGTCCCAGGGCAGCAGAAGTAGAAAAGTTCTGTATGTCCAAAGAAACCAGAAATGCGAGCATTAGAAAACATTCAGATTTGTACTTGGTTGATTCCTATCGGCCTTCTTTGGGCATCTCTGGGATAGATACTTAGCCACTCCTGTGAAAACAAGCCTGACTCTTTTGCTGGGCATTTTATCAGGATTATATACATAATAAACAATTCTACGTATTTTCTGTTTTGGCATAGCTATTACTAATGGTCTACAGAAAGAGCTGATGACTCAAATGATCAAGTCCCTTCAATTTCTAATTAAATTTTGTGGAAACCCCAAACTGAGCTGATGATATCATGCCTTAGCCTAAACAGTAATTTTTTACATTAGAAAAAAAGTATAAATGAGGATTGGATAACTCTAACAAAAATGTATCAGACTATCCAGACTTTTAAAGTATATTCCCCTTTCCACCAGCTTTAGCTGAAGTTTATTCCCCTTTCCACCAGCTTTAGCTCTTAATGACTTTACACACTAAAAAAGGAAGAAGAAAAAAAGTTATTGGAAAAAATGTATTTGGCTTTAATGTTGTTTCTATCAGTATGTTCACTATAAGTAACTACTGATATTGTGCTGAGTGTTATGGGCAAGCATATCACTTAACCCCATTTGTCCTTAACTCAAAAGAGTTGCAGGACATATTGAAATGCCTTTAGTGCATTTCTAAAATGAATTCACTTTCTTTTTATTTTGGAATATTTAAGTTTCTCAGTTGTGTCACTGAATTTGACCACATGCATAGAGATGGCTTGTGCTGATGTGTGTAAGACACATATTAGGTTACGCATGTATATCAAAAGTAGAAATGGCGAAATAGTGCTGTAAGTTACTGGCCCAAGGGCTTCAGCCATAACATGACAACAATGCAGACGAAGGATGAGTCTCTGTTGAGTGCATTTAATACACTTAACATGCTTTCTTGAATTATAGTTACTGTTGAAATTCTCTGATGTTCTCAACTTGCTGTATTTAAGTATGAAGAAGACCCACTTGATTCTTTAGTTTGCGAGGTGAAAAGTTTCAGAGTATTCCTCATAATTAAGGGAGTTTTTAAAAAAGGTTTCTATAAGTAAAGGTTAATGGCATTTTTTTCATGCCAATAAATGCACGTTAACTGCCAAAGCTGAAGCCCAAGAATGTGATATAAAGTTGTGCCCAATTTCAGGAAGATTTAAGACGTTCTTATGAGTTGAGGACAAATTGCTCAATTTGAACAACATTTTATTCTGAATGGTTGTGGAACACTGGCCACTTTTCAGGAAGAAATGGATTTTGGACTTTTCATGCCATCCTCCTCCTGCTTCCCCATTCATCAGACCACACACACACACACACACACACACACACACACACACACACTCCAATAAGAATTTAAGAAGAGATTATCTTTCCAAAACGTGATCACTTCTGACATTTTGAAAAATTTCTGAACCAGACACAATGCAGTTGAATGCTTGAAGTGTTCAGAGGGATCTAAAGAAATATATTCTAGTTATTCCAACACAGTTTAGTAGGGGAGGTGAGAGATCACCGAAAGATTGTTTGAAAGTGAAGGATAGAAGAAATGAAAAAGAAAAAGAAAATTCAAACAAAAATGATAAGCCTTTTGTATGCTAGATATTTTGCATATCAGCAACTTAGCATGGCATGTAGCTACTTAGAAAGGAAGAAAGGGTAAGATATATACCTATACTTGTGTTTTTATATATACACACATATGTGTGTGTTCATTGTTTCTCTATTTATAAAATACCTTATATAGACTCTTCTAAGAATAATACATGCTTTACTTTTCTCTAGTTAATGTTTAAAATGTATATTTTGTATTTTGCTAAGTGCCATATGCTGAAGTAGGAGGGGAAAGTGATCACAAACAAAGAAGCCTAACTACACATTAAAGATGATTTGCCTTTTCCAGCTGAAAATGCAATCATTTCATTCTCATTGAGGATCTAGTTACACAATCTCCCCACATTTCATTTGCTTTGAAAAATATATACTCTGTGCGCTCTCCAGAAGGCAATTGCTTCTCCCCAAAACGTGTTCTACTTCTTTTAAAGCCTCTGGTAAAATTTTTATCTAAGCCATCAGATTTAGCAATTTGTAACTGATCTAATCTATCCACAAAATCCTTGCTTACTGAAATTGCATCCAACAGTTCCTCACTATAAACCTTTCAGTTCGCATAAAACTGAATGACAACCCGTGTCTCCTTCTTTTTATTTTCATCTCTTGCTGCTTTTCTTTGACCCCCAAAGAAACAAAGATTAGATAAACAATCAGAAATCATGAATCATGTCAGCAACTGCCAGTTATAACATTATGAAATAATCACCTAGCATTAACATCATTAAAAATAGCCACAATATGAGCAATCATTACATGGAATTTGAATAAGTACAGTGTTCTTTTTCATGTGTCCCCCGATAGAACATTACAGTTTTTAAAGGTTTATAGGTAGGTGCCAGTGTCTGAAGAAGACTTTCCTTTTATTCATTCATTTTTTAAAATCACTCACTCATTTTCCAAATACTTGAGCATCTTCTATGCACTGAATAGTATTGTAGGTGTGGAGGATATAGCAACGAATAAAAAATAGGCATGTACTAAACAATTGTTTAATTAAAAAATGATATTGTTTCAATAATTAACTATAAAACAGAGTGACACAAACATTGATTACGTAAGCCTATTTTGAATAGGCTTCTATTTGGGAAAATACTTTTTCTTGTCTTCTGTAAGAATTATGAGCATTGTATCTGACACAGAAGCTCAACTAATATGTGTTTAATGATGACATCTCGGTTGATACTAAGCTGAAATCTTTGGCTTTTTAGATTTCTAAATGCCACCTATTAGTTTCTTGAGTCCTATATTAAGCTTATGACAAAGGTCTTTATTCAATTATAAGCCAAATTATGGCCAGTAACGAAATGCTCCTAGACAATAAATGTGTTTTGGGAGGTTCACCATTTCTTGGGTGACGAGCTCTCTGAATTTTATGACTAGACCTGGATTCTCTACCAGACCCCATAAATGTATAAATTAATGTGCAGAAACCATGACAGCTATGAACTAGGGACCAAAGAACCCAGCTGATTCTTAATATTAAATAAGATGAATTCAATAAAACCAGGAAAATTTTAATGTCTCTCAGTAAGACAGGAAGGACATCTGTATTTACTCAACCTAGAAATTGTTTGAAGTCTTGCCATATCCTGAACAACTGGGCCTAGATGCTAAAAAATGAGAGATTATCTTGAGAATAATAGTAGGAATTACCACCTTTTTTGTATCCTATAGCACTTTGTTTAGAGAGGGCATTTTATGGCCATATATGGAACAAGTGGTTGATTGATTGAATAAATTATTCCTCTTAAAATAGTAAATAGGAGTACTGAAAAGTGTGAACATCAAGCCCGACTTTGAGAT
Organism: Balaenoptera musculus; assembly: GCF_009873245.2. Classification (NCBI taxonomy): domain Eukaryota; kingdom Metazoa; phylum Chordata; class Mammalia; order Artiodactyla; family Balaenopteridae; genus Balaenoptera; species Balaenoptera musculus. The sequence continues at coordinate 22,998,826 of NC_045786.1, read as the reverse complement.
TTCCAGACGTGACTTGCAATGCCATAACTTATAGCATGTGTGATGCCAAGAGGTGAGTCTATTTTATTTAGAATAAGTATACCATGTATCTCCCCTGCCCTCCCTTTTTTCCCTGCTTTGCTCTGCTCAAGAAAACTTGCAGTTGTCCAGGTATGAGGAGGGTGGCTTTCTTCTGCTTTACATTTTTTTCTGAAGCTACAGCTTTTTCAGAACCCAACTTAATGGAGGGATGGATGATTTTTATTAGACTCTGAATATTGGGTGGTTGTAGAGATGTTATTTATTTCTATTCCTCTTACCCTAAAGTTCAAATTTTCCTGAATTAACATATGCTCTCAGTCCTCCACTTACCCCTCTGGGTTACTGATCGTTCTAAGATTCTGGCTTGGTGACTTCTTACTATTCTGATAGCTTTCTAATGCTTCCAAAGAAAATTTTTAAAAATATATTTTATCCAGTATCTTTTCTGTTTTCAGTAGAAGGATTGGTGTGAATAACCTAACCTCACCTAATCCCAGAAACAGAAGTTGGAATCATCAATAGCTTTTCTTAATGGATTTCTTTTGGATTGCACCTTCCTGTGATAGTCAGCATGATAATTACCACAAGATGCTCTAAGAAGAGAAATTCTACCCTAGAACTGGCTCATGCCTTAAAATTTCTGTATCCTGGACTTTTACAAAATGCATAATAAACTACAAGTAGGTAGATACGTATATAGGCTACATTTTCATAACTAATATGTTAATATTTATAATAAATAACAAATATGCTAATATTTATAGTTATCAGCATATATAGAATATGCTAAAAATTTTGCTATCACATTGACAAAGTTTGATTCCTTTGTTAACAGTATGTCTTCTCTGTCATATGCAAAGAGCTTTGAACAAATTTATCCCCAGAAAATCAACTAAATTTTGAGTGTATAAAGTAAAATCTTCTTTAACTGGTTCTTCCTCATTCTTTCCATAACACTTTATAGCGCCATTTTCCATTCTGAACTAGCAGCATCTTTGAGTTATTTGCATTTTCCCAAAGTCATCGTGTTGTAATGATACCGTTATCCAAACAAAGTACAATGTCAATTAATCCCTCTCCTCCAGGATAAATGCCTTTTAGTGGCATTAGTTTATTCAGCCTGTATTTATTGGATGCCTAGTATGTGTTAGGTGCAATGACAGACATTGACAAGTAGGCTAGATACAGGAAATTTGTTACACAGCTAGACTACTTTAACTGTCTCCATCAGAGTCTCTTTTCTATTATTTTTGAGAAAACTGTACCGTGGAATAACTAATGTGTTACCTTCAACATGATTTCCTTTTCATATGACGTTCCCTAATAATTTCCCAATAATAATCAAATGAGGACAAGCGAGTCAGTTGTCTTTGAATTCACTTTTAAATGATTCATGGAGATAATTATCTAAACAGGAAAATATGGGATACATTATATTTCATTTCTTCATATTAAAGGTTTCTTAAGAATACATCTACTTAAATGAAAGCCGCCAGTATTAATGTTTTTGGGGGGCAGATTTAATCAAACAACAGTTGAGTTGACTTATTTCCTACTTCCATAATCTTTAATGTTCCTCTTTGTTCTTCAGGCTGAAAATTTTTATTTCAGTGTAATGTGTCACATGTATCAGTTGAGCTACAAATAGATTACTATACAGTACACAATATTCAGAACATTAAGAATAAGATCCATTTTTGTTTGCATATATTGAAAAGACTGAGTTGAAAAACAACAGATTGTGTTGAATAAACTAGGATATAGTAGAGGCTTGAATATAACAGCACTCCTCTACCTCATTTATCCTATAGGTCTGAACTTACACATCATTAAAATATGTAAGAACAATGTGATAGGAACTGAGTATTTATATGAATGTTCCTTAATCAAGTGTGTTCTTTCAAATCTACTCTGGAATTTCTTTCTACATTGAAATTTCAGGCTAGATTGGTGCATAAAAAGTATATATTTTGAAATATTATGCTTGTTTCTATCAGAAAGGTTTCCTTATTTTAATAGTGAATAAATCATTTTATACTATTATAGAAATGGAATGAGCAAAATTTTAGATGTAGCTGTCATTCTTAAGACTTCCTATACACACCCAAGTTTAGAACTAAGAAACATAAACTTTTATAAATTATCCCCATAGGAAATTCCTCTGCAAATTATAGTTTAGATCTCATTTGATCATAATATTAAGTTTGAAACTTAACAATTCTACTTCATTTCTTGTATTTGAAACACCTTGCAAAAGCATTAACTAATTAATCAAATTAGATAACAATTCTTTACGAACTAAGCATCATATTGAATCATTTCCTGCAGAATATCAAGATGGTATATGTATATATGTCACTTTTGAGGTAATAATTATAGCTATGTGCAGTAAAGTATTTATTACCTTATCTAATTAATACACATTTTGGCATGTCAGGGTTTGTGGGTAATTATAGTTTTCTGTTGGGTAATAATTTGTATGATTTATGAAGCCTATGAAACAACTCTATGAGCCAAAAAGCTGTCTGGAATAATTACTGTTAAGCAGTGTGATCAACAGGTACACCCAGCCAAGAGAACGCAGCCCTGAGGATAAGAGCCTCAAACAAACAGAAGCAATCTGAGGTGTTCATTTCTCAGCCTGTTTTTTTCTCACCTGAAAAAAAAAAAAAGCCCACCCACTGTTTTCAGCTGTATTAACAAAGAACTGATTGCTTAAGTATATGCAGTTATTTTCCAAAGTTAATGTGCTGATGTGGAGGACTTCATAAAAAAAATAAGTATAACTATCATGGACCTTATAAATTTGTAATTATTTCAGGAAAGACTAAATGCAGACACATTTAATTTAAGAATGCCAATACATTCTGTGGCTATTGAAAACTCTTAACTAGAATATGATGAACTCCTACTCTTCACTTGTCAACTTTTGCCAATTCAATAAGCTCTGAGTCTCATTTCCTTCTGGAACCAAGACACCTGGTTATATTGTCCCAGTAGGAATTGAGGGTGTAGTTTGTTTCCTAAGAAGCTTTGCTTATATTCAGGAGCTGACTGTCACAGAAACTTGAGGGTTGGAAAAGAGCTGAACTATCATCATCCATATTTATACAATAATTTTCAGGAAGTTGGTGGGTTGTTGTAGAATATAATGCAGGTTATTCTTTATCAGACACTACTTTTCTTTTGCTAAGTTTATTTTGACCTTCCCATCAGTCATCCTCTTTTGCTCCATATTAATGCCCTCAAGGTAGGGAATGTTTTAATTGGCATTCAGCACATACACTGAACCAGGAGATCCTATCTTACATAAAGAAGCAGCTGGTAAATTTCTGTGAACTGTTCTCAATATGTGGGAAGTTCTTAAATTAGTTTCATCTTTCTCAGGGAGACTCATACATTTATATCCTGTAGGAGTATATTGAATTTTTAGTTATTAACTCTAGGTAGAGCCAAGTTCTTATTATTTTTTTTAAACTTGAAGACTAAAAGATAATGTCAGATAATACAGACTGTTGAAAGCAATGTCACAGGGTATTCCATTTTAAAATTAATGCTAAATTGTAGAGTCAGTAATCCACCGCATAATAGATACTTACGCATAAGTTGGAAAGTTATACTACACGAGAATACCAAGAGCTCTAGGAATGGTCTGGAATGGAAATTGGAGATTTCTCCTGACATAGTCCACAAAGCAGCCACCTTCACTGGCCTCACCTTTATCAAGTGTTTGTTTCACGGTGAAGCAAGGCAAAGAGAAGAAAGAGATGAGATGGAACAAGGAATGCAAACAGAGGTCTGAGAAACCCATAGCACATACCACCCTTAGTCCCTAACTTATTTTGAACTGGGCAGCCTCCCCTTACAGTAAAAGTCATCCAAAATGAACACTCCCTCCTTTTGACTCAAAATGTACTTTCACGCGATGAAGAGTGGCCCCCGCTTGCCGCAACTAGAGAAAGCCCTCGCACAGAAACGAAGACCCAGCACAGCCAAAAATAAATTTAAAAAAAAAAAAAAAAAAGTACTTTCAGGGGAAAAATGGAATAAACAAAAGAAAAATCACAGCAAAGAAAATTTCTTAATTCCAAACAGGCTCTTTTTGGTAAGAAGTGAGATTTTTAGGAAGAATATGTTAATGAATGCCCCAAATTTAGAAGCTACATGTAAGCTCATTCTATTGTACCAGGCAAAAACAGAGTTCAGGTCAAATGACGACGCTAGAAAGAGAAAACTTCTGTGCTTTTAAGTATTTTAAGTAGAATTTGATAGGTGGATACTTGAGTAAAGATGTCCAGTTTGTCACAGGGCCTGGCATGGTAGCAGCACCCAAAATTTGTAGTTCTCTTCCCTCTTCTCCTCTGACACCCACGCTCTTCCCCCTCCCTCTCCACACATACACACACACACACACCCCCCCCCCACACACACACCCCACACACACACCCCCACATACCTCCTGTGAAAGACAATGGCTGCAAGGAGGTTCAAACCCCTCTAGGAAAACAAACGAAAAAAGGTAAAATAAAGTTCAGAAATCCAAAGGTTTACCAGGTCAAAGATAGGAGTGAAACCAAAAGTTATGTCAGGCTATAAGGGGAAGTAAGTATAGAATAAAAACACATCATTAATTCTTATGATTGTAATGTTATCTACCTGCTCATCATGGATTAGACAAAACAGTGTGTTAAGACCTAGGTTGGAATTACACATGTGTAGTATGGATGGATATATACATATATACACACAGAGAAACATACTGTTATATATATTTATATGTATTTAATCCTATGGGAGCTGTTACATATATAGTTCTTAACAAAGACTGTATGTTAAAAAATAGTTTTATGGGGCTTCCCTGGTGGCGCAGTGGTTGAGAACCTGCCTGCCAATGCAGGGGACGTGGGTTCGAGCCCTGGTCTGGGAAGGTCCCACATGCCGCGGAGCAACTGGGCCCGTGAGCCACAATTACTGAGCCTGCACGTCTGGAGCCTGTGCTCGGCAACAAGAGGCCGCGATAATGAGAGGCCCGCGCACCGCGATGAAGACTGGCCCCCGCTTGCTGCAACTAGAGAAAGCCCTCGCACAGAAACGAAGACCCAACACAGCCATACATACATACATACATAAAAAGAATGTAAGCAGACAAGAATAGCATTAAAAAAAAAAAATAATAATAATAATAATAATAATAAAAAAATAGTTTTATGTCTTCAAGACTTTTATTGTCATTTCTGGATAATCATTCTTTTTGTTATTTGCAGCCATATGTTTATTGATTAGTTTCTATATCTTTAATATTTGCCATTTACCAACTATTGATGTTTTTATTCAAAGGTTTTATTTTATAAACATTTTAATTAAGAGCATGTATGATATTTTCTTTTTAAAGTTCTGGGTTTGCTTAAAAACTGGTTTATTAACCGTAACACTTTGAAAATATAAAAATGAGTACTATTAAACTATGGACCCTATTGATGTTACCTTCCAGAATATTTTAGATGTGGAAAAGTTTCATTCACCTTTTCTATTTTCCCCCTTTAGTTTCCTGTTCCATTGCATCATCCAGTAGTGTTGTTATATGCATTAGTTCTTGCCAAGGGGCATAACACAGAGCAGAGCATGAGCAGAGTCTACACCTCCTGTCTCTAGTCAACAGGGTCCTGTCGTTTCTTATTAAACAGTGGTCCACACAGTGGTGTTGCTGGGAATTTGCTTGTTCTTTCCAGGAACTGTCTTGTTTCACTTCGAGAGTCAAAACCTCTGTTTCATTTTGTTTTGCTCTCTCAAGTGTCTTTCACAGGGAGTAGAAACACATACAAAAATTTGGTGTAACTTTTGGAATTTTTCTTCACTTTGCTAATAATCATTTTCTGAAGTGTAGCTTCCTTGCTTTGAAGGTGCAACATCTTTTGACGTTAGTTATTATCATTGCTCACTTTCTAGCAGTGACTCCATAAAAACAAGAAAAAAAAGAAGATGAATGACTTGAACTGGACTCTTGCCTAGTCGATGAGCCTGCTTTGCAAGTGAGATGACTCATCTCCACAGTGTTCTATCCCAGTTCACCTTGGAGTTTCTTAATCTTATATTTTCTATCAATTGACTAGAGGTTGGGGCTGTGATGGGATCTGATTCGAGTCTTTCTGAATTTCAGTAGACCTATTATCACCTACATCTATTATCACAAGGTGTTTTAGGGGTTTGCTTGGAAATTCTTCCTGTGCTTCCTGTTCTCTACCTCCTGACCATAGAGGTGAAACATCTAGATTACAAGGCATTAACTATAGCCAAAAACTTTGGTTCTTTAAAACTCTTACTCAGTTTACCTCAATGTACTGCAGTTAGATTCATCTGATGATCTTCACGTATTGTTAATTTACCAAAGTAAATAATCATATTCTGATCTGCTGTGTCTCTTTGCTGCCAAAATTTAGTCACAGGGTGCTTGCCAAAAAATATTAAATTTTTAAATTTAATATTGTAGGGTGCCTGAGCATGCAGAGTGGAGTGGATAATTATGCTGATGGGACAATTCGAAGAGTTAAAAGACTTATTCCTCAATCATTTGAAAGTGCTCCATATAATTTTTGTTTGGGAATTAAAAAAAAAACTTATTATATGGTTAATTGGAGAGCATTTTTATCCTCTTTGGTGCCTGACAGACTAAGTAATGTTAGAAGCTGAACATGGTAAACCTTGGAAAAACAGTTTTTAAAGTAAAATATTATGCAATTTTAAATGTAAAGATTAAAATTTTTTATTTTAGTTTTATAATTTGAAAACACTTTTATTTTCAGCTGCTTCTGAAAGAATACAGTAGTATCTAAGAAATGGTACAACTACCTTGGAAAACTGTTTAGCAGTTTCTTATAAAATATAAACATAGACTTATGATATAACCCAGCCATTTCAGTCCTAGCTATTTACCCAAAAGAAATCAAAACGTAAGTCCAAACAAAGACGTGTACAGAAATATTCATAGCAGCTTTGTTTGTAGTAGCTCAAACTGGAAACAACTCAAATGTTCATCAACAAGCGAATGTATAAGAAAATTGTGGTATAGCTATATAGTCAAAAGCTACTTAGCAATAAAAAGGAATGAACTATTGATACTTAAAACAACAAGGAAGAATCTCAAAATAATCACACTGTATGAAAGAAAATGCAAACTAATCTATAATGACAGAGAGCACACCAGTGGTTGCCTGGGGATGAAGGGGTGAGAGTAGAAGGAGGGATTACAAAGGGGGATGAGGAAACTTTTTGGGTGATACTCACTAGCTTGATTTTGATGGTAATTTCATGGATGTATACATATGTCAGGACATCTGTATGCTTTAAACATGGGCAACTTATTGTATGCCAATTACACTTCAATAAAACTTTTTAGAGAAGGTAAACAGAAAGGAGACTATATAACCACATATATCCTTTTATCAATAAGTAAGGTTTTAAGAAACTGAGTTTAGAAGGCTCATCATTGCTATGACCTGGGAGAGTTTTATGCCTTTCTCAAATGCCAAAATTATCTGGAGATTTCCCGTTCTTGCCTCACCCTCCATCACATGGTGGGAGGCAAACATAGCTGCACAAGTCAATAATATAATTGCTTGACCATATTGTTATCCTATATGTGGAAAGAGGTATTTCTTAGGGCACATTCATAAGAGCAATTCGATTTCCAGGCTACCAAGAATGCACTAGAATATGTCCTTAACCTACGTATTTATGAATAAAAGGAACTAATTGCAGTATTGATAGGATGGAGGAAAAGTAGAAATTTACCTTTTATCTAAGTTACAGTGAATCTAAGTTACCTCTTACCTCATGGCTTGGGATTTTATCTTCTAATACTGACAATGTTTTCATATATCTCATGCTCATTCATTTATTCATATATTCAATAAGTATTCTAAGTGCCTATTTTGCACCAGGCCCTATTCTAGAAGTTGGGATACACGGAGCTCATCTTCTAGTAAGATACTGCATAACTAATAGCCATGCCTATTAAGACAGATTTTGGAGACTGGTTAATCATGCAATTTCCATTTCACATAAAACTTATTCCACCCCTACTCTCTTCCAGGCACTAGAGACAGGATGCAAAAATGAACTAGATTTTATCTAGCTTCATGGAGATAATTCAACAACAAAGATCCACATTAGATAAGCAATTACAAGTGTGACAAATGTTACAGAGTTACAAGTATAAGATTCTGTGAGAACACACAAGCAAGGGCATTTCTCTGATCTTTGAGGTAAAGGAAATGCTGGCTAATAAATAAAATCTACTCTGAGAGATGACTTGAAGGATGAAGCCAATACTTGAGTGATGGTTAGTTCTATAACTAACCCATATTTAACACCTACCAATTTTGTTCTCATTGGTTCGCTTGTCTATAATGTTTGTGCACACTTCTTCTAAAGCCTGGGGATTCTTTTAATGGTGAGCACATGTTACTCACCCTCGTATGTTTTTCCTTACACTGCTTAGATCCATATGTTTGTTCCTATTTTTGTTTCATAATGATGATAATAGTAATAGATGGAATAACTGATACTCAGAAGTCTTGGTCAAGGTTCTCAGCTAACAAGTGAGGACGGCTGTATTTAATTGGAATTGTCCTTCCAAGTAATTATGAACATATTAAATTATCTTTGATATAGAGCTTATTGCATACATTTTCAAAAACATGTTAATATATGTATGAGCTATGGAAATTCTCCATTCGCAAGAGCATCTGGTCAGATTATTCCATCAACTGACAGCGTTAAATAATAATATTTGTTTAATGACTATTGTTTTCTTTGTGCCTATGACAATTTAGTGTCTTTGTACAATTAAAACACTTTCAAATCAAGCAAGAGTGAGGCTTATTCCAGAAATACCTTGTAATTGCATCATTTCTCTTCTTTTATGGGAGAAATTTTTACACTGAAATCTTTAATAATTATTTACTTGACCCTAGATGACATTGTTTTATATATCTTATAGCAGGAATTAATATTTCTCTAAAGAAAAGACGGTTTATACCTTGTAATGAGAAATGATTTTTGACCGGTTCTTGGTATGTTATATTTCTAAAGGAAACATTTAAAACCAAGTATTATAAGAAATACAAAACAGAGTTTACATATGGACTAAAAGATACAAATATTAATAATAATAACTTACATTTATTAATTCTTTACTATCTTGCAGGCTTCATTTTAGGATTTTCCATTTATTAATGTATGTAATCCTTGCAGCAATCTTTTAAAAGTTTACCCATTTTACAGATGAGAAACCTGAGGCTCTGGTTAAAAGACTTATTCTAGGTAATAAAGCTAGTAAGTTGAGAAGCCAAGATTTTCACCTGTATACAGTCTGGCTCCAGAGCCCATGCACTGAACTTCTGTGCAAAAAGTGTCTTTAAGGCTACCCTTAGTGGTAGGAGCCACTGCCATACTGGGTGAAGTTCAAGGAATTTACTCCTTAGCAGGCAGCAAGAATAGGAGCTCTTCTTTGCAAATAGGAGATGACAGCTCCTTTAAACATGATCTACTAATATCTCAGATGGGACCCAGTGGGTTCACACCGATGGTTTAGATTTTTTAAATTACAATGCATTTTGTTTAGAAGAGGGATTAAAGTATTTGCCAAAATGATTTGTGTTGACAAAATGGCTTAGTATACATTTGGCAGACTTATTTTGGAGGATGGAATAAATTAAGGTGTCTAGCAAAAGATGTGCTACAGCCACTGAAACAATTTCAAGTATTTCAGAAACTCTATTTTTATTCACTTTGCAAAATGTGCTTAGTTGAACTGCCAGTCCCTGTTACATTTCCATTTCTAAGCAATTAATTAAAATCCCAAATCAGTTTTTTCTTGATCATGCCAGCAGGAGTTGGTTACCATGGAAATATGAAGATCAGTTGTATTTGGAAGAGACAGAAAAAATGGCTTGCATTGGTCTTTTATTTTGGAAACATAAGTGATGGTCTAGAGTAGCTTGTTGGCTCAGTAATAGGAAGATCTGCTCCCCCAGTAGCAAGTGTGGCAGCGACAACTGGAAATTACTGACTGTCTGAGGATGACATTTTACCTCCCAGGGATATCATTTGGCCAGTTGAAAAAGTCATTAACTCAGCTTTTTCATGTCTTCTATCTACAGGTTAAACCCCCAAATGTAATTGATTACAGAGTATTCTGTTGCAGCTAAGCAGGATTTCAAATCAATAATTGGTTATATTTTGCGAAGACCCATGAAAAACTATTTATGATTATTTTTTTTCATACATCAGGCCAGTGTGCTTTAGACAGAAAGCTTATTTCCAGACAATAGCGCAGACTGAGAATGACTGTGATTGAAACCATACTTTTTTACATTTTGGAAAATGGAAGCTTATGGGATATCATCTTTGGGTATTTAATTAAAACCCAATTCAGTAGTGCTGACTTAAAGACAGTGCTTTAAGAAGAAAATTATAGTGAATAATACTAGTATGCCTGTATTAAAAAAAATCAGAGTTGTACTGAAAAATCTAAACCTTGTTAAAGAAGACATGATTTTAAAGATGTAGATGATAATAATAACTTTCAATATTTATTAATGGTTATGTGCCAAGCACTGTTCCTAGTGGTTTAAAAGTATAAACTCAGTGTTTCTCAGTGACACCATGAGGAAGATTCTAATATTCATAGATGCAGTGACTGTTTTAAATCACTTGAATTTATCTGAGTGAAGAGATTCCGTACTTTCATATGCTACTAATTAGCTGTCTGTGAAATCAGAAGGTGGGTAACAGCTTTCTGCTATGCTAGGCTTATACAGGTCCTGTATGAAAATCTATATTTGTCTGTTAGCTAATGTTTCTCTGAAAATCATTAGGAAAAATTCAGATATTAAAAAGAAAGAGGGTACAAATCAAGATTTCATGTATTGCTCTAGCATGAAACCCCAGTGGGAACCATCCAGGAGAAGCTCCTGTCTGTATATAGTGATAATTAGGAAACTGGGAATTTTTCAGTAAAGTTTTTCCTTATTGCTATAGGCAGTCAAAATAATGTTGCCATTTGTCTCTATGAAATGCTATTATGTTTTCCGTATAAGAAAGTCCTCAAGGCATATCTACATGTGTTATGCCTATATGTATTTTAGAGTGATAATTATTTAAGATGAGTGGTAGTCTTTATAGATAATATTTGGAAGAAAATAACATAGCCACAATTCCCTTTCCTTTACTATAAGATGAATAGAAGTTGAGGCACCTCTGGCAACACAAACCATATGGGTGTCTAGAATGTGGGAGCCACATCACACATGATATACTATATATGCTGTATGAATCATAGCATCTCTCCAGATACCTGCTGGATAGGTAGATATTCCAAACACATGCACAGTAGGAAAGGTGATATAATATGCTGCTGTCTGTTGCTATATACACCATTCCCGCCGATCTAAGGTCTCCCTATATAATGGCCTGGAAGTCTGAATCAATATTTCCCAGCCTGTATCTCAATATGTCTTGCCTATAGGATCTTTGTTTAGACTTCCTTTTGTACCTTCTAAAATCCTATATATTTATTAAGTGCATACTAAATAAATACCACACCACTATTCAGTAAGGAGAAATCCAAGAAGAATAAGACTCGTCTACTGATTTCTAGGGGTATAAAATTTTATCATATTGCCTATAGCACAGAATATGGTGATCTGAATGCCTTGATGACTTAGGAATTTTTGTTGTTACATTGATCTCACAATGAAGGTCCCATACGCTATAGACAAACATAAACAGAATGTATAAACTAGCATCTACTTATTTAATTTCCACTGAGCCCATGTTATGTTCCAGACACAGTACTAGGTACTGAGGAATGCAAAGATATGTAAGATATTGAAATGAAAGGCGATATACCATTATTATGAAACATACTATTTCTGATGCCTAGCTAACTGTTTAAATTCTTACTCCTTTACTTACTGTGGAAACTAATCTCCAAAGACATATTCTCAATGAATCATACTTCCCAGTGTGAATGCCGTCATTATACCCCTCCCCCCTGAATCTGGGCTGACCCTGTTACTCATATTTCAAACAACAAAAGGTAACAGAAATGACTTTCAGGGCCAGATCATAAGAAATCTTGCAGCTTCAACCTGGAATTCTTGGGATGTTTTCTCTGGGGACACTCTCTAGCACATTCACCCTGAGACTTCAATGCTATGTGGAAGTCCAAACCAGCCAAACAGGAAGCCACACAGAGGGAGAGAAATAAACCCTACAAGGTCTCAGCTGCTTTAGCCTCCCCACTGAGGCACCAGACATGTGAGCAAAGTAGCCAATATCTTTGTCCATCCCAGTCGGGCCTTCAGATGACTCCAAGCCCAGCTGTAACCTCTACAAACAGTCAAGAACCTCTCAGCTGAGCCAGGTCAGCCCACAAAACAGCATGAAATAATAATAATTATTGTTTTAAGCAACCAAGTTTTAGGGTAATCTGTTGTATAGCAATAGATCATTGGAACACTTAGATGCTGTGTGACCTTAGACAAGTTCAATTCCCTTTGCTCAGTTACCTTATTGATAAAATAGCGATAGTCACAGTAATACATCTCCTAGGGTTGTTGTGTCTGAACTTCAAGAGGGTATTAGCTCTCATTATCTGTCCCATGTGGTAGCCACGGGCCATCTGTGGTTACTGGGCATTTGAAATATGGCTAGTCCCAATGGAGGTGCTGTAAGAATAAAATACGCAATGAATTTTAAATTCTTAATGAAAAAAATGTAAAATATCTCACTAATATTTAAAAACTTTGTTTACATTTTGAAATGATAATATTTTAAATATACTGTGTAATGTGCAATATTTTTTTAAATTTATTTTAGCTTTTTAAAGTGTTCTTTCTAGAAACATTTAAAATTATATACATGGTTTGCATTTGTGGCTCTCGTATTTCTATTGGATAGCACTCTGGAATATCAATATCCTAAGGGCAGAACTTTATTCACTGCTATAACTTCACTGCCTCTAAAAGTGTCTGGTAAATAGATGTGGAATAAGTATTTATTGAATAAGTGACTAATGCCTGTCTGCAACCAAATTAGATTTTTGTCATATTAGTGATATCTTCCTAACCTTCTTTAAATAGTTTTGTGTGGTGAACCCACACTGAATCTACTCATAGGTAATCCATGAGTATTTGATAACTCCCAAGATGTTACTCTATTTGAAAATGCTAGATTGTTTTTGAAGATTTTTAGGGTCATCCAATAACATTTTCACTGAAATGTGTTAAGATAAGGTCGCCTTCACACATGCAAGGACATGTAAAAATTGCAAGAATTTATGAAAATTCTTAGTCTGATTTGCTTAACTTAGGAAAATTGTTGCATAAAGACATTATATTTACATTCTTTTGGATGACTTTTGGTGTTAACTCGAATGGGGCTAGGTGGGGCCACATTTCTGTGAAGTAAACTTGAGTTGGATTTGTTGTGTACTACATGGTTTTCCATGCAACCCTGTAGCTCAGTGACTGCATGACCTCCACGCTGAAGCAGCATGTCATTTATGTTGAAAAATAGGAATGAACTTACTGTTCCCTATTTATATAGCTCCTATGTCCTTTGTGGATGAAACAGAATTTTTTTATCGCAATTGACAACATCAAATTAGTTTAAACAGCAACTTTTTTTTCTTTTTTTTGTACCTACTGGGAGCAGTTAGCAGAATTTTATTCTAGGAATAGCTAAAGCACCAAGATCTGGGAAGATAAAAATAAAGGGAGCTCCGGAGACTTAACTAGAATCACATCTTCATATACCGTTCTGACTGTCTCTCCAGCTATTTCTTCAGCTGATTTTCTGCATCTGCTTCATCCTTTCAGGACAACTTCCTGTGAGGCTGGAATACACACCAGCTCCATGGGGAACACGGTGTCCCAAATTCCCTTTCAGCGAGAAAGGCTGCTCTTCTCCTAGATGCAGTTTGAAATATCTTGGGAAATAACTTAGCTTGGTTTGTGCATGCATTGCTGGATTATCACTGTGGGCAAGGATGCAGTTCCCATTATAACCACATCATTTCAAAGCCCAGGGGAGAAGCAGTTGTTTTTTTTTTTTTAAATGGGGTGATATTTGGAGAAGCAGAGAAAGGAATAGGAACTGTTTAGACAAAACATGACAAGTCCACTGTAGTATGCAGTAACCAACAAATTACTTGACTTCATATTTTAAAGTATGGGGATATTATTGCTGATATGTGAATTCTTCCCATGTAAACAGTTTAATAGTGGCAAAGTGGCTATACCTCTTTTACAGAGAAACACATTTTTTATTTGAAATGTGTGCATTTTAATATCCTATTTAATTTTGGATATTTACCAATGAGGAAAGGAAGCAAGGATGTTTTCTGTTCCTGACATTGGGTTTAGCAGGGCAGGAATAATGTTATCTATTAATGAGCAGAGATGTTAGCTGAAGAGGTCTGGCTACATTCCAGTTTGGCTAATTAAATCCTACCTGCTTAAATTCTGTCTTTATTTTCAAATGAATATTCACTGTTATTTCTCATTTGAAAAATTATTTGATGTTATGAGTTTGGGACTACTAGCTTATTTCTGAGGTAAGGAATTTCAGTTTACTTTGAGTTCAAAATGCCGTAGGTCCAGTTCAATGTTATACAAATTTTTTGTGTTGACTTTGAAATACTTCTCTTAGGGCTATAGTGGTGGAACTGTATATTTTTTCAATGATAATGCACCCTTTTAAAATCCTTTTTCTGTTTCTCTTGGTGATGGCAAAGTATCAAACACCACGCCTGATGCAAACCAAACTTGATCTGACCCATTAGATATGGTAATTTTAACCCAATAATACTTGGATTAATGAGTAATGTCTAAAATGAGCATGTTGAAAGTTGAGAAAGGATCAAATCAAAATTAATTTGTCTAATTAATGACTCTAATTAGTCATTACTGTGTGAGAACCTATTTCATGGAATCCACCATACAATGTGTCCAATCGATATTTTGCAGTTAAATAAAAGATGCAAGTTTCAACTTATTTTTCGTTTTTGTTTTTGTTGTGATAAAAACATTTAACATTGGATCTACTCGCATGAGATTTTTAGATATACAATACAATATTGTTAACTACAGGTACAATGTTGTACAGCAGATCTCTAGAACTTATTCATCTTGCATAACTGAAACTTTATACCCCTTGGTTAGGACCTCCCCACCTCCCCTCTCTCAGCCCCTGGCAAACACCATTCTGCTCTCTGTTTCTATGAATCTGATTACTTTAGATTCCTCATATAAGCAGAATTATACAGTATTCATCTTACTGTGACTGGCCTATTTCACTTAGCGTAATGTCCTCTATATTCATGCATGTGTCACAATGGCAGAATTTCCTTATTTTTTAAGGCTGAGTAATATTCTATTGTACGTATGTAGCTGAAAGGATGGTGATAGAATGGGGGCCTATGGAGGTGTCCGTAAGCTCGCTTTTGCATACATTTTGTTTAAAGTCTCTATGTGACAGGCACCAAGAGCTATCAAGGAGGCAATGATATGATAAGAGGCTCTGTGATAGGAGAGCATTGAGCAAGGGATTTTCACAAAGTAAAAATGGAACAACAATTCAATAGTGTCTATAAAACATTCCTATTCTGAAATGAGAGAGGAAGACAGTGAGTCAGAGTAGTAGAGAAATCAAATATCATGACACTCATTTAAGTTACATAGAGAATAAGATCAAAGATAGACGAAGAGAGAGAGACGCACAGATAAATCTATAGATTTGGAGTTGAGTGTAAGGCCAGCCATCCTAATACAGTCATCCCTCATTATCCTTGGGGGAGTGGTTCCAGGACCCTCACGATACCAAAATCCAAAGATGCTTAAGTCCCTTACAAAAAATGGCTAGTACACTCAGACCCTCTATCTTTGGATTCCATACCCCGGGATTCAACCAACAAATTTTCTCTCTGCAGTGGGTTGAATTCATGGATTTGGAGCCCGCAGATAACAGAGGGCCTGTTGTATACTTACCCCATTTACAGTCCCTGTCCAAAGTAATTTAAGTATCAGAATCTTACATTTTAGTTAGGATCTTAAGATCCAATGACTTTAAAATTTATCTTTTCCTTCCTTCTCTATTACAGGATGAAATTGAATGGATTTTGGAGCAGGAAGTTTTCAGTTCAATAATTGAATACTTCCTCTTTTGCCACT
The DNA here is from genome assembly GCF_009873245.2 of Balaenoptera musculus. NCBI lineage: Eukaryota > Metazoa > Chordata > Mammalia > Artiodactyla > Balaenopteridae > Balaenoptera > Balaenoptera musculus. The sequence goes on along the minus strand of NC_045786.1, from coordinate 22,982,570 downwards.
CTGGAATGACAAAAATAATCTGAAGAAGAGATAGCTAAAATAAATTTCTGAGTACTTTTTACTCTTTCTTAGTGGTCAGATAAAATATTTGCCCAAAAGTATGTCTATGTGTATGTATGTACGTACACATACATATGTATGTGTGTGTATACACATGAAGGCATCCTTTGCTTCCCTTCTAAGCATTAACAAACAACAAAAAGCTTTCTAACAAGGGGGACACTTTAAAATGTTTCCAAGTAATGTCTCCACCCTTGTCGCTATATTACATTTAATACCTGCTAGGATAAGCAATTGCCCAGGTGAATGTTATGTACTGTACTGCAGAGGTTTACAGGAATTTGTAGAGATATGGGAAAACAATAATGTCAGAATTAGAGACAATGTCTTTCTATTCTGAATTCAAACTATTGTAGATTCACATGAATGACTTGTTTATTTTCACCCAAATCCCCCTCTTAAACGCTTCCTGTGCCAATAGGATCTACAAAGCCAGATAGAATTTTAATATGGGATGACAAGCTTAAAATTTGTCATACTTTGTGTTACACATTGAATATATCTTTCTTTCTCCTCTTTTATTTACAATATATTGCAATTCTTGCAATATATTTCCAACTCTATTTTGCATTTCAGTAGCAAATCAATTTGAATTTAACAAGTGAACTCTAGATTATTTGCACATAAAACATTTCAGTTTAAATTCCACAGAGCCCTACCTAGGCCAGTGCATTTGTTTGCTAAATCTGCCATAACAAATAGCACAGACTGAGTGGTTTAAACGGCAGAAATTTACCGTCTCATAGTTCTGGAGGCTAGAAGTCCCAGACGAAGGTATCAGCATGGCTGGTTCCTTCTTAGAGCTATGAGGGAAGACTCAGTTGCAGGCCTCTCTCTTTGGCTTATAGGTGGCATTCTTCTCCCTGTGTTTTTTCACATCATCTTCTCTCTCTGTGGGTCCAAATTTCCCCTTTTTATAAGAACAGCAGTCATTTTGGATTAGGGCCCACTCTAATGACCTCATTTTAACTTGATTATCCCTGTAAAGAACCTGTCTCCAAATACTGTCACAATTTTGAGGTACTGGTGGTTAAGATGTCAACATAAGACTTTTAGGGAGCACAATTCAACCTGTAACAGCCAGAGACTTGAAAATAAAACAAATCTATGTAGGTGTATATATAGTTATAGGCATGTGGGTGTGGGCACATGCATGTGTGTGTATGCAAATTGCATATATATGTGTGGGTGTATACATACAAACATATATGTGATTATGTATTTTTCATTATATTTTATTTTCTTGGAAAATCAATAGTAAATGAAAATTTCAGACTAATAACATATATGCCTATTCCATTAAAATTTTAAAAGTTATCGTGTCTTTGAATCCTCACCACACTCTGTTTGCATATTTTTTAATATAGATTTTCCTATGCTCTAGTGTAGAAAAACCTTAGTATCCACTCTTTCAAATTAATCCACTGATCAATTGGCATGTGAAGAAAGCATTGAAAACAACAAATAGAAAATAGTACGGATTAGGTACCCATCCCATGAGAAGGTCGTTGCCCAATGAGAGTTTGTTCAAAATGAGGGGATGCCATAGTGATAAACACTTCAGTCATTTCTATAGAATCTGATGATAAAGTGCACACTATTGCAGTACAGGAAGGTAGCACCAAAGACAATTTTGAAAAACACCCATCATCCCATTTTCCACACTTGCAGTAAAAATAAAACTAAATCTTCACAGTAATTTTAACTAAACACTGATAACATGGAATAATATTTCAAATGCTATCCTTGATGGTTACATATCTCACAAGGTTTAATCATGTTTTTGGTCTATTACAGCAATCTACTTCTTTTTACAGTTTCATTGATGTAAACTTTATATACTATAAAATTCATCCATTTATAATCATTTGATGATTTTTAGCAAATTTACAGTTTCGCAAGCTTCCCTACAATTCAGTTTTAGAACACCTCCATCACTCCACAAATTTCTCTGCAGCTGCTTTTCAGTCAATCCCATTCCCACCTCCAGCCCCAAGGAACTACTGATCTGCTTTCTTTTTTTTTTTAATTTAATTTAATTTATTTGTTTTTTATACAGCAGGTTCTTACTAGTTATCTTATTTTATACATATTAGTGTATATATGTCAATCCCAATCTCCCAATTCATCCCACCACCACCCCACCACCTTGCTTTCCCTCCTCGGTATCCATACGTTTGCTCTCTACATCTGTGTCTCTATTTCTGTCCTGCAAACTGGTTCATCTGTACCACTTTTCTAGATTCCACATATATGCATTAATATACGATATTTGTTTTTCTCTTTCTGACTTACTTCACTCTGTATGACAGTCTCTAGGTCCATCCATGTCTCTGCAAATGACCCAATTTCATTCCTTTTACGGCTGAGTAATATTCCATTGTATATATGTACCACATCTTCTTTATCCATTCTTCTGTCGATGGGCATCTAGGTTCCTTCCATGACCTGGCTATTGTAAATAGTGCTGCAATGAACATTGGAGTGCAGGTGTCATTTTGAATAATGGTTTTCTCAGGGTATATGCCCAGTGGTGGGATTGCTGGGTCGTATGGTAGTTCTATTTTTAGTTTTTTAAGGAATCTCCATACTGTTCTCCATAGTGGCTGTATCAATTTACATTCCCACCAAAAGTGCAAGAGGGTTCTCTTTTCTCCACACCCTCTCCAGCATTTGTTGTTTGTAGATTTTCTTATGATGCCCATTCTAACTGGGGTGAGGTAATACCTCATTGTAATTTTGATTTGCATTTCTCTAATAATTAGTGATGTTGAGCAGCTTTTCATGTGGCTCTTGGCCATTGTATATCTTTTTTGGAGAAATGTCTATTCAGGTCTTCTGCCCATTTTTCAATTGGGTTGTTTGTTCTTTTAATATGGAGCTGCATGAGCTGTTTATATATTTTGGAAATTAATCCTTTGTCTGTTGATTCATTTGCAAATATTTTCTCCCATTCTGAGGGTTGTCTTTTCATCTTGTTTATAGTTTCCTTTGCTGTGCAAAAGCTTTTAAGTTTTATTAGGTCACATGTGTTTGTTTTTGTTTTTATTTCTATTACTCTAGAAGGTGGGTCAAAAAAGATCTTGCTGTGATTTATGTCAAAAAGCGTTCTTCCTACGTTTTCCTCTAAGTGTCTTATAATGTACAGTCTTACATTTAGGTTTTTAATCCATTTGGAGTTTACTTTTGGCTATGGTGTTAGGGAGTGTTCTAATTTCATTCTTTTACATGTAGCTGTCCAGTTTTCCCAGCATCACTTATTGAAGAGACTGTCTTTCTCCACTGTATATCCTTGCCCCCTTTGTCATAGATTAGTTGACCATAGGTGCGTGGGTTTATCTCTGGGTTTTCTATCCTGTTCCATTGATCTATATTTCTGTTTTTGTGCCAGTACCATACTGTCTTGATTACTGTAGTATAGTGTGAAGTCCTGGAGCCTGATTCCTCCAGCTCCGTTTTTCTTTCTCAAGATTGCTTTGGCTATTCGGGGTCTTTTGTGTTTCCATACAAATTGTGCAGTTTTTTGTTCTAGTTCTGTGAAAAATGCCATTGGTAGTTTGATAGGGATTGCATTGAATCTGTAGATGGCTTTGGGTAGTATGGTCATTTTCACAATATTGATTCTTCTAATCCAAGAACATGGTATATCTCTCCATCTGTTTGTGTCATCTTTGATTTCTTTCATCAGTGTCTTATAGTTTTCTGAGTAAAGGTCTTTTACCTCCTTGGGTAGGTTTATTCCTAGTTATTTTATTCTTTTTGTTGCAGTGGTGAATGGGATCGTTTCCTTAATTTCTCTTTCTGATCTTTTGTTGTCAGTGTATAGGAATGCCAGAGATTTCTGTGCATTAATTTTGTATCCTGCAACTTTACCAAATTCATTGATTAGCTCTAGTAGTTTTCTGGTGGCATCTTTAGGATTATCTACGTATAGTATCATGTCATCTGAAAACAGTGACAGTTTTACTTCTTCTTTTCCAATTTGTATTCCTTTTATTTCTTTTTCTTCTCTGATTGCCATGGCTAGGACTTCCAAAACTATGTTGAGTAATAGGGGTGAGAGTGGACATCCTTGTCTTGTTCCTGATCTTAGAGGAAATGCTTTTAGTTTTTCACCATTGAGAATGATGTTTGCTGTGGGTTTGTCATATATGGCCTTTATTTTGTTGAGGTAGGTTACCTCTATGCCCACTTTCTGGAGAGTTTTTATCATAAATGGGTGTTGAATTTTGTCAAAAGCTTTTTCTGCATCTATTGAGATGATCACATGGTTTTCATTTCAGTTTGTTAATATGGTGTATCACATTGATTGATTTGCATATACTGAAGAATCCTTGCATCCCTGGGATAAATCCCACCTGATTATGGTGTATGATCCTTTTAATGTGTTGTTGGATTCTGTTTGCTAGTATTTTGTTGAGGATTTTTGCATCTATATTCATCAGTGATATCGGTCTGTAATTTTCTTTTTTTGTAGTATCTTTGTCTGGTTTTGGTATCAGGGTGATGGTAGCCTCGTAGAATGAGTTTGGGAGTGTTCCTTCCTCTGCAATTTTTTAGAAGAGTTTGAGAAGGATGGGTGTTAGCTTTTCTCTAAATGTTTGACAGAATTCACCTGTGAAGCCATCTGGTTCTGGACTTTTGTTTGTTGGAAGACTTTTAATCAGAGTTTCAATTTCATTACTTTTGATTGGTCTGTTCATATTTTCTGTTTCTTCCTGGTTCAGTCTTGGAAGGTTATACCTTTCTAAGAATTTGTCCGTTTCTTCCAGGTTGTCCATTTTATTGGCATAGAGTTGCTTATAGTAGTCTCTTATGATGCTTTGTCTTTCTGCAGTGTCCACTGTAACTTCTCCTTTTTCATTTCTAATTCTATTGATTTGAGTCTTCTCCCTCTTTTTCTTGATGAGTCTGGCTAAATGTTTATCAATTTTGTTTACCTTCTCAAAGAACCAGCTTTTAGTTTTACTGATCTTTGCTATTGTTTTCTTTGTTTCTACTTCATTTATTTCTGCTCTGATCTTTATGATTTCTTTCTTTCTTCTAACTTTGGGCTTTGTTTGTTCTTCTTTCTCTAGTTCCTTTAGGTGTAAGGTTAGATTGTTTATTTGAGATTTTTCTTGTTTCTTGAGGTAGGATTGTATTGCTATAAACTTCCCTCTTAGAACTGCTTTTGTTGCATCCCATAGGTTTTGGATCATCGTGTTTCGTTGTCATTTGTCTCTAGGTATTTTTTGATTTCCCCTTTGATTTCTTCAGTGATCTCTTGGTTATTTAGTAGCATATTGTTTAGCCTCCATGTGTTTCTGTTTTTTATGTTTTTTTCCTGTAATTTATTTCTAATCTCATAGCATTGTGGTTGGAAAAGACGCTTGATACAATTTCAATTTTCTTAAATTTTTGAGGCTTGATTTTTGACCCAAGATGTGATCTACCCTGGAGAATGTTCCATGTGCACTTGAGAAGTATAATCTGCTGTTTTGGGATGGAATGTCCTATAAATATAAATTAAATCTATCTGGTCCATTGTGTCATTTAAAGCTTGTGTTTCCTTATTAATTTTCTGTCTGGATGATCTGTCCATTGTTGTAAGTGGGGTGTTAAAGTCCCCTACTATTATTGTGTTACTGTTGATTTCTCCTTTCATGGCTGTTAGCATTTGCCTTATGTATTGAGGTGCTCCTATGTTGGGTGCATGTATATTTATAATTGTTGTATATTTTTCTTGGATTGATCCCTTGATCATTATGTAGTGTCCTTCCTTGTCTATTGTAACATTCTTTATTTTAAAGTCTATTTTATCTGATATGAGTATTGCTACTCCAGCTTTCTTTTGATTTCCAGTTGCACGCAATATCTTTTTCCATCCCCTCACTTTCAGTCTGTATGTGTCACTAGGTCTGAAGTGGGTCTCTTGTAGATAGCATATATATGGGTCTTGTGTTCGTACCCATTCAGCAATCCTGTGCCTTTTGGTTGGAGCATTTAATCCAGCCACATTTAAGGTAATTATCGATATGTATTTCCCTATTACCATTTTCTTAATTGTTTTGGGTTGGTTTTTGTAGGTTCTTTTCTTCTCTTGTGTTTCCCACTTAGAGAATTTCCTTTAGCATTTGTTGTAGAGTTGGTTTGGTGGTGCTAAATTCTCTTAGCTTTTGCTTGTCTGTAAAGCTTTGATTTCTCCATCAAATCTGAATGAGATCCTTGCCATGTAGAGTAATCTTGGTTGTAGGTTCTTCCCTTTCATCACTTTAAATATATCGTGCCACTCCCTTCTGCCTTTTAGAGTTTCTGCTGAGAAATCAGCTGTTAACCTTATGGGAGTTCCCTGTGTGTTATCTGTCGTTTTTCCTTGTTGCTTTTAATAATTTTTCTTTGTCTTTAATTTTTGTCAATTTGATTACTATGTGTCTCAGTGTATTTCTCCTTGGGTTTATCCTGCCTGGGGCTCTCTGTGCTTCCTGGACTTGGGTGGCTATTTCCTTTTCCATGTTAGGGAAGTTTTCGACTATAGTCTCTTCAGATATTTTCTTGGGTCCTTTCTCTCTCTCTTTTCCTTCTGAGACCCTTATAATGCGAATGTGGTGTGTTTAATGTTGTCCCAGAGGTCTCTTAGGCTGTCTTCATTTCTCTTCATTCTTTTTTCTTTATTCTGTTCCACTGCTGTGATTTCCACCATTCTGTCTTCCAGGTCACTTATCCGTTCTTTTGTCTCAGTTATTCTGCTATTAATTCCTTCTAGTGTATTTTTCATTTCACATATTGTATTGTTCATCTCTGTTTGTTTGTTCTTTAATTCTTCTAGGTCTTTGTTAAACATTTCTTGCATCTTCTCGATCTTTGTCTCCATTCTTTTTCTGAGGTCCTGGATCACCTTCACTAATCTGGTACATAGTCCTCTGCCTTTTCATTTTGTCTGTCTTTCTGTGAATGTGGTTTTCATTCCACAGGCTGCAGGATTGTAGTTCTTCTTGCTTCTTCTGTGGATGAGGCTTGTGCAAGCTTCCTTATGGGAGGGACTGGTGGTGGGTAGAGCTGGCTGTTGCTCTGGTGGGAAGAGCTCAGTAAAACTTTAATCCACTTGTCTGCTGATGGGTGGGGCTGAGTTCCCTCCCTGCTGGTTGTCTGGCCTGAAGTGACCCTGCACTGGAGCCTACAGGCTCTTTGGTGGGGCTAATGGGGGACTCTCAGAGGGCTCACACCAAGGTGTACTTCCCAGAACTTCTGCTGCCACTGTCCTTGTCCCCGTGGTGAGCCACAGTTGCCCCCCACCTCTGCAGGAGACCCTCCAACACTGGCAGGTAAGTCTGGTTCAGTCTCTTATGAGGTCACTGCTCTTTCCCCCTGGGTCCTGATGCTCACACTACTTTGTGTGTGCCCTCCAAGAGTGGAGTCTCTGTTTCCCCCAGTCCTGTCAAAGTCCTGCAGTCAAATTCCCCTAGCCTTCAAAGTCTGATTCTCTGGGAATTTCTCCTCCGATTGCCAGACCCCCAGGTTGGGAAGCCTGACGTGGGGCTCAGAACCTTCACTCCAGTGGGTGGACTTCTGTGGAATAATTGTTCTCCAGTTTGTGAGTCACCCAGCGTTTATGGGATTTGGTTTTATTGTGATTGTGCCCCTCCTACTGTCTCATTGCAGCTTCTCCTTTGTCTTTGGATGTGGGGTATCTTTTTTGGTGAGTTCCAGGTGTCTTCCTGTTGATGATTGTTCAGCAGTTATTTGTGATTCTGGTGCTCTTGCAAGAGGGAGTGAGCGCACGTCCTTCTACTCCGTCATCTTGAACCAATCTCTCCTCTGATCTGCTTTCTGTCTCTATAGGTTTGTCTTTCTTAGCAATTTCAAATAAGTAGGATCATAAAATATGTAGTCCTTTATGTCTAAATTCTTGACATTTATCTATATTGTAGACTGGTTCACTAGTTTGTTCCTTTTAATTTATGAACACCATTTCATTGTATCGATAAACTACATTTTGTCTATTTATTCACCTGTGATGGACATTTGGATTATTTACAGTTTGGCATGAATAATACTGCTGTGAACAGTCACAAATAAGACTATGTGTATGCTTTTGCTTCTCTTGAGTAGATTTCCAGGAGTGAAATTTTGAGGTTGATATAATTACATGTCTAAATTTTTTAGAAACTGCTGAAGTGTTTTCAAAATTTTACATTCCCATTAAAAATGTATGAGGATTCAAGTTGTTCCAAAACCTTGCAAAAACACTTGGTATTGTTGTCCTGAAGTCCAAGTTATCATTTTTTCTTTTGTGGATTGTGTCCTTGAGGTCATATTTTATTTTTTTCAGGAAGTTTTATAGTTTTAGCTCTTACATTTAGGTCTATGATCCACATTCCAGTAAATGTTTGTGTATGGTGTGAAGTAGGGTGATAAGTCTTTTTTTTTTTTTTTTTTTTAACATGTAAGTAGTTGTTCTGGCACCATTTATTGAAAATCTATTCTTTCCTCCACTGAACTGCTTTTGTACCCTTTTGGAAGATCAACTAGTTGGTTTTTGGATTAAACCAACTTTGCATTTCCGGAGTTAATCCCACTTAGTCATGGGGTATAATCTTTTACATAGACTAGCTGTTGGGTCTGGTTTGGTGATATTTTGTTAAGGATTTTTATATCTATATCCAGGAAGAATATTGGTTCTTTTCCTTGTGATGTCTTTGTCTAACTTAGGTGTCATTACTTGCATCTTACTTAGTAATGCTCTCATAAAATGAGTTGAGAAGTGTTCCAGACATATTAATTCTAGAATTCAAGATGATTTTAAAAGAGTGCTTCCTAATCTATTTATTGAGAAAATGTAGTGGTTGACAAATGCTAACACTGGCTGGATTTCAAGGTCTGATTATTATTTTTTAAATTCCTGTGAATTATTAAAAATCACAGAGCTCACTCTTGTGATCTGATGCAGTTGATCTCTTCTCCTTTATCTGATTATGTTTTTAAAACAAAGATATTGACAACTTTTATAATGTGAGTCTGGAACAAAATAAAATTGTACTTAAAACTTCTATTATTTGTAAAATAGCCAGAAAATCCTACTGGTCTTTTATAAGAAACTTGGTGCAAAAGCAATTATTGGATATTTTATTTTTAAAATTTAGAAATATTATTTTAATATTATAGGAAATTTCCATCAATTTTTACACATCAATTTCTTATTCACTCCTGGGTTATATTTGATGCTTACTGCTAAAAAAAGAGTTATACAGAATGAAACTATAATTTCTGCAGAAGTATACTCATGTGTTTTGGCAAGTTGTAACAGAAATTTTCAGCAGTTCGTGTAAGCCAGGTGAGGACAGATTCAGATTCACCCATAATATGAAACTAGGCATTCTAGAAACTAAAACTATTTTCTCACCCTATCATATTTAAATAGACATGCTATGAGGAAAGAGGCATTATTATACCTCCAGACTGGAACAGTTGACTCTGCTTCTAAGCTAGTTCAGTTTGAAATTTCCTATTCCGGTGGTATCTGTGTGAGAGAGCGGAAGGGATAGAAGAAACGGTGGGATTGTAGAGTGGGAAAGATCATAGTGACATCTGGTCCAGCAGTCATATGAGTGAGGAGACTGGAAAGTTACTTGCTCAAATCCATATATGAACCAGATTATTCTGAGCTGGGGTCAGAACCCAGTTCTCTTGACACCCAGTAGAAGGTATTTTCTACTGTATTCTGATGCAGTTGTAATGGTTTTGGTTTGTAGGAGTAGCTTGTTCATTTCCTGGGACCAAAGTATAGAAAATAGTGGCACAGAACGCTGCCATTATTTGCAAAGCAATTTCCCATATTTACCACTGCAGTGTTCAACTTTACCAGATGGTGCTCCCCATATTTTCAGACTGGAGAGGCCAGGTGCCTATGCACAGTATTAATGGAGGTGGGGATAGTTAGTGTGATCTGCATCTTAGGATAGACTTTAATAATGAGAAGCATATCTGCAGGGAAGTGAAGAGTCTGATTACATGTCAAAGAAAGAAATGTAAGCTTAGCTTGGGAAAGAATAGGCAGAGGTGGCTTGAAATAACGATTTCCAAAGATTTGTTGGACTAAAATGGGAAAAGTGAATAAATATTTTCTGTGTAATCTGCAGAGAACAGAAGTAGGGGAAAAGGTGAGGCAGACTTTGACTCAATAAGAAATTGTTGACAGTTAACAGCTGTTCAGAAATGAAATCAACCATGTTGTCTGGTCTCATTTAAACTCATTATTTTGAACCCCTAGAGAGTCACTTAATGTTGTCTTGGTAATTTTATTCTAAGTCCCTAGGTTAATCACCCTCTCATTCTCCAAACGTATTTTTTCATTTTTCTTCTCTCCAAACACCTAACACCTCCTGTCATCTTCACTCTCCTCTAGTGTCCTTGTTTTTCACTTTTCTGAGAAAACTGAAGAAGTCAGAAAAGAACTTTCAGAAACCCCCATTAGCACATATACAGACCTACCGCCATCTATACCCAAACACTTTGTATTTTTGTCTATTACCATAGATTGCTGTCCATGCTTCTGGGCAAAGCCATTATATCTCCTTTGGCACTACAAAACATCTCCCATTTCCTAGTAAAGGGCATCACTCAGCAACTTCCCCTCTCTCTCCTACATGTGTTTTTTGGCTTTCCTGTATACTTTCCATCATAATACAAAAATATTGCTATCTCTTCTATCAAAAAAAATACCTCCCTTGACAAGCTCTTCTGTACCAACTACCAGTCATTTCTTTTCCTCTTCTTTACTCCCCTAGAAAGTATTGTCTATACTTACTGACTCCAGTTCCTCTTTGCCCAGTCCCTCATAAATCTATCCAAATCACTATTTTACCCTGACACCACTGAAACAAAATTGCTATTCTGAAGGTCTGGTGATTCCATGATGCTAAATTCAATGACCAATTCTTAGTTTTCACCTGCCTGGAACCACCAGCAGCATCTGACACAGTACATCATTTCCTCCTTGTTGATGCACTGTCTTTCTGTGGCTTCCAGGTTGCCACATGCGCTTGGCTTTTCCTCCTACCTCTCTGGTCACATCTTATCAGTTTCTCCTCCTGTCTTCTTAATTTTGGGATGCCCCACAGTCCAGCCCTTAGACTCCATATTCCAGTCTCCCTTATCTGACAGCCTACGCAGTATCTTTACTTGGATGTCTCATAGTTATCTGAAACTTAACATGTCCCAAACTAGATCCCTGACTGTCAAACATAAACCCTCTTGCTTCCAGGTTCCTACATATCAGCTGAAGGCAAGCTCTTCTTCCAGATGTTCAAACCCAAACTCTTGGAATTGTCTTTGTCAGCTCTAACTCTCTTTCCCTCACACTGCATATCCAATCAGTCTGAAAGTCCTATTTGTTTTAACTTCAAAATATATCCAAAACTAACCACTTCTCATGACTTTCACTGATACTACTCTGGTTTCAATCACTATAATATTGTACATGGATTTCTGCAATGACCTCCTAATTGGCCTTTTGTCAGCATAGCCTATCCTCAACAATCCAGCCAGAATGAGAAGGGAGAACAGGTGATGTCACTCCTATGTTCATAGCACTGTAATGACTTCCATTTTCAGAGTAAAAGGAAAAAATCTTTCAGTATCTCCTAAGGCCTAAGTGATTCGGTTCTCATTTTCTTCTGACATCCTGGTCCATCATCCACTTTACACACCATGCTCTTCCTTCTTGGTCTCAACCAGAGGTAGATTCTTACCTTAGGATGTTTGCACTGACCGTTTCTTCTGCTATAAATGTTCTTTCCTCAATCTCTCCGTGGCTAACTCTTTCCTTCTTCAAGTCATTAGTCGAATCTCACATTCTCAACAAATCTTACTGTGACTCCACTGTTTAAAATTGCAGTCTATCTCTCTACTATGGATTCTCCCTACCATATATACATACACACACACTTTAAAAGTTCCATAGCATATTAGCATATTACCTACTAACATGGCCTGAAATATTCCTATTTATTAGCTTTATTTTCTTATTGTCTATTCTATCCCTTCCCTCACCTACCTCCTGCAGAATGTAAGCTCTTGGGTATAGGGATCATCATGTCATTGACTTATTTCAGGTGTCTAGAATAGTAATAGCTAAATAAATTGAATGAATAAAAGAATGAAGGTAGAGAATGATATCATCATTACTAGAAGGAGTCAAACAAATTTTCAGAAATAAGACTATGAAATTAGACTACATAAATCTCTAAGTTTCTTTTTTTCCTGTGAGTTGAAGTATTTCTATTATGGGTATAGAAGTATTATGAAATATGAATCAACACAATAAATCTTATTTTAAAAGTACTTATTATCACCAAACTCTTACGAGGTAAATTAATTTTTTAATATATTCAAAGTTTAAGAAAAAAGTATGATCTTCTGTTTCCAGGAATATGGAGTAGGTATATTTTCCCTATTCCTTTCATTAAGTAACACTAAAAAAATCTGGGACTTCTCTGGTGGCGCAGTGGTTAAGAATCTGCCTGCCAATGCAGGAAACATGGGTTCGAGCCCTGGTCCAGGAAGATCCCACGTGCCACGGAGCAACTAAGCCCGTGTGCCATAACTACTGAGCCTGCACTCTAGAGCCCATGAGCCACAACTACTGAGCCTGCGTGCCACAACTACTAAAGCCCACATGCCTAGAGCCCATGCTCCACAACAAGAGAAGCCACCACAATAAGAAGCCCACACACCACAACGAAGAGTAGTCCCTGCTCACCGTAACTAGAGAAAGCCCGCACACAACAATGAAGACCCAAAGCAAACAAAAATAAATGAATGAATAAAAAAATTTTTAAAAAGCTATTTTAAAAAATCTGGACCTTATACATAAAACAAACATAAGGATACTCTGAAAGGCAGAGAAAAGAAGGAAGATTGGCTAAGGATACAAGGAATAACATAGTGATAAGTTTCCTGGGTTTTATTTTGCCATTAAAAAGTTGAATAACCAGAAACCTAGAAACACCGATAGATATAGATGTAAAAGATCTAACAAAAGTCTCTTTATATCCAGAGGATCAGGAAAAAGGCAGCCTAGCAAGAGAGAAACTTTTAGACAATAACTGCTCTACTCCAGACAAACACCACAGAAAAAACTCTTCCCCCATCTCAGCAGCAGAAACTGAATGGGAAAGCCTAGAAATTCCCGCCTAGCCAGACGGTAATGAGTTAACCCAAGTCATTTGCTGGGTTGTGGTCAGAGAATGACATATAGGGGTGCTTATCTTTTATCTCTACAATGTGGTAATAATCCCTCCCACATTGAGTGGAGACTGTGTGTGGAGCAGTAACAATGCACTTCTACCAGCCAGAAAGGTTTTGGTGGAGGCCTAATGGACTATTCTGCCAGCAGTAATAAAGTGTCAACCCAGGCTGGGTGAGGAGCTGGACTTACACCACAGCTGCTAGTAATGAGGCAGTGCCCCTCCCTTACCCAGATGGAGTGATGTCAAAGGAAGCCGGCAGAAACTGAAGGCTTAAATAAAATCCAGACTCTCATAGCATAATATGCAAAATCCTCAGATGTCAATCAAAAATTATGCATCATTCCAAGAACCAAGAAGATTTCAAATGGAGTCAAAGAAAACCGTCAATAGATGCCAACATCAAAATGACAGAGATGTTAGAATTATCTGCAAAAGATGTTAAAGCAGCAATCATAAAAATGCTTCAATGAGCAATTGCAAAAACATTTGAAACAAATGATAAGAGAGAGCATCTCAGCAAAGAAACAGAAAGTCTCATCAATGAATTAAAAGAATAAAGAAGAACTAAAGAGAAATTTTGTAAAATACAAAAAAAGAAAAAACTCAAGAGGATTGAGCTGTAGGATGGAAGGGGCAGAGGAAAGAATGAGTGAACTGGAAGATAGAATAAGAGGAATTACCCAATGTGAACAACAGAGACAAAACAGGCTGGCAAAAAATTTAGAAAGCCTCAGGGACATATGGGGCTACATACAACAAAAGATCTACCACTCATTCACTGGAGTTCTGGAAGGAGAGGATAAAGGGCAAGGATAAAAACATACTTGAAGAACAATGGCCGAAAGCATCTCAATTTTGGCAAGAGACACAAGATCACATATTCAAGACTTTGAGCAAACTCCAAACAAGATAAACTCAAAGAACTCCACCACAAGAAACATCATAGTCAAATTTTTTAAAACTACAAAGAAAAAAAATCTTCAAAGCAGCAAGAGAGAAACAGTGTCTATACAGGAAAAACAATTCAAATGACAGTGAATTTCTCATAAGGAAGCATGGAGGCCAGAAGAAAGTGACACAACATTTTTTAAGTATTGAAAGAAAAGAAGTGTCAAGTCAGAATCCTATATCCATCAAAGATATCCTTCAGGAATCAATAAGAAATCAAGACTTTCTCAGATAAAGGAAAAATAAGATAATATGTCACCAGAAGCTTACGCTACAATGGCTAAAGCAAGTTCTCTACACAGGAAGAAAACAATAAAAGACAGAACCCTGGGACCCCAGGAAGGAAGAATGAACACAGTAATCAAAAATATGGGTAAATACAATAAACTTTTCTTCTCCTCTTGAGTTTTCTAAATTATATTTAACAGTTGAAGCAAAAATTAATACACTGATATGGTTCCAAATTAATGCAGAAAAAATATCTAAGACAATTATATCAAAAACAGTGTAAGGTAAGGGGATATACAGGGAGATAAATTTTCTATAAAATTATGACACAATAAATAAAACACTATAAATAAATAAAAATGGAATCCTCCCTCCCTTCCTTCCCTCTTTATTTCCTTCCTTCCTTCCTTTCTTTCTTTCTTTCTTTCTAATATCCAGGTGTTGTTCCCCCATTTCTTCTCTTCCTCTTACATTTCTAATATTATCATTGATTTTTTGGTTTCTTGTTGCACTGAGATCAGAAATTGCTGAATGTGATTTTTCTACTTTTTGGAATTGAAAGTGACCTTTTATTCTAATATGTAACCAATTTTTATATATGCACTATGGGTCAATAATTGTAATGATTTCAAAATGCTTATTTTCTAACTCATTCCTTTTACGTTTGTTAGTTGGCATTCTACCATAGAAAAGAACTCTCTTGTCTCCCTTATTTGCTATCCGTACATATGTATGTGTGTCCTGTGTTGGTTTACTTATTATCAGCTTTGGCTCTTGTGTTCTTATTTTACTCAACAGGTTACAACTCCTTATTGTCCTTATTGTCATGTTTATACTCAGATTTTCTATATTTGGTCAATAAGAGCCCTTTCAGGCTGACTTGTCATTTTGTTGGATTTTCATTCTTTGAGTAATTCTTTATGTTTTGGAACAACAAAATGTTTTAGAATCGTCTTGTAATTTTCTTCTCCCTGCTCTGAAATTTGCCATTTCTTCAAGTTTCCTTTTGTGAAAAATGGTGTATGATGATTCAATAGTGTCAAATGAAGCTTTGCTATGAATAAAATGAATAAATTAATTCTCTCTGGTTTTCTTTTCCCATCTGTAATAACATCATTAGATATCTCTATCTCAACTCCCTACCTATGCCTGTATCTATCTACCACACAAACGTTCAGTTTGTCAAGGTGTAGTATTTAAACTTTGTTCTCTAAAATAATTCAGTGGACATTCAGACAGATTTAGTGGTGATCACCGAAGTTTTAACACATCTCTATTTTCCTTTTTACTGATTGAATTTTATGAACATATAGGTCTTTCTCTTCCCATTTTAACAGGAGAGTAATATGATTTTTCTATATTTCAAGACGTATTTTTGCTGCTAAGTGAAGAATATACAGTAGGAAAATATTAGGAACATTAGGCAGAGCAGCCGGGAAGCTTTTGTACTAGTTCGAGAGGGATGACAATAGTGATTTTGACTAGATTTAAACTCGATGAAGAGGAAACTTGGTTTCAGGATACATTTTGCTAGTAAACTTGAAAGCAGATAAGAAAATTGGGGAAGAGAGGCAAATAAGAGCAGCAAAAGGAGAGATCAAGATTATCACTCAGGTTTTACTTGAGCAACCAGGTGGAGGATGTCATCCTATTAATAGTACGGAAAACCCCCCACTAGCATGTCAGATTTGGAGGGGTATTGGGCATTCCCATGTAGACAGAGGTAAACACTGTTGATCAGGGCAGAATTCAGGGAGATGTAATTCTGGGCTCCAACAACAGGATGATGCTATTTAAATCCACGGGATTTGGTGAGATTCCCTAGACAGAAGTGTAGTCAAAGAAGAAAAGAGGATCTGGAATCTAGATACATTTCACGGAAGCAAACTAGAATTGTAAAATGTTACATAAAACCAATCATTTTTAGAGGATTAAATACTGTTTTTCTAAAAATCCAATTTCTATATCACTTTTCATGAGTACGTCTAGATTAAAGAGAGGTTCAGTTTTACTTAGGACTTAATGTGGAATAATAGGGTTCTTTCAGAATCCTCCCATTTCATTATCTGTTCTTTTAAAAGCCAAACCATAATTTTGCTTTTTCCATTCCATCTCATACACAGCTTTACACTCAGGATTTCAAATGCAGGAAACTGACAAGTTCATATACTCTTGATTTCAGGCAATGTGTAGACCAGTAAATTATTTGAAATAGAATAGGAGTTTTAAGGGATTTTGTATTTTACTTAAAAAAACAGTGATGCTGAGAAAAAATATTTTTCATTAAAGGCTGTATCTGGACACGTGAACAATGAATGACTTTAAAAATACACCAAAGCGCACGTAGACAGAGAATAAAGCAAGGAGAGTGTCTCATTTTAAAGATGAGGCTGATGGATATGGTCTGTTAATCCCAGACATTGACCTTGATCTGAACAGTGCAACCAATTCAGTTGAAAATTGGGATGGAGGAAAACATTACATGATTATTGTACTGTAAGTGGTTTGTTTTTATTTTTTTGATTTTCTGATAATTAACATAAGCCTGAAAATTGAATCCAGAATAATAACTAGGTCAGAGCAATTTCACGCTCACTCCTAATCTATGAGATTAAGAAAATAACAGCAGTAATGGACAGATATCATACTCGACCAGAACAAAACAAATTGTTCTAGTCACTCTCTTGTGCTACATTCAGATTTCTTTGAATCAAGCACACACATTGTGGTGGTTTTATGCTTGGCACAACCACATGATCTTTCACACATTCTCCCTCTCTCAGGTTCATTTATTTAGGCATGTAATTTTGTAGTTTTCCATCTGATTGGAGGTATCAGATTTTATATTTCACAACTGTAGCAAAAAAAAAAAAATCTTTCATGGAGATACAGAAAATTTGAAACAAAGGTTGTTGTTATCAGAAAGATACCACCAAGAGGATTAAAGTTTCTCTTTCTAGATTCAATCTGGATGCATTATGCATCATGCAGCCTCAGGCACCACATTTGAAACAGAACTGCAGACATGGTGATGAGCTGTGATGTATGGAGGGCTCTTTGGGAGGCAAAGCAAAGACCTTATTTTCACTAGTAAAATGTAGTATCTGAGAATAGACTGTCTGATTTCCTCTATGTGGGTAACAGTAGTAAACCGAAAAGGTTGGTAATGCTTTTAGCTTAGGGTAAGCTTAGTTTTCAGGAACCTATTCCCAAATTATGAGGAGACAATCTACTACTAATTCAGCTAAACCAGTCTTTGGCATCTTTCAAAGACAAGAGTAAATTTACAAGTTGTCCTAAGACTGCCGTGTCCCTGCAAAGACTCCCCAACAGGTCTGATCTCCAGGTCACATTTAGAATTTTGAAAAACATGCATGCACTTTCTTCTATTTCATACATTCTAACATGACTGCACGGGCACATTTTCAACGGGACAGCTACATGAGTGTAACGTAAAGAAGCATGAGTAAGGAGGTACAACAGGAAGCCGAGTTAGGGAGAAGAGGGAGAGTACGGTAAACACAATCTATTCCTACTTAAATTTTTTCTGAGCTCACCATGTACCTTTATTAAAAACATGCCTTTATACTGAGTATTCATGGCCTTTTACTCGTTGACCAGGACTCTTTATGACTCTGCTGTTTAGTACCCATGCATGTAAAGCAAGGTGATGGTATGTCCCAGTGTGCCTGGGGTAGTCCTGGTTTATGGTTATGTCTAGGCATAATTATCACCAGCACCTCTTTTCATTCTCAGAAGTCCTCCCATTTGAAAAATAAATTTTATGGTCACCCTATTTATGGGAAAGTCCACAATGGGGGAGTTCTGCAGGGAACAAAATCAAAATATCAAGGCAAATATGGAGACCAGTTTCTATCATTGTCTTAGCAACAGCAGTGAAGCAGCTGAACTTTACTGAAGCATAGAATTATCCTTAAATTTTTTCCCCAATAAATCAATATGCTTGTGGCAAATGGAACAGGTTAGGAAGAGATTGATCAGAAATGAAGTTCAGTCTTCCTGGAGCCTGGTGCTAAAGGGAAGAGCAGCCCTCATGAGGGTGATAGCAAAGTCAGGGCAGAACATTCTGAAATCAAGGTGGGTGGCATTTTAAGGGCCAGATAATCACATGATTAACACTTGCTTGAGTACAAAATTTTTAATGAGGCTTAAAATGGTCTCAGAAATTGCAGGGTAGATGCCAGGAAATAACCTAAAGCTAGAGTATGGCCCACCCAGCAACATCATCTAAAAATATTAGCTTAGAAATTTAATATCTTTGGCCTATGCCAGCCAGAATTGAAGCTTTAAAAATGGTGGAGGCCATGGTGGAGAGTATTTTGTTAAGTTTGCACTACCCAGGCCAAGACAGGCTGTGCTTATCTTAAGAGATAGAATTTCCTTTTTAAATATATTTGGTTCTATAACTTTTTAATTAAAAAAGGTTTCCTAATAATAATTGCTTTAGAAAAACTCTGATAATCTTTTCTTAGCCTAATTAGGCAGAAAAGATTGACCACATCTTCAGAAATGGCTGTTTATATCCATGGTAAGTCTTGGTGGTGTTAGTCCGCTAAGAAATACTGGGCAACCCCTGACTCTAATCCTGAGCAAACAAACACGCATCTAGGTTAAGTGAGCAGTGATGCGCACGCTAAAAAGCAGAGGAGGTCACCCAGGACTCAAGTACATTTAAACTTTATTATATAAGTTTTTGACTCTCCTGAAAAAAGCAAGCAAGCAAACAAGTAAACAAAAGGCCCTTTTTTCTTTATGAAAAGACCTATATGTGGTTGTCAAAACAGGTAAGGAGAATCACTGAACTGAATCACTTTGGAAAATTAGAAGGCACCCATTGAGCATACATAGATATAGGGCATTGGTGATGAAAGACTTGGTCATCTTTAGGTCTTTCCCAAATTGATTTATATTCATGAATCGTCATGCTTATAGCATAAGCATCCCAAGCGAAACATTTGACAAAAATTAGGAATTCGTTTTGTGGTGTTTTTTGTTTTTATGTCCTATGGCATTTAGTGCTAATAAAGTATAACAAAATGACAGGTTTGGAGAGGATTCACAGTTCCTCTTAGCCCGTTGAAGTTTCCAAGAAATCCTGATTAAAAAGCATGCTAATTTTATCAAAACTAGTATTTACTGAAAGTGTCTGACTATGTTTAACTACGTAACTTTTTTTCAAATAAAACCCTATTAATAGAAGAACATTCCTACCTGGAAAAAAAAATTATATCAAGTAAGAGTCTTCCACAAACATTGACCTAAGGATACACTACAGAACAAAACACAGTCAGGTTGCTAAAGCTAACCAGAGGGAAAAAGTGCTCAACATTTGGGTCATTCCAAAAAGCACACATTTTTGTTTTTATTTTAGAAATCAAGGGTGCATCTCCTATTACATAAGCAGTATGTCATTACTTTTACACTAATTATCCCTAAGATTAAATTAGTAATCAGAAATTTATGCATTAACTACTTACTACTCACACACTTTTCTGATTTATGAAATGTCTTTTCTTTCAAATTGAGTTAAGCTAAGAGGAATTCTTTTGTAAAATTTTTCTTCATAAATGCTACTGTAATTTTAAAAGTAGTCTTTTTTATTTTTGGATACCACATGTTACTCATGTACCCAGAGACTCTGTAGTTTTGTGTTGTATATTGATTATTTGCTGTTCTTTCTAGCAAAAAATTATTGCCTCTGGACTTCCTCTGTGAACTGAAGAGATGCAACATTGAACTTGGTATTTATACAGCATTCAGGGACACTATAAAATATACCTGGCTATTGGATTCTTAGAATATTTAATCTTCAAGGAAAGCATGAGAACTAAAATGTCAATCTGTAAGACATTTTGAAAGAGCTGTTTATTTTTGTTAAAGCCTCATCATGATACAAAAGGCAGTAATCCTCAGGGAATCTATTTTTCTTCCATGATAAAAGGAACAACAATGATGATTAACTTATTTTTTTAACTCAAGTTGAAGCTGACTATAGAGAACTGCCATGTGAAGAAAATAAATATAAACTGCTCAATCTAGAGAAAACTAGCCATAAATTCACTGGCATAAACTTGGACCAATCAAGCCTATCATTTCGTAGACTGAATAATTTTAGCATTGATAAATCCTAATCATTGTTTTTAGCTTCACTGTCAATATTTTCTTCTCCATGTCTCTCTTGGTCTTTTCCACATCAATATCCTCACCTTTGATTGCCATGTCATTCATAGTACCGCACAGAATTAGACCAATTCCCTCTATAGTCTTTATGACAGTATATACATTTTTCATTTAGTTTTTCTCTCAAGTTATGGCACCCACATGTTACTACATTTTTCTGCCTTCAATATAACAGGATGTTTCAGAATTTCCATATTGCTAAGTAAGCCTTCTCTGTGTCATGGAACAGTTGGGTTTTCCACTGATACGCAGGTCTAGAAATTATTTCTTTACTCTTTAAATCATGTGGTCTTTTATTAAATGCAATACTACTTAACTAATTTGTTAACTATTTATTCTGATCCCTTAATAACTCAATCTGTATCAATGTTTTGCTGGAGTTTAAGTTGCCAGAAGATAAGGCTTCTGGTTAGCTTAGGCTATTTTGGCTATTATAATAAGGCTATTTTGGTTTAGCTTTTAGAAAAAGATTGATGTAATGCCATATTCTGTTAGGAAGTTCAAAAAGACATTTCAGGGTTACATGTACTTAACATCAGATATTAGTTAACAAGCACTATTATATATGCAAATATTGAGAGACTGGAGAAATACCAACATGTTTAAGCTCAGAGTCCACCAATAACAATTTTGATTGTATAATATTTATAGACTCCTAGACTAAGATGTTATCCTGATAGCCAGATAGGTTGTACAGTAACACAGAAAATACTAAGATATAATAAAACAGCCACTCTTTATTGAGTACCTACTATGCAACAGGAACTGTATATAAATCATTTCTGAGTTTTACAACAATGACTCTAGGTACGTACTTTTGTCATCCTCATATTACAGATGAGGAAATAGAGACTCACATAGCTTAGGGAACTTTCCCACTGTAACATAACTAATACATGGACATTGACACTGGGGCCCTTTGACTTTTAGGTCTGTTAGTTTTCACCTCACTACCAATATTAACACTACTGAAAAACTTGGCAAAATGTGCCAGTGAATCGATGCATGCAAACTGACAAGGTTTAGAACCCAAGACTTCATGTGATAGTGAGTAGAATTACCAAGTATTTCCTCCCCCCACCACAATTTTCTTACTTGTTTTTTGCAATAGCTAACAACGGCAAAAAATGTAAAAGTGAAAGAGAACTAGGGCAAGTTCAGTTGAGACACCCATCCCTTTTACATGAAAGGACTTGGATTAATTAGATAAACCTTGTATAATTTAATTTTTTCTTCGAGAAGTATATAAAAACCAGCTCAGGACTAAGTAGGCAATAGGTTGTGAAAAGAAGCAAACTTGATGACAACGTAAAAAAGGAACTGATAGAAAATGAGATGAGCCTCACAAGACTGGTATTATTATGTTTTTAATAATGAAGGCATTAGCACTGCAGTTGTTAGAATTTTATCTGTTCTATCGTGAAATAAGGATCTAGATAGTACACAGTAATTAAAGATTGACTTTGATTTAGGTAATCCATTTTAATTGCATTTTTTAATTGTAGTGAAAATTTCATGAAGTACCATCTGAAAATGCTGATGTGGAAAGATTAACTAATCAAGATCATGCCGTTATATTTGAATAACTAGAAAGGGACCATGAGAAGTCAGTGTAAAATACATCTCTCAACTAACACACAAGTCCCTCTAATCTCATCTCACCTTCTGGAACAATGTATAACAAATTAAATCTGGTTCACGAAATGTCATACAATCTGGCAGCAAGATTCTAATTGATGAAGAAACGGCTTTTTAATGGTTCCTTAACAACCATAGAAAATTTCAATTACTGGGAATCATGACAAAAACTACCTTAAGGGGACAAAATAATATCTACCAGTTTTCTTTAACCAACTAAGAGGTCCCACTGGATACTTTCTGACCTATTCACACTCTATTCTGTTTAGTTTGGTAGAACAGATGGGCAGCTGACTTGTTACTGTGAGTGTTTTAAAAAAATGTATGTTCAAAATTGGAAAAACATAACTTGAGCAGTTACCAGATTTGCTTGACGTGGATCATCATTTTTCCACTTACACAGTCTTACCCTCTATTGTTACCCTCATGAATTCAGTGATCTATGTTAGTCTTGAAATGAGTTTAGAAGTATGAAATTTGGGGCTTCCCTGGTGGCGCAGTGGTTGGGAGTCTGCCTGCCAATGCAGGGGACACGGGTTCGAGCCCTGGTCTGGGAAGATCCCACATGCCGCGGAGCAACTGGGCCCGTGAGCCACAATTACTGAGCCTGTGCGTCTGGAGCCTGTGCTCCGCAACAAGAGAGGCCGTGACAGTGAGAGGCCCGCGCACCGCGATGAAGAGTGGCCCCCGCTTGCCGCAACTAGAGAAAGCCCTCGCGCAGAAACGAAGACCCAACACAGCCATAAATAAATAAACAAACAAATACTTAAAAAAATATATATAGATTGTTGAAAAAAAAAAAAGAAGTATGAAATTTGGTTTTATTGGTCCCCATCATCCCTTTGACTTCCTCTGCTTGCCAATCTCCACTGCAACACTTACCACACTGTGTTTTCAAAATAAAAATTTATTTTAAGTCTTTTCCACTAGCAATGAAACACAGTACATGTTCAACACATACTCTGATGTTGGATAGATTATTATAATTTTCTGCTTTTTTGATTAATATTCTGGATGTTGTAATATGTATTGATCTTCTGAGATTAATAGTTCTATACGCTTCCCACAAAAGTGTACACACACACACACATACATACATATTAATTAAAGACAATACACACATATTGTCTTTGTTTTGGATATTCCAAATATATCAAAGTATATCTGAAACCTGCCAATGACGCTGGCTTTATGTCTAATCGATATAAGACAAGTGTATTAATCATATTTTAGACCTTTATATTTACAATTTAATTTCTCTAGAATTATGACAGCGTTAAATCTACCTAAGGAGGCAAAAGAGATATACTCTGAAAACTATAAGACACTAATGAAAGAAATTGAAGACAACACAAACAGCTGGAAAGATACACCATGTTCTTGGATTGGAAGAATTAATATTGTTTAAATGACCATACTACTCAAGGCAATCTACAGATTCAATGCAATCCCTATCAAATTACCAATGGCATTTTTTACAGAACTAGAACAAAAAAATTTTAATATTTGTATGGAAACACAAAAGACCCTAAATGGCCAAAACAATCTTGAGAAAGAAGAATGGAACTGGAGGAATCACACTCTCTCACTTCAGACTATACTACAAAGCTACAATAATCAAAACAGTATGACTGGCACAAAAACAAACATATAGATCAATGAAACAGGATAGAAAGCCCAGAAATAAACCCACACACTTATAGTCAATTAATCTACGTCAAAGGAGGCAAGAATATACAATGGAGAAAAGACAGTCTCTTCAATAAGTGGTGGTGGGAAAACTGGACAGTAGAATGAAATTAGAATGAATGAAATTAGAGTGAAAGTAGAGAGTAGAATGAAATTAGAACATTCTCTAACACCATAGACAAAAATAAACTCAAAATGGATTAAAGACCTAAATGTAAGAACAGATACTATAAAATTCCCAGGGAAAACGTAGGCAGAAGACTCTTTGACATAAATCACAGAAATATTTTTTCTGGATCTATCTCTTTGAGTAATGGAAATAAAAACAAAAATAAATGAGAGCTAATTAAACTTAAAAGCTTTTGTGCAGCAAAGGAAACCATAAACAAAAGGAAAAGACAACCTATGGACTGGGAGAAAATATTTGCAAACGTTGCTACCGACAAGGGATTAATTTCCAAAATACACGGACAGGTCATACAGCTTTATATCAAAAAACAAACAACCCAATCAAAACGTGGTCAGAAGATCTAAATAGATATTTCTCCAAAGAAGACATACAGATGGCCAACAGGCACAAGAAAAGTTGCTCAATATCACTAATTATTAGAGAAATGCAAATCAAAACTATGAGGTATCACCTCATGCCAGTCAGAATGGCCATCATTAAAAAGTTTGCAAATAAATGCTGGAGAGGGGTGGAGAAAAAGGAACCTTCCTGCACTATTGGTGGGAATGTAAATTGGTACAGTCACCATGGAGAACAGTATGGAGGTTCCCTAAAAAATTAAAAATAGAGTTACCATATGATCCAGCAATCCTACTCCTGGGCATATATCCAGAGAAAACTCTAATTCAAAAAGACACATGCTTCCCAATTTTCACTGCAGCACTATTTACAACAGCCAAGACATGGAAGCTACCTAAATGTCCATCAACAAGGTGAATGGACAAAGAAGATGTGATTGAGATACATACACACACACACACACACACACACACACACACACAAATAGAATACTACTCAACCATAAAAAAGAATGAAATACAGCCATTTACAGCATCATGGATGGACCTAGAGATTATCATACTAAGTGAAGTAAGTCAGAGAAAGACAAATATCATATGATTGCACTTATATGTGTAATCTAAAATATGATACACATGCACTTATTTACAAAACAGAAATAGACTCACAGACATAGAAAATAAACTTATGGTTACCAACGGGGAAGGGGGAAGGGATAAATTAGGAGTTTGGGTTTAGCAGATACAAACTACTATATACAAAATAGATAAACAACAAGATCCTACTGTATCTTTCTTGAACTATACTAAATATCTTGTAATAACCTATAACGGAAAAGAATCTGAACTATATATACATGTGTGTATATGTATGTATGTGTGTGTGTATGTATATATAAAACTGAACCCCTTTGATGTACACTTGAAACTAACACAACATTGTAAGTTAACCATACTTCAATAAAAATTTTTTTAAAAATCAAGGTTTTGGTAAAATAAGAAGTGTCATCAAGTAAGTTTTGTTGGTTGCTAGAAAGAATGAACAAAGACCTTAGAAAAAAGATATAATTAAACAGAAAATTAAAAAGAATTATAATTCAGATAATGTTTGATAAAGGTTAATGGATTGTCTAGATTTTGTGATTCCACTGAAGTTAAAATCATATTTTGAATCTATTTCTCATCTCATGTTTCCTTCCAAAATAGACCATTAAACCTAGAAAAAGCATACATTTACCTGGAAAATTTGGATTACAAGAAAACAAACTCAAAATAATCAACATATTTTAAGAAATAATTTTTCCAGTACCCAAATTTGTTTCTAATTATATATCCATTCTCATCAATGAAAATTAACAAGTAAGGGTGCCCAAATATTTTTTTATTTAAGTATTTATTTAGTAATTATTATATCTTCAACTCTGGGTTTTATACAGTGCTGGTCAATGGTCCTCAAACTTTAGTGTGCATGAAACCCAAAGGAGATTGTTCAAAGTACGTATCTCTTCATCCCACCCCTAGAAGATTTGCAATGAGACTCAACAATCTGGAAAATAATAATATAACATATAACAATTATATAATAACATATAGGAAATAACTTCCATTTAGGGTCACAGACAACTCTAATTTCAGTTATTTCACCTATCACCAAATTGAATATAATTGAAGTTTCCTCAAAATAAGTGGGTTAAGATTATTTTCTAGTTAACATCGTCAGATCAACAGCAAAGCTCTTCTATCTGCTACTCAATGAGTACACTGGATATTCAGAGAAGTTCTTCTGGATGTCACTTTTGGAGGGTGGTGTGGGGGGAAGGTAGCTGTCCATGAGCCCAAAGTAGCCCTTTATGAAGTTGTGTCCTGGAGGGCACTAGAAAAAATTTCTGGTACCACAGTAATCTTAAAACTTTCAAAAACAATTCTATGGTATCGAGGTTAAGAAATGCTACTTATTAATGTGGGAAACACATTGAAGCTCAAAAAAAAAAAAGTAAAACCAGTAAGACTTGTGTTACATTTTCAGATTAAGTGTATATCATTAAGGAGTTCAGTATAGTACAGATGAATGATTTTGATGAAAGATGATGATGCGTGAGCAGGCATTCATTTTCCCTCTCACAAAAAGTGAAAGAAATGACAACAAGAAAAATTGGTAAAATCTTTATTAACATTGAAACTATGTGAGACATCCACATACCACACATTTTTAAGCAGTGTCTTTTACGGTTTGTATAAAGTGAGATTACTTTCTTCTTTATTTATTTCTATAAATGTTTACTGAGTATTTATTATGTGCATGCAGAATAATTCATCCACATGCCAGAGATTTTTTTTTAAGAAACGTCTGCTACACTTTGTATAGATTAAGTCATATTACTTCTTTCAGTAAATATTTATTGAGCATTTATTATGTACACACAGAAATTTAGCACCCTCAGAAAGTGGTTATTGTCGGGGAAAATAAATGGACATATCTTTGTAGACCTTGTTAATGTCTTTTATTATGGAGGAATGAAGGCTGCCATTGGGTTTGGGCCCAGAAAAGAGAGGGATCTTTCTACTTAAAGTTTGTTCCCTGCAACAGAAGGCATAGTTCAGGATTGCTTTCTCTGGCTGGAAGTTTAAGAAAAGCCAGACCAAAACAAAAACCTGCCACCACAGGGTCTTTTACTGTGCCTGACAAGGGGGATCATAATTACCCAAGGGGCACTTTCTTGAGATGGAGAAATGGAGAAATTTCAAAATCCCATAGTGGGACTAGAAAATCTTATAACTTGTTAGGAAGTAACTCTAGAAAAGTCCCCCCACACATACACACGTACATGTACACCTGTAGGGCTCTTTTTCTTTATTTTATAAAAATGGCGTCAGAGTATCCATGGTTTTCTGCATCTTGGCTTCCCTCACTAAAATACATTGTACAAATCTATCTATAGCTTCACTGCAATTCCGGTAAAAATTTCAACAAATTCCCCGCAGGTCTTGACAAACTGATTCTAAAATATAGATGGAAGAGCAAAGAACCAAAAATAGCTAAGATATCTAAAGAAGAGAGAATTGTGCTACTAAATATCAAGGTTTATTATAAAGCTATATTATTTTAAAGACAGTGTTGTCAAGTAAAAGATAGAAAATTAGGTACTGAAACAACACAGAACACAGATGATAGATAGATAAACAGAAAGATAGAAGTTAGATAGATAGATATAGATAGATAGATTAGGTATATGGCAGAGATGGCATTACAGATTAGTAGGGAAAATATGAACTATACACTATATTGTTTGGGGAAAAATAATTTTCCTTGTGGGGGAAAATGTATTCTCTACCTGACACCATAAAATGCCTCTATACATTCTAGATAGGGAGTATTTTAAAAATATAATACAAAATCAGAAATGTCAAAGGATATATTGATAAATTTTATTCCATAAAATTTTGAATCTTTTGTTCAAAGATATCACATAGAGAGTAAGAGGAGAAGCCACAAACTGGGGGAAAATATTTTGATCATATAATACTAACAAACAACCAGAAAGTGTAGTAAGTCACAGTAGCCAATAAGAAATAAACAAAAAAGCTAGTAGAAAAATGACAAAATACATAAGTACATATTTCTTGGAAAAGCAATGCAAGTGACCTATAAACTGAGATAAAGAATCAGTCTCTTAATAACCTGAAAAATACAAATAAAGATGGCAATGAGATACCATTTCACTCTAACTAGACTGCCAAAACCAAAGTTTAACAATACCAAGTGTTGGTAAAGATGTGGATTAATGGCGACGTTTATAAAATGTTTATAATAGCAGAAAACTGTAAACAACCTAAATACATCAGTATAAGGATGGAAAAATAAATTGTTATATAGTCAAGCAATAGAATTCTGCTACAGGCATGACATTAGAGCCATGATATTGAGTAAAGAAGCAGCCTACAAATAACACTAAAAAATCACATCATTTGTCTTAGTCAACTCAGACTGCCATAACGAAATACCATGGACTGGCTTAAACAACAAAATTTGTTTTCTCACAGTTCTGGAGGCTGAGAAGTCCAAGATCAAGTTGCCAGCTGAATAGGCTAAGGACCCTCTTCCTGACTTACATACAGACTGATGTCTTCTAGCTGTGTCGTCACATGGAAGAGAGAGACAGAGAGGAATTTCCCTCTTCTTCTAAGCCCACTGTCCTATTGGATTAAGGACCTAATTTTCTGACTTCATTTTATCTTAACTTCCTCCTAAGGACTCTACCTATAGACACAGTAACACTGTTCATAGATTCAACATATGAATTTTGGGGGCACAATTTAGTCTATAGCATCATCTTTATGAAGTTTAAATATAAACAAAGTGAACTAATACATTATGTATATACTCATATATATATTTTTTTAGTAAAACCACAAGGAAAACAATACAACAAGGAAAAAAGAAATGTCAAATTCCTTGGTGATATGGGGGATGGGGCCAGGAAGAGACCCACATGTTGATTAAATGGTGGTGATATTCTATTTCTTAGCTAGACAATTGATGTTTACTTGCCTATTATGATCTACAGTATTTTATTTCTTAATCAAAATGGGAAATTAATTATAGATTATTCCCATTTGGGTAAATAAATTAACGTACTTGTAACACATATTTGCAATAATATGGGCAGAAAGTTTTTATTATAATACATGCTAAATTGATAACCATAGTTTTCTCTGGATGGTGGAATTATGAGTGATTTTTAAAAATTATCAAATTTTTCTATTTTTTCTAAAATATATGTCTTCTGTTAAACAGATGTTAAAATTAAATAAAGGTAAAATGAGTTGACTTCTAAAGACCAAGGAGCAATCAGAAAAACCATTCCCGTGCCATCTTTTTCAGGGAAGTTCCACTTGTGGTGTGACAGAAGCAGAGGGAGGGTGAGTGGTAGTGATGGTGCCCAGGGCTACAGGGGGTTGGGGACTGTGGGCTTCTTTGCCAAGGCTCTTGCCAAGCATCTAAAGAAAAATGAATTTTATTGCTGAATAGCTCAGTTACTACATGGGAAACTTAGGGATTTCTGGCTGTGGGTATTTCTTCATTTTGAGGTGTGACTGCTTCTTGAGTACCTGTCAGATTAAAAGAACTAGCTTCCTAGGTTGGGTTTTATTTACTGTCATTATTAATGATCCAAAGGATGGGATAAACACAGAGCCAGTTAAGCCGGGAGGGATTGCTAACACCTGGGAAAACAAAAGAACACAGAAATTTCAGGACCGTTGCTCTACTTCTGGGTAACAGCTCAATTTAAAATCAGTCATTAAAATTCTACAACTCTCAACTTTATTTTATTATTTTAAGGGTATAGAACACTTTTAACCAATGCTGTTTGCTTTTGAAGGATTACAGAAAAAAAAGGTCTCCTTATTTATAACTTTCCTCTAAGGAAAGGGCCTCAAAGTATCTTACAAATATATACTGAGGGTGATGATGTATTGCTTACTAGGGGCAACTGTTCAACCTCAGTGAAATGCATTCTATTTAATTACAGTGCCCGAAGGCTGCCTCTAACTTTGAAGTCTCAGGAGCTTGTGAGGAAACCTGGGGGACACAGAGACAAGCCAGTTTATAAAAGAACCTATGGGTTTTCAAGAGACTTGCTTTTATCTCCATGGAGGATGGAGAAAGCCTTCAGCAGAACTTCCCAGCAATGAGGCATCACAGATGGCAGTGCTAACCTGCGTGGGAGTGAGGAGTCCTGACTATACAGTATGTGAAGAGAGAGCTGCTGGGTGGATAGATGGTGTGACAAATGGTGTGTGTGTATTGGGTGTTTATGGCTAACGGTCATGTGATTTACAGCCAAGAAACAGTATAACCTGTCAGGACCATAATGGACATGTTGCAGAAGGTAAAGAAAAGGAAAGTACTTGCTGCTGCAGACTAGATTCTAAATGCAAGCATACAGTAGTTTGAAATGTGGAAGTGAGCATGATTTTGAGAATATCTCTCCTGGTGACAGGAGTAAAGAAGCAAAGATTAAAACAAGTGTGCAGGAACACTGGTGGCTGCACAGAAAACCCAGTTTTTAAGAGTACACATATGGAAGACAGAAGAAGGACACACACCCTCTAATACAAAGGCAAAACCCTTTAAGAATTGAATCAGAAGGTTCAATACCCAGAATAAAATGAAATTCAAAAATCTGAAGATGTCAACCCAAAGGAGTTATTTCAAAACATTTTGACTGAGGGAAGAATTGTAACAGGTTTACAAAAAGTACAACTGTTTCATTTCCCTTTTTACTGTTTTCTTCAGCAGAAGATGGGTATTTAATCTGAGGAGGTAGAAAAAAACTTGAACAAGAAAGACGTTTTTAGCTGAGACAACGCTAAGTGTGCACAACCATTTCATTGCTGCTCCTGACAGAGAGAAAGACGTTTCCCAGCACACATCTAGTTCTGAGCAATTCAAGATGGTGAAAGTGCTGCATGCCAGGGTTTTGAGTCTGGGTTCCAAAAATCATCTGCATGATTCTCAGTTTGCTTCCTCCTTGTTCTCCCGACTGCAAGTCAGAGGCAAAGAATCCAACAGAACCTTTGAGGTCTCAAGAACACAAAAGAACCACTGGATGGAAGAAGCTGATCCTCAAGTCACCTTTTGAGGGAAAGCCTCCAGTAGAGTTGCCTGACTGTAAACATTAACATTGGAATTTGCATGGTGAGAAATAAATTTTGTTATGTTAAGCCACTGAGGTTTGAGGATTGTTTGTAATAGCCGTTAGCCTACCTTCTACTAATACTAGATTAAAATCTCAAATAACAAAAATGTCTTCCTTTTAACAAAATTTAGCACATTATAAAAACTTGCAAATGAATTTGCAGAATAATCTTTAAGAAATAATGGGCAATGTAAAAAGTACCAGAAAGCTAGAAATTGACTAATGCAGTTTTATAAGAAGAAAAGACAAATTGGTAAGCTTTATGTCAAGCTCAGGCAAATAATGTACAATGAATAGTGAATAGATAACTTTAAGTGGATTGAAGGAAAGTATTCATTATCAAGGAGTCAGCTTTGATTTGCCAAGAGCAAGACATACTAAATCATTTTGTTGACACAAGTTCGTGTGCCTGATGCACAGTGAGGCCAAACAAGCTGAAACGTCGGAGTTTGGAGCCGAGAAAGGTTTATTGCAAGGCCATGCAAGGAGATGAGGTGGCTCATGCCCTGAAAAGCCTTGAGGTCCCTGAAGAATTTCGGCAAAGCATTTTTAAAGGCCAAGATGGGCGGGGTCGGTCGCAGGGTACGCAATCAGCTTGTGCACAATTCTCTGATTGTCTGGTGGTGAGGCAGCAGGGTGGTGTCACAGGGGCTAACATTATCAGTCCTTAGGCTCCAGGAGGCCTGGGGCTATGTGCTCATGGTCTTCAAGTATGGGGGGGGTGGAGTTTCACATGTGCAAAACAACTCAGGAAATTTGCATCAAATACTATTTATCTAGGTACTTCAGAGAGGAGCTAAAGCAGAGGATATGGGGGAAGGCCTGTCCCAGGAAGGGCCCACAGGGTCCTGCTCCATTACAATTTTTCTATTTGAAAATTGTTTCTAGGCCAGTAGTTCAGGGATTTGGATATAGGATCTTCTTGTGGATGATATGAGTAAGTGCATGAAATCAAAGTATTCAAAAGTATGTGGTCTAAAATATTACAATTAATGTTTAAAGTTCAATTTGATATATAACCAGTTTCCTTAAAACAATTTGGCTTTTATTTTAAGGAAACATGCAGTAAAATTGATTCAATTATGCCTAGCATCTGTGCAATGAATTATAGTTTACAAAACATTATTATGTAAATTTTCCCTTTTGATTTTTAAAACAAGGAAGATGAAGAGATTGATGTTGATAGAGGCAAGGTAACTTACTGAGAACAAGCTGCAGCTGAGATCAACCTAGATTTTTCTGAGCCTAAGCACAGTTCTCTGGTTACTACATCACTGTGCTCTTGTCTAAAGTCAATACTGAGGCTTCCCTGGTGGTGCAGTGGTTGAGAATCTGCCTGCCAATGCAGGGGACACGGGTTCGAGCCCTGGTCTGGGAAGATCCCACATGCCGCGGAGCAACTAGGCCCGTGAGCCACAATTACTGAGCCTGCGCGTCTGGAGCCTGTGCTCCGCAACAAGAGAGGCCGCGACAGTGAGAGGCCCGCGCACCGCGATGAAGAGTGGCCCCCGCTTGCCGCAACTAGAGGAAGCCCTCGCATAGAAACGAAGACCCAACACAGCCATGAATAAATAAAATAAAACAAATACTTTAAATTCAATACTAAAAATGTTACCTGTTTATTTCAATGCTGAATAGTAACAAAACAGACCTGTTACTACAAGATTACTATTGCACAATAGCAGAAAGTTAATCTCTAATGTGATACTCTGTTATGAACTGAATGTTCCCCCCAAAATTCATAGGTTGAAACCTTACTCCCTACCATGTGATGGTATTAGAAGGTGGGGCCTTTAGAAGAAAATTAGGATTAGATGAGGTCATGACAATGGGGCCCTCATGAATGGGATTAGTGCTCTTTTAAGGGTCATGAGAGAGCTTGCTTCCTCTCTGCTCTTCACCATGTGATGATACAATGAGAAGTCAGTAGTCCACAACCCAGAAGAGGGTCCTCACCAGAACTCAACCATGCTGGCATCCTAATCTTGAACTTTCAGCCTCTAGAACTATGAGAAACAAATAAATTTCTATTGTTTATAAGCCACTTAGTCTATGGTGTTTTTATTACAGCAGCCCGAGCCAAGACAAGCTAAAACACGCTCCATATGATGTAGGAGCAACGTGGCTTTGTTTCATTCCATCTATAATATGTAGGCTCCATTTACGCAAAAGTGTCCACAATATGTGTGGTCGTATTACCCCCAAAAGTCAAATGCCAATAGTAGCATGCATAATGAGAATGAACCATTGCCAGAAATCCAAACATGAGAGTTCTTTCTACCTTGGAGGAACTTACCAGCTCTAATCTACCTCGGCAGTTGACTATTATAGAAGAGGAAGTGCATTTTACAGAAATGCTTGTTGAACAGTGTGTGAACAAATGCCTTTTTGAATGTAGGGAAGTGTAGTTTGTCACCAAACCTTTACAACTTGATATCATCATATTCTATTTTTATTTTTTTTAACTTTTATTAAAGTATAGTCAATTTACAATGTTGTGTTAGTTTTAGGTGTACAGCAAAGTATATCAGTTATACATATAACTATATCTACTCTTTTTTAGATTCTTTTCCCATATAGGCCATTACATATTTTAAAAAGCATAAAAACAGTTTACCCCATTTTTATCATTTAAAAAAGTTGCTAAAATTGTGAGTGAAGGTGAGAGTAGTAGGTCGTGATGTCTGAGAAGTAAGGGGAAGGTCAAATCATGTAGGGCTTTAAAGGTCCTACAAACAGTTTGGGCTTTTATATTGAGAGTGATGAGAAGTCATTGAGGTGTTTTAAGTAGGAGACTAACGTGATCTGATGTACATTTTAATTCAGACACTTCGGCTGCTCCGTTGAAACTAAACTGAAGAGGACAAGACTGGGAGCAGAGACACCAGTTAGGAGACTATTGCAACAATCCAGGCAAGAAATAATACAAGTTTGAACCAGGCTATTGGTGGTGGAGGTGGTGAGGAGTGGTCAGATTTGGGATGTATTTTGAAGGTAAAGCTACCATGGTTTGTTGATGAATTGGACTGTGTGTGTGTGTGTGTGTGTGTGTGTGTGTGTGTGAGAGAGAGAGAGAGAGAGAGAGAGAGAAGTGGAGAGAATCATCAACAATGACACTGAAGTTTTGGCCAAAACAACTAGAAGAATAGAGTTACCATATACTGGGACAAATAGTATTAAGTTTGAGGTGTTTATTAGACATCTAAGAGACAATATCAAAAGGCAATGGGATTTCAGTTCTGAGGTTTAGGGTAGAGATTTGGGCTGGAAGTCTAATTTTAAGGTTCACCATCACATAGAAGGTACTTAAAACCATGAGTCTAGAGGAGATATGTAGAGACAAACTACAGATGGAAAAGAGAAGATGCCTGAGGACAGAGCTCTGAGACACTTCGGAGTTTAAAGGTTATGTAGATGAGGGGAAACCGTCAAAAGAGACTGACAAGGAGTAGTCAGAGAGCTGGGAAGATATTCAGGTAGCAAATTTAGGAGCAATTGTTCCAAATTGGGACATTTCAAAACAGAATAAGCTTGAAGAATTGTTAAAAGAATAAAGTTTGCAAGAAATGAATAGAGAGTACTTTCAGGAATGCCTTATAGCATACCTATAATGGAAAAACAAACCTTGAAGTCAAAGCTGTTCTCATCACAGTGGGAATGTAATAGGAGTGAAGAAGAATGTGGAGATGGGAAGACAAGTGCTAAACGGTAGTCAGTGGTGCAACTGGTGATCTTGACTTGTTCCCTAGGCAACGGGGAGCCATGAGATGAGGGAGGAGTCAGCCAAAACACGGGTAGAGGCTTACAACACAAGTGCTTCCTATATAAATGACTTTATGATCATAGATTTCTCTGTGGGTCTTATTAAAGTCATGGACACTTTACCCTGGAAGAGTAAAAACATACATACATCCACAAATGATTTCATTTACAATCACAGAGGACCCACAGCGTCTAGAGTGACCACGGATTCCAAGCTGATGACACCTGGATTTTAAGTTTCTCATCAACTCCACTTTCTTTAAGAGGGGGGAGTCATCAGAGAACTAAGAGAGCTCTTTGTTTTGGGTTCAAAGCAACTGTGACCCAACTACTTGGTTGTAGCGTAGGATTCTCACTGGTAGAGCTTAGTATCCATCTGCTAATAAAGAGACAACAATCATCCCGGGTGCCTGTGCCAATGGAACATTTTACTAAAAACAATTAATTCAAGTTTTAGTTGTGAATTGTTAAAGTAGCTTGAGGCAGAGTCACTTACATGGCCTCAAATAATGTCTCCAGTGTTGCAGAAACAACTATTTTCTCTCTGCAGTAGAAGAAGCAAGGTTGGGTTTATTTTTTTCCCCTTCTCTTCCCTGAGCAAATCCCCATAACAAATAAAGTTACACTTCAAGACCGGATTACTCAGACTATTGGCTTTGCATGCCAATGTTTACTTTAAGTAAAAATGATACTTCTGAGAATTCAAGTAATATGTTTAAGTATTTCCAGGCTATAGTTCTGCTTGCATTTGTCTTGGCACTAGCTCACAATGAATGTGTCAGCTTTAAGGAAGATGACTCCTCAGTCATAGCTGAATGTCTTCATCCAATGTCTCACACGTGCTGAATGTGTTTCTATGGATTTTTTGACTACTGCCATTTGATGACAAGTTTACTATCCCATTGACTACAGTTTCCTGATAGGATATGGTCATCTCTTCCAGAAATATCTCATTTTGTTCAAGAAAGAAAAATTTAAAGAGAGAGATTAATAAAAAGTCTACTAAAATAAATTAGGTGCTACAAAATTTATAATAATGGAAATAATCTTCACTCAACTAACTCTCCCCAAAGAAGTTAGCTCTGTCCTTGTCCTCTTTTTAAATAAGTTCATTTTACAAATGTCAGTAATTGGCCACGATCCTAAAGATTACATTAAGTTTATTTTAAAGAACTCAGCACCTTTTCCCTCTCTACTTTCTTTCTCTCTCTGATTCTATGTTCTGTAAAACACATTATCAGATGACTAGAACAGTTCACATTTCCTGGGATATCTATTGTTTGTACTCAGGTGATGGTTATCCACCTGAAAGAACAGATTACGGTCCCTACAACTATAATCTAAGAAAATATAACTTTCTTAAGAGGAGAGACTAGTACCAGATAACCTATCTTTAAGTTACCTGAAGCTCAAAGATTTTTTTTTATTCTAAAGGTACTTTTTTCAGGCACTATGGTCAGAATAGCGTGGGAGATATTTTAGAGTAATCAAAGGTGAACATCTTTAACTTCATTCATTTGCTTCATTATTTGGGAATGAATCATGCTAAGATTCTCTGTGACAGCACCGATGGCTTAAATGATGCAGGGTAGCTGTTCTCTTACCTGGGAAGATTTCCAGCTATAAAATCTGCATAAGAAAATGACCTTGGACATTATGCGATGGATATAAAAAGTTGAAGGAAACTCGGATCTCAGACATGATTATTTTTCAGCCTTTCTTGAAATATAACTACTTTTCCATGAAAGTTTCTTAATTATCTAACATAATGCTCTAAAATATTTCCCTAGGGGTTAGGAAGTTCTTTTTATGTTTAAAATTCCACCTGGGTAAACATATTTCTCCTTATTTTGCCCTCAGTTGACATTGAGGACAACTATGTACTGTTCCTTTTAGATATATGTTTATAAATGTTAGGGACCCATTATTTTGTTTACATATGCATAGGGAATGCCAAGAATTCTAACTTCCTAGAAAAAGCAATAGTATAAAGACACAGAGCAGATCAATGACTACCTAGGGCTCAGGGTAGGAGCAGAGAATGACTGTAAAGGGTCATGTGAAACTTTATAAGGTTATAGAAGTGTTCTAATACTGGATTGTACTGATGGCTGCACAACTGTATAAATTTACTAAAAATCATCAAACTGTACACTTCAGTGGGTGAATTTTATGGTGTATATTCCTTAATCAACATGCATATAAATATATGAAATATATAAATAGCATAAAATATATCATATATATGATAAACATTTATATATATATTAGGCATGAATTCTATGAAAGATGGAGGTATCATGTAGTTACCACATAATTGGAAAATCTTAAATTAACTCTTTAAATTCTGAACAATGATACACCTTTATTTCAGTAGAATTCAGCTTCACTTATGTAACCCTACACATTTTTAAAGAATATTCTCTTTTATGTTGTTTAATAAGCTATTCATTCAAAAGATAAAGCATTTCTTGGGACAAGAAAATAAACTGTTCACGATGGATTGATTTATTGGGAAAAGTTCAAAACCACTTGAAGGTTACTTGTTTATGCTCAAAGAACAATTCATCTTTCCTTTCTTGAGTTTAAATGGGAACTCCTTATTCGCATGCTATTCGCCAAATACTTATGGCTCTCTGCCTTCTAGGCTCATACAAAGATGGCTCATCTGGTTTGGTGTGGTTGGGTAGTGTCATGTGACTAGTTCTAGCCAGTGATTTGTCAGCAGAAGTCATGCCTATCACTTTTATGCTGGAGAATTTAATCACTGTTGTGAAACCCACTAGAGGTCTCTTTCTTTTTTCCATGGAGACTAGTAACTCATGAGACTTTGTTCCAACCGCTTGGATCTGAGTGAGGAAACATGGAGGAGAATTCCCAGCTGAATTGTGATAAATTAAATATATATCTTCTCACTCTGAGATATATATATTACGAGATCTACAAATTATGTGTAATTACATGTGTGTGTGTATATATATATATATATATATATATACACACACACACATAGATAGATAGATAGATAGATAGATAGATAGATAGATAGATAGATAGACAAACCAAACTTCTGGCAGGATTGGTTGCTTGAGTATAACCTAGCCTAACCTGAATGATTGAGGAAGCAAGCATATACAAAAGGAGATCAGTTTAGAAATTAATTGAAATAATCCATGTAAGAGATGATGCTGTTTGTGTCACGACAGGGAAGTAGCAGGAGAAGTGGTGAAACTGGTCAGATTTGAGATGTGATTTGCAGTTACAGTTGACGAGATTGATGGCTCTGAGTTGGCTCTGCCATATGGCAGAAGAGAGGACTCAAGGATGAAGACAAGGCTTTTGTTATAACAGTTGGAAGGTTGGACGTTGCCAGGTACTGCAAGAGGGAAGATTGGTAAAGGAACAGGTTTAGAGTGGAGTATCAGGAGTTAGGTTTTGGACAATATTAATTTTGAGATGCCTATTAGATGTCCAAGTAGAAATTGTTCATTGGCAGTAATATACATAAGTTTGGAGTTAAAGGGTGAAGCCAGGTTTGGATATATGAATTTACAAGTTACCAGATTAGAGATGGCATTTAAAGCCATAGCATAGATGAGATTATCTAGGAATGAATGTTCTCAGAAACAGAAATCCCCGAACCCAGACTTGGGCAAATCAATGTTTAGAGTGACATTTCTTAAACCATTTGTTCTAGGATCTCTTTACACCCTAAAAAATTATTAAACTTCTACTTATGTGGTTTATATCTATTGATATTTACCACATTAGAACTTAAAATTGAAACAAACTACATATTCATTGACTCATTTACAAATAAGAATTCAATTATATGCTAGGTTAAATAACATTCCTTATACAAATTAACTATATCCCCCCACCAAGAATATTCAGTGAGAAGTGTTGCATTACTTTACAGTTTGCAAACCTCTTTAATGTCCAGCTTAATGAGTACAGCTATATTCTCATGTTTGTTTCTACATTAAATCTGTTGGGATATGTTGTTTTGGTTGAAATATATGAAGAAAATCCAACCTCACAAAGATATGTAATTGGAAAAGGGAGAAATATTTTAATAGACAACTTTTCAGATATTTGTGGATATGCCTCTCTGAACTAATATCCAAACCAGACAAGTAGTAGTTTCTTAAAAATTAGTAACAACGTGGAGTATGAAACCATATCTGTTACACTAAAATCCTTTGATCTGTCTTACACTTTGAATGGATCTTTCACCCATGTGTGATTTTATAACATCAAGCCTTGGGTCATTTGGAAAATATTGTTTCACTGAGTTATGCAGATCTTCCAAATGCTTACACACATCAAAATAATCACATTATTATTATAAATAATTTCATGAGAAAATTCTTTAATTACTGGAGTTTTGTCAAGCTCATTGTAGCTGATACAGTTCTCCAAAATTCTAAGTTTTACAGGAAAGCTCAAATTTTATCATTGGCAACAAATACTGTTAGAATTTCCCTGAAGTAACAGATTTCCTTTATTGATCCTTTGAGAAAATGTCTACCAATACCACATTTTGTCTATCGGTCATTCTTTCAAGGGTAAATGGTTTTCCATGAAAAATGCAGCTAGTTCCACTCATAACTCTGACAATCACACAAAATGTTTCCTTAATATTATCATCCTATTTCAAATGCAGTAGTGATTTATGCATTCTTCCCATTTTGTTATGCACAAGGTTAAAAAGATGTACCCAAGAGTAGATATTTAATAAAATTAATAATTTGTACTGTTCTATCTAGGACAATCTTTAATGAATTTTATGACTCCTAGTACAGTTTAATACAGGCTGAGGCACCAGCAGTTACCCACCACTGTTTTCCGTCATTAGTATAAACATCAAAAAAGTGAAAAGGCAAGTGATATTTTGCTATTAGGAAAATATTTTTGAATTTGAGGACCCCTGAAAGGGTCTCAGAGACTCCCAGATGTCAGACGACCATACTTTTAGAACCACTGGCTCAGACATTAGTTCAAGAAAGTCTTCCAGACATCATGAGTATAAATGGCATATCTGAAAAATCTTACAATCATACAGTCCTATTGTTGTGGAATTCAACTTTTTTTTCATATAAATGTGACTATGCTCCTTTTAAAAAGTGGAAAGATGCTGAATGCAGTAAATATTTTCATGGGACAGAAAAACTATCATAGTCATGTAAAAAAACTATCTGCATAACGAAGTATAGGAACTAAACACTTTGTGCTGGTATTATTCTCTCCTAAACAATGAATAAAAGGAAACGTTGGTCAAATTAATTAACACTTTGTTAAAGAACAAAAAAAGACAATAGTTTTAGGAATGACATGACCCTGAGATAAAGCAATAAGTCATTAATTGGTTATCTTGTGAAGACTTTGGGGAGAGTCCTAACAAGGTTACCATGACTTTGGCAATGACCACAGCTATATTGCACTCAGAAACTTTAAGAGAAGAAAAAAAAAACATATAAAGGAAGAGGAAGATAAGAAAATTGAATAGGTAATTAGGCAAAGGTCTTAAGTCTGCAAGGGTCATGTGATTTCCAGAAGGTGAAAAGGCAAAGTGTGTAATCAAAATGACTGAAATAATAGCTAACCCTAAATGTATTGTCACTTTTCAAACTGACATCAAAGAAAATTTAAAAGGCTGATAGCGGTTGTAAGAAGATAATTAGAAGAAGAGCCACCGACCATATTAAAGGTAGCTAGATAGCAGTGCTAATTAAAAACGTATACAGTCTAGGAATACAAATGCCATAAAATAAGAACAACACAAACAAATGCAAAAAGTTTAGAAAAATCTAAAATTAGTCATGATGAACATAACTTGAGTTTCCTGTATAAGTCAATATGAATATGAAAATTTAAAATCTTTTGGGGGTAGATTTCTTAAATTGGCAACCTTTATTTTTTTAAGTATAATTTTTTTAATCTTCTATCATTGACTATTCTTTTAGTATTAGTTGGCTTTCATGATTGTTTAACGTGTGCCCAGCTCTGTGCTATTACTACACAGAACGCTGGAAAATATTTTTGTAATATGTAATACTAGCATAAACTTGGACCTGGAAACTAGATTTTACTGTTTGAAGTTATAAAATGATGAACTGAAAGCACTGTCATCGTGTTTATTAGAACATAGTGCTACTTATTTGCAAAACCAATAATGTAAAAGCAAACATGCTTGGGGCACTTTAGTAATTAAATCCTTTGGAAAAAGGTCCAAAAGGAATGGCATACACTGCAATCTGCTTCATGGTGAATACAGGTATCCTTCTGAGCACTTTTTTATTCTGCAAGAAGTGGGAGTTTTAAGAAATAGGTACAACTATTTGATAGTTAAGGGAAGGGCTTACCTTAAAATAGGGGAATGGACTAGTCCCTTTTAAGAATTGTAAAATGTATCACAGAGAAATAGATTTGGAAGATTTTATGTACTGGGGAAATCAATTCTCTACGGTTACTTGAAATGTCAAAATGTAATTCTGGGTGCATTTAAGGTAATAAGCACGTTTGTTTTGGGGATTTCTTTTTTTGGCATAACTTTCTTACTTTTATGTTGAAATGTTCACTTCCAATTCCATTTATAAATCAGCTGATATATTTTTACTTTTCTATTACTCTATTAATATAAACCAAGAATGTAATTCCATCTCTTAATAAAATAATTTATACATTGATTTCATGTCCTAATGAAATAATTTATCTATTCTCTTAAATGTCATTATTCTAAATTGCAGGAAATGTAAAGAAAGGATAACTGGAAAAGAGTGCTCCTTGGAAAACATTATTTTCATGTGTTTGATAGTTATTTTGATTTCCAAAATAAACTTTTGGAAAATATTTTCATGTATCCACAAATCCCCTTAATTTCAGGAGTTTACTAGTTTATTATAAATCCATTGTGGTTTTTATGTTGATAGCATGGACACAAATATTTATTTTTCAAATATATGAAATACTTTTAGGGTAAAATGCACTGAAACTATTATTTCTTGGTAATACTGAAATATTTTGTCAGGTATTGGTTTCTACAGGAGATTATATCATTTATTCTAAAATTTTTTTAAAGATACTTATAAATTGTTACCTTTAAAAATGTAGGCTACAAAGAAAATATTGCTCTTAATATATTTTAAAGGTCCAACAGTGAATAGGAATGTATAAAGCTAGGCTTAAAAATATGATGTATTAGGTTTTTTCCTCCTAATTTTTGAATTACAATCTGAATTGGGCTACAGAGAAAGCATGGACATCCAGAAATAAAGACAAGGATAACATTACTGGTTTTCCCAATTATCAATTCTTATTCCTTCTTCCTGCTCATTCTCAAAGATTCAAGACCATCCTATTAGAGTAATTCATTCTATATATTCTAAAACTGTAATGTCTACTTCAGGGGATGAGGAAGACTAGAGAGAGCATCAACCTATATTCTGGGAGGAGAAATTGTTCCTTGGTTTTAGATATCATGAAGATGGATAAGGAGCGAGTTTATTAAGTTTATCAGGTAAGGACTTTGCAATTCCTTCAGCTCCACAGGATTAAAAGGCAACATTTCTGAAAGGATAAAAGGAAGTGAAAGACATGGTGTTTCTTACTGAGGATATGCTGTGTGGCTAACTTTTCCTTCACTCTGTAACATTTACAAATTACTCCTCACTGCCCTTCTGGATTGAATAAAACTTGTTCCCATAGAAACTGGCTCTAATTTCACAGTCTAGAGCACACAAATAACTCAACTTTCAGGAACAAGGGTGGTAGCTCGTGAGAGCTCAAGGTCAAGGAGGAGCCTGTAGACGCACACCTGGACTAGAAGAAGTGAACCGACCCCTAATGTTGAGTAAATGGTGCCTGAAAAGACTCACTTTGAATCAGAGAAATACCATGATCACATATCAAACTACTTAACATAGTCAACTGAGTTTTCCTAGGTGAGGATGAGAACATGTAACTTATAGAACTTTTTAAGAGCTAAAATTCCTCAGTGAATGTGCATGCCGTCCTCTTGATGGAGATGGTACCATGCAGTGTTGAGTGAATTCTGGAGTCGGCTCCCTCAGGCCCAGATCCTGCATCTTTTATTCTGTAACTGTGGGATCTTCCACAAGCTGCCAACACTTCCTAGACTTGTGTTTCATTATTTGTACGATGGGGTAAGGGGAACATGTTTCTTGCAAGTTAGTTAAGAGAATTAAGTGAGTTCAATCAGGTCAACTGATTTAGAACACTGTCTGCCAAATCTTATTAAGGACTCGACATATTTTACCTATTTTTAAGAATGTGCCCCAAATCTTAATCTTAGGCTTAACTTGGAAAGCAGAAGAAAACAAATTGCCCTGTCTTTAAGAATATTAATAATATTAAAGACTTTTCATATATGTGAAATATTTTTTTCTTGTATTTTTATGAGCTTACTTGTTTTTATACACACATAGATTATTATTTAATGATATAATTTGATATCCTGCTTTTCCTCACTCAATTAAAAATAAGGATTTCCAATGTTATAAATATTAATATTTCATAATATTCCATCATGTTTAATGCCATTTATTGATTGAAACTCCTCCTTCTCAGTAATGTGACATTTTATTTTAAAATATTAAGTTTTATGGATATCAGTGTATATGTGGGTGTGTGCATTGGGCTTCCTATTTGGCTCCACTGATTTACCTCATTAGTCTTGCAAGGAAATCTTACTATTTTAGTGATTATAGCTTTGGGGTGTTTACTAACATTTTATAATATTTATATATTAATTTTAATATACTTTATTAATTACTTACTATATATTAATATTAATTAATATACTTTATCATTGATATTTATAAACATGACTTAGTTATTTTTTAAAACTTTTTCTTCCAGATTATTCATAAACAAATTTATATAAGTTCCACAAACAAAAGTTAAAACAAACAAAAATACCATTGTTTGGATTTTGCTTCATATTTGTATTACCATGCATTCATTTGTGGAAAAAAAATATTATTTTGAATACTGCCATCCAGAAACAATGTATGTATTATTCATTAAGATCTGCTTTCATTCCTCCCCATAAGGATTTTGGTAGTGTTCTGCTTTACTTATATCCCCCCTCATTTTTTATAAATAAAAAAAATTAATAAACATAATGTGGGGAGGGGTTTGATTTATTTATCTTATACCTGTGATCTCTTAAAAATTTATTTATAATTCCTAACTGGTTATTTTTGGTGTACAGAACTGCTGATGCTCTTACTTATCTTGTTTTCAGTCATTAAACTCTTCAGCTAATTTTTAATGTTTTAATTTTTATATTTAATATTTTTCATTTCCTACTTAATATTTTCATTATCCTTCAAGACAGAGTATTTTTAAACATTTTTAAGAATATGTCAGTCACTTTTCTCATCTGTCTGTGTAGATATCTCTATTCAACAGTAAGAAGTCTTTTTTCTTAACTTTTTCTATGGCAATGCTGGGCTTGACTGACTTTTCCTGTGTTCTTCTGTGTATCACAGGTGGGCTGATCCCCCCTCTGTCTGGATACCCATATATCAGCTGACTTCCAACTAGGAAGTGTCTGGAGGGATATTGGGGGCGGGGTGCTGCCTGCTTTGATAAACTCTCAGTTGCCTCACTATTCATGTTTGCTTTTGGCTTTTCCATTGCCCAGCCCAAACTCCCTCTATTTTCAATTTCCAAGTGGATTCTGTTTTCTGATTGGATCCTGATTGATCCATTTCTCACTCATCCCCCAAATCTGAACTTATTTTTCCTCTGAAATGGTTGCAGAAAATAATGTTCCAAACAACTGTCACTGAAAACAGGTGATTTATTGCAATGACCTAAAAGGACTTTTACAACAGCCCTACCATGTACAACAGTGGGGACCTTGGTGGAAGGGGTCACCAATGTGACTTTTTCTTGAAATGTCAGTATCTTTTTCCAAGAGTGCCACCATATTGAGATGACAAAGAAAT
Source organism: Balaenoptera musculus (assembly GCF_009873245.2). Classification (NCBI taxonomy): domain Eukaryota; kingdom Metazoa; phylum Chordata; class Mammalia; order Artiodactyla; family Balaenopteridae; genus Balaenoptera; species Balaenoptera musculus. Next base: position 22,937,609 of record NC_045786.1, on the reverse strand, counting down.
GTACACCCTCAGATCTCAGAAAATTCAATAGAACAGTTTTACACTTTCTACAGAACTGAAAGATTGTTGCTTAAACATGGGAATGACCATGTTCTCACTGGTAAATTTGCTTTTGTCAATGACATTTTGATTGTCTTCACAAGAGACTATAAGATGGAAGGCACCATTCACTGAGGCATTTTCCTAATGCTGCTTGGAACTAAAGACCTAGTCTATCAATCTTGTTATAAAAACCATTTTTTAAAAATTAGGTATACAGTTGATATACCATTCCAGATATTCAGAATCAAAGTTGCTAAGCTTCTGCATGTATGAATTATTCTATTGTCAAAATGCCACGTCACACCCCAGACTATAAACTTCATAAGAGTAAAGCCACGTCTGTGCTGTTGCTTCTGTAGAACACTGCCTCACACATAACAGATACTCAGTAAGTATTTGTTGAATAAAAATGAATGAATAAATGAATTGGTTTGAAAAACCAACTGTAAAAATGACCTCACGGTGTGATGCAGGGGGTGGGGGAAGGGGCCATTGGGTTCACAATGTGGAAATTGTCTTTCTTCACTTCATATTTAAAAGAAATGGTCAACTTTGCTCTGCGTTATGACTCTCCCACTCCGCACAACCATAGTGACATAATCATAAATTGTATATTTTCAACAGAAGTTTCAGAGAGGATTCCATTTTATAAGTTTCAAAAAGAAAAAAGAACACAAAGCAAAACAAACTAAACAAGAGTGCTTGAGTCTCCCCGCAGGGCAGTGGGTTCTTATTTAATGGTTGGCACAAAGTAAACATTTGTAGGATGGACGAAGAGTACAAGTTCCCTGAGAGTGAGGAAAGACAGACAATTGTTAGGTTCCCCACCACCACCTTTTTTACTTCTGAATTTGTTATCTTATTCTCTTCCTACTCTCTTAAGAAACTTCAGAGCCAACTGAAGAATTAACACATGATAAACTGAATGACTAATTTTCAATAAGTGTGTTCCACTTTTCAGATGACTAAAAAAATTAAGTTTTATAACAATACATTAGGACCATCCTTTTTTGATTTATGTACATCAAAGCTTGGGTGCATCTAAAACAATCCAGTTATTGATATCTTGCTTCTTTGTTTTGCTTTGTTTTTAATAACACCATCTTTGGGATTTTCCAATGCAAATGTTCCACCTTTTGTGTTAGCCAATTGCACTGGAAATGCAGCAAAGGATAGGCTGATACCAAAATGTACAGTTTCCTGTAATTACCCGCTTTGTTCTCCCTTCATCGTCCGCATTTTCAGTCATCACTTTGGTGATCAGTTGAGACCTACTGTTGCCTTACGAAGGCCAAACTAGCAACAGAAAAGAATACTGAATCCAGCACATTATCAACAGAGAGAGGACACTGCGAGTTTCCTCATCCATAAAATAGAGTTAATTAAACCTGCACCCTTCCTAATCACAGGGGTGCATTCTGAATTAACAGAATTATATTTTAAAAACACATTTGGGCTTCATAAAGAAAGGATCTGCATAAATACAAGCTATTATAATTATTAGTGGGTTGATTTACTACTGAAACCACACCTGTATCGCTATAAACCAGCACCTACTTTTTTTTGCACCATCCCAGCTTTCACACTGTCCTCTGCATGGCTTAGTTTTGCTACTGCAGAGTTGTGTAACATGTTCTGAGGATGCTTCACGATGCTACAGGCAACTTTACAGTAAAACAAGAATGAATGATTTTATACTGGATGTGTTTCAGCTGCCCTACTCAAAATAAATTTTGCTTTTATGCATTCTTTCTTTACTTCTGGCCCAAACTGCTTTCACTATATACACTAATGAATTATTTTTGAAAAGAAATTAGTTTCATGTATAAGATCGTACTGTCCAACCCTTTGTAGTCTATTTTTCTCCTATAAAAAAGCATTTGTTACCATTTTTTAGAAGGTAGGTTTAAGAACACGCTTTTGAATGAAGCTGAAAATGGACTAACCTTTGTGAATTAGTAAAAGCAGGGTAATTAATAATAATGCTTCTGTGAAAACATATATTGTGCATGTGAAGGCTTTTTTGGCATCACCAAATTTGCTAAGAAATTTCTTCTATAAATTAAATTCATTATCAAAAATGCTTTGTGACCCAGGCTTTAAAATTCCCATTTAATTTTTTTGAACAAATTTAATTAAAATCTTCTGAATTCCTAGTGTGTTTCTCTTTCAATTTATGGAGAAAATACTTTAGACTAAGCCCTCAGGATTACAAGCCTATAACAACCATTTATAATCATAGGGCCTGAGATATCTGTCACCATTTTAAAGTCATCTCATCTTTAATACAATGTTTTAAGCTGACAAAAAATGGAAATGGTTCCAATCAGGAAAATAATATTTCATAGAAGCTATGACTTATTCTTCTCCCCAACAGTGTTAATCAGATTTCATTTATTTTTATAGCATGCCAGGCATTAGCATTACCCTCAAGACATAGCCCCCTTTCTCTTTGTCCTTGGATAAGTTATCTACTGCATTAGGATAACTTTCTTCCTCAAGATAAATGTTTCCTGATAAAACAATATTATTAACCTGTAGCAATTGCAATGTGAAATAAATGCAGTTGTCAAGTCAACTTTGAAGTGGGGGAAGAACTGTGACAGATTAAAAAACTGCAGTATTGTTCCCTGCTTCTCCCGAGTTCATTTATCTTCCTAGCTATCGTCTATGACTGAACGGTAGAGAAGGCACCTGCAAGTAGGAGCCAATGACAAAAGATATTAGCATCATGCCTGTGCTCTGATGCTTCACAGATACCGATAATCCTGCACTGAGTCATCCTGGTCACCTAACTTCATCAACTGAGAATAAGTTTAATTCAAGAGACCAATGTTTTTTGTTTGTTTGTTTGTTTTTTGTTTCTCAACAAAAGAGGAGGAAAGTGTTTTTGTGTGTTTCTAACTCTTCTTCACAGGTTAAATATCACTCTGTGACCAGACCTTCCTGAGCAACCCCCAGAGGTGATCGCTAAATGTCTCTAAGTGGACACCCCTCCCTTGCTGTTGTATTAATCTGTGCTTTACCCATCCTGAGCCCATCTCATCATAACATCACATCACTGTTGAAAGCTAATCACATGCCATGGACTGTGCTAATTGCATAAGCTCGTCAAATTCTCACAACAAACACGGGAGATAGGTATTGACATCACCTGCATTTATTTATGTGTAGAAAGACAAAGTAGCTTGCCCATGGTCACACAGCTAGTAAGCAGGGTTCAAAGTTAAGACCATCTGACAACAGAGGTCTAATTTTTTAACTCTTTGACTTGGTGCCACTAGCTTGTCTGTGTGTCTTGCCTTCACAAGTTTGTGAACTCCTAGAAAAGAAGGACTATACCTTATTTGCCTTTTTTTCATTCCTGTCTCTTAGCACTGTGACCAGTGCATACTACATACACAGTAAGAGTTAGTTGAATGAGTAGAAAGGTGGGCTATCAAAAGCATGGAATAATGCCTACTTTTCACTTCTGGTAACGCTGCTCAACTTCCAGAAGCGTTATGGGAGGAAGCGTCTCTGACATAAAATAAGCTCGACTGCCTGGGTGTGGGGAAGCAGGAACAGGACCTACACAGGATGGAGTGAGCCTGTCTCTGGCTTAGGGAGCACGTTCTGTTATTCAGAGCACACCAAAGGAATGGTAAATAGTGATGCCCTACTTAGGTAAGTATTCTCACTTTGCTTGATGAAGAAGGCAACAACTTCAAAGAAGAAAAGAGATGGGGCTGAAAAGGAACAAAAGAGAGAGAAAGCCAAGTTTGTACATGCATAAGCAAAATAGCATTGTGACCTATGAACACACTGTACCATCTGAAGATGTGTCAGTAATTGGAGTCTTTTCTTTTTAACTGGATGCAACAAAGATTATGTAATGGTAGAATAGCAATATTACTGGGACTCAAATAGTACTTTTGGGCTATTTCAGTATTAACAAATGAAATATAAATAACTCCATAGTTATTAGAAATATTACTGTTTACTATTAAATACTATTGCTCCAGAAGTAAAGAGACCACTGTAAGACAAACCACATAACCTGATGAAGAAAAGGTTTCTGTGACCAAGGATATAGAGCAGAGTGGTGTCAAAGAGCTGTAAAAAAATAATTCTGACTTTACTTATTGATCCTTTTAAACTAGACATTTCAGAGATCTGACATATCCACCATATGATCTACCTAAAGAAAACTGCCAGGGAAGAAACTGGATGAGCCTCCTCAGCTTCCCTTTTCAGAACTTTATTGTTACATGTTTCTTTCTTCTTCCTTTCTCCCTTTGAAGAGTTAGAAACATTGTTCTAACACTGAGAATAGTATTAAATGAAAGTGGAGGACTGGCTCTGTCTCAGTTCTGAAAATCTATACATATTTCCAACATTGTGTTGTATGTCACTTACTGTATACTCACATCTGAGACTATCAGATATATACCTCCATTATACTTCATTACGTGTATATATATATCTCCAAGTAAAAGAAAAAGACAAAGGGCTCCAGTAGGTGTTTTTAAGACTCACAGTGCAATCTTTTCATATTTTTATTTCCTTTTCCTGGGATCTTTAGTATAAATACTTTTTGCATGACAGATTTATTACCCACTGTAGCTATAGATCTTCAAAACTGTGATCCAGCAATGCATATCATGATTGTGCTTTATTTAATGCACAGCTATCTTGTTTCCTTTCCTTTTCACTTAATACCTTTGTTCAATTTAACTCATTTACCTATTCCTGGTATCAAGAGAGAAAAGTTACCTGACAAACAAGAAAATTCTCAACGAAATCTACTGCTCAAAGTCTACTTCCATGTGCTGTTATGGTTTGAAATGCACAGGATGGCTGGGGCTGCATTTGCAATTATCTGAATGTTTCTTAAAGTCTTGGATAAACATTACTAAAATAAGTGTGTTACCTGCCTCAGGGACTTCAGAAACACCTGTATAGGCTATCCATGCTCCTAGATGCACAGAAGCACCTAACTCTGTATATGAAACTATAGGTGGAGTCATCTGAAGAGTTAATGGACTGTCTTCCAAGTCAGAATTGACTGGCCTACAGGATAGGTAGAGAGGAACTCCAAGCCTTGTCTCAGGCCACAATGACCTGCATATTCACATCTGTGGATCTGACCTATCCCTTCCTCACCTCAATTAGGACACAGCCATGGCTGATCGTCTGAGTAGACAGGTTGGAAAAGTGACAATTTCCATGGACGCAGAAGTTGCATAGTTAAAAATCACCACTGCAGTTGGTGCTGGGGTTTTGATGCTAGAAATTCATAATAAAAAATAGCTGAAGAAGCTCCAGCAAGAGCCCTCTTGGCTGTTAATGGGAGGAGCGGGCACTGTAATTGTTCTCTACTTCTTCTCTTCCTCACGCCATCTCCTTTTGCTTCCTGCACCTTTTTACACTGTCATTTACAGGTACCCCTTGCCTGACCTTAATTCTGCCCATTCTTACCATGATCATATTGGCCCCTTATGAATTCCATAGGCCCACACTATTCAGTTCAGACTTCCCTGTCGTAAAATACTGTGGATATCAGCTGGGCAATTTCCTACATTGACAATATGTCTCTCCAAGTGGGAAAGCATGCTGAGAGTGTAGTTCCCTTCTGGGTAGCATCTTCGAAGCTGAAAAATGTCTGATGCCTGAGATTAATGACAACATTTACATAAAATATTTGTGCAAATTTTCAAACACTTTTGCCAGGTCCTCAGTTTCTCCAGTATCCTTACACCTCTCCAAATTTGTCTTACATTATGCATAAGACATTTGTGTGAATGTGTTTTCTGTGTTCCTCGCATATGTGTAGGGGTGTTTTTGGTATAAATTTTTACAGTGAGCTAAGCATAGGGAGAAGAAGTTCTGTTATTACTCTTACACTTTGTATAAATGTTAAGTTGTTTACATAACATCGTATGGAAACTTTTAAAATAATGTTGTACACTCTACCAAATGGTAGGATCTTATCCCAGGTCCTCGCATCCTGCTTGGCCCACAGTAAATGGCCAGTAATCCTTTAATAATTATCTCTAGGAGGTACCTCCTAAAATATTTGTGGAATAGCAGATTTTTAAATAATCTAATTAGCAAATACCACAAAACTAAGGGAATGTATTTCTGACACATTGTCCTCTTTTGTAAGCATGTGTGAGTGTGTTTTCAGGCTAGATTCACTTGAGGCAGGAAAAGAATGGCATGTTGGATGTCTGCTGCTGAGAATTTGCTTCAGTCTCTGTTTTCTCCTTGTGTATGACAAAATTTGCTTCTATCCACATACTATGCAGCTTTAAGGCAGCTCCTATAATTTTAGTGGATTTTGAACTTAAGTGAAAATTATTGGAATATATTCTTCACACCTTATTTTCAAAACACAAGTGCTGCATTAAGCTATCAAGTGGGGATAAAATATTGTAACATTTTTACTCTTAAATAATGTGATTTTATGTTATGTTGAATTAAGTGATAGTATATATGTCTGTGTGTATATATATATGGTATAAAAATAAATATATATACTATTATTTAGTTCAAATATATGATAGTTCAAAATATATATGTATACACACACATACACATATAAAAATGCACACTCATTTAAGGAGATATATTTTAGAGCTAAAAATTATAGCAATAAAATACACCAAATGATAAAATAAATTGGTTGAAACTTATGGCTTTTTGCTCAGAGCAACAGGTAGCATGAAAATAAAAGTTGTTATAAGAAAATGAAAATCAACTAGAAGAGTCATATATATAAAAGGAAGAATTGTTCCAACTTATACTCCTCTAAAGCAAACCAAACCAAAACAGCTTTTGTTTTAGTTTGGTTTGCTTTAACTAATGACTACTTCGCATGACTCTTCTTCAGGTAAATCTGCTTTGATTTGCCCCTGAAACAACTTTAAATTCTAGTCCAACCCTCTACTAAAATAAACCAAAGTAAGAATGAGCCCATGAGAATATAGGTCCTCAAATGCATTTTGCCCTCTTGAAAGTAAGAAGCTAATACACTCACTTAGAATACACTTAGAATACCAAAATGGTTCACTTTTAAGTTAATCCTTGGAATTGGATGGTTCAGTGAAAATTAGATTTTTTATTTCCAAATTAATGGGAGGCTTAATTAGTTGACCTGGCGGTTGGTGATTTATAACTTTTTGATTTTTTTAAAGGATTGTACAAGTTGACTCTCTTCTTTGCATGTTCTTACTCTCCTTTATTCACCATTCAATTAATATTAGAACTTTCTCATAAATGCAGAATATGTCATACATCCATTTATACCTTCATTCATTTTTATTAACAGATAATCCGCTTCATCACGCCCTTCAGTACATCCTCTCATTCGAGCAGGTGAAAGGCTAGTCTATTTATTAGCATCATAGAGGAGCACGTGTTGCAACAATTCTTCCCTTTTACATATAAGGAAATTGTATAAGGAATATAAGGAGTTGTATAAGCAATATCAGGAAATTGTAGCTAACTTTTGCCCAGATAAAGGGGATCTTTCAGAGGGATGCCAAGGAAGTGTGTTCAGTAAGATTCCCCACTCTCGCAGCTCTACACAGTTCTCTTGTCCTGGTATTGCTGAATCAGGTACAATTTCCCATCCAGCAGCTTGTGGACAGTTTGCTCTCTTTAGTCAAACAGTAAAGGAGAGAAGTGAGATATGAGGAAAGAGGAATAAAGCTCATGTTTCTCTCTGCAGATCTGGGCAAATTTGTATACTCTTTTGCCTTCTTTTACTTTTTGAATATTTTTATTACCTAATCTTTTGAAAATACTGAAAAATCTTTCCACCTAGAGGTAGTCAGAGGTAGAAACCTTTTGTTTTGCTGAATATTCTTTAGGACCTTTGTTATGTCCTGCTGGCTGTGTTGTGTTTCTCCCACTTCTGCCCTAAACCAAGGAAAAGGTAGCCGTCTGGCGAGTTTCAGGTATCGCTCCCGTCACATGTCAGCTGCTTGTGGACTGGGCTTTTAGGTGTAATTGGACAGACATTACTCACTAATATGTTGGTTTTCAAATTAACTGCATCCATGAGTCATAGTAAGCATTTTGGTCACTTAACTAAATAAATGAGCTATATGAGATAAATTAATGAGCTTCTATAACCAGAATACCCGTCTTTTACTTTCTCTTCTTTTCCTCTCACTCTCTATCTCATTACCTTTTTCTATTTGAAATAATGGCATGATAGTGCCATGCCATCATATCGATAAACAGGATTTAATTACTCTGGAATTTTTTTCTTTTTTTTAGCTTACTGAGTAAGAATTTAAATGTATATTTGCAAGGTAAATTATCTAAATCAACCAATCTCCCTGATATAAAAAATTATGCAGAAAGTCTTCAAAGATTAGCTTTTCTCACAACTACTATCGTGAGTCTTATTAAGCATCAGCTTTTATGAGAATTCAGAATCTAAGTGCCTTTTCTTTAGGTCAAATCACCACAAAAAAAAACACAACAGACTTTAGTGTGGTATTTCCCTTTTGTAGTTCTCATTATAACCTTGACTTCCTCTCATTAACCTTATAGGATAACAAAATGTACAATTGTAAAAAACAAATGATATAAGCTGTTTTGAACCTCAGATAAGATTAAATTGGGTCACTACTTCTGAATTAAACAGTTTAGTTTTGCTGCATTAAAAAGAAGCCCACTTGAGTTCCTTGTTCTTGAGAATACCTCTCAAATTCCCAGTCCTGCACCCATCACTTCTCAGATTTGTCTACTGAGCATGAAGTATGTGACCTTACTACCAATATGATCAACTATATCCTGAAGATATATTCCAGTACCACCCTGTTAAATATATGTGCTTTGTGCTCAGCGAGGTAGGAATAATTAAGCTTAAATGTGTAAATGAGCTGGTTCTGGTTTTCTTTGGCTGGTGGAGGCAAATATCTATTTTAAATGGTTACAGGTTCCTCTTGAGAACAAAAACAAAGTACTGGGACAGTGAAACTCCCAGGTACCATTCTCCAAGGGACCTTTGTCCGTAGTGAAATGCAAAGTGACTCAATTTGACAGGGTATATGCCTTGGCAGATCACATGAAAGCAAAGCCAGCGCAACAATTCCCCCAGAAAAAGTGCTCTTTACTAATACCACCAGGCAGTAGACAAGCTGTCACCAGCAGAGTCATTATAATGCCCCAGACAGAGTACCCTGATAACTCTGTTTTATTCCGTCGGAGTCACTCTGTGCCACTTTCATCACTGAGAGTCTCCCTCGAGTTTAGAAAAAGAACTTATTCATATTACCACTGTAAACTCAATACCTGGACATATCACCTCACACTGACAGTAGAATATGCAAATGGCAACACTTTGCACTTTATACAGAATGTTCCAGGAAAGACTGTCAAAGTGGTTCGTGAACCAGGACTATCTTTTCTGAGGGTAAAGAAAGGCACCGAGTATTTAGATGATGGTGTCTCCTAGTCAACAGACCAACTTATAGGAAGACGCGAACAAGAAAAATAAAAGCATCTAAGTGTTGTAGTACGCCAAATTGGTGTTATCCTTACAAAACTCTTCTGAAAAAAAAAAAAGAAAGAAAAGAAAACCTGATTGCTGATTTAGCAGAGATGGTATCATTTTCTCTAAAATGACAGAGTGATTCATTTACCAAAAAAGTGTTCAAATGCCAAACATCAAAATATTTGGGTGGTATATGGGTCCAGTCTTCAATTTCTATCCAGTTTATATTCAAGTTGGGAATCTCATTTAATCTACAACCTGGCATTGAGGGACAGTGCCCTGGACTGCCTGGTGTCTTTTGTTAGATCAAAGCCCCTCTGCTCAGGTTTTTACACTGTCAGTGACATGGTGGTTTATAAACTGCCTCGTCCTCCAACAGTTGTGTAGAAAGGTTCTCTGAGAAATTATTCTTCACCCAGTAAGCACAGAAGTGATACAAGTTGGAGCAGAGCAGATAATAGCAATATTTAAAGATTAATACCAGTAACAAGAAAATTGTTTAGGAATATTTTCACCATGTTTCTGTTGTTTTAGGGGTTAGGGTTTGTTTATTTAAATGAGTGTACTGATAGATTTTTTAAAAAGTCCACTCAGCTTGATAGATATGTTAGAAGAAGGAGCCTCTGAAGACTTTTAAACCCTAGAAAAGTAGTTAAGAAAATACTATGCTGGTCCCAAAATGGAATGATCAAGAATTCTACTTTCAAAGGCCATCAGTCTCTTCTCTGTATCTTATCATTTGCTACCCTTGGGTAGCGACAAGCTTTGGTTCTTGCTTTTCTCTATTAGGTGATCATCATTATAATTTCTCTTTAACAGGATTTTTCCCCCTTTAGTACCAAATTTCAATTCTGAAAAGTTTTTCCTTAGTTCTTTTTCAGTCCTTATAGTTTTCAGGTTACATGGTTTTACTATAAAATAGAATGTCCATTGGCTTTCTCAGGAAAGTTAGAACCTAAGGAATCAGAATCCTGAATCCAAAACATCTCCCTTTCCATTCAGTGTCTTTTCCCAAAGGGAAACGTATTTTATATCTGTGACCTGCAGTCTTTTCACACTCTCCTTTTGCTATGATAAGACAGGGATTCAGGTACTTCTCTGTGTTGCATCAGAAAGAATGTGAAAAAAGCAACTGCTTTAAGTGAATGATAATCTTATTTCCGTAAAATCCTGAATGCCAGGTCAATATAAGGAGGGTGGTAGGGATTCTTTAGGGCTGTGGCACTGGTTCTTAGGATTGATGAATTGATGGATTTACATATCTCTCTATTGCGAAGAACAAAAGAGAAAATGAAAGTGAGAGAGAGAGAGAGTTATGCCCATTGAGCTGAACAATTTCAGCTACAGTGTCTGCACACATTGGGGTCAGCAGAGACGGGTTATCTATGTTCAGTCCTAACAAAGTCATCAGGTAGAAGACAGAAGATATCTTCTATAAACAATAATGGATAATGACAAACAAAATGGATAATCGTATAAAGATACGATAGATCAAATGGAGAAGGTAAGGCTCAGATTAGACATATTTTGACTAGAAGAGATACAAAACGAGGGATTGTATCGCCTCTATAAAATAAACATGGTATCTTTTGCATTTTCTTATTAATTTTTTCCTATGCTTCAGAGAAAAGATTCATTGGGAGATTTTTTTTGATATAATATTAAACAAAAAAATGAGACTATAAAAGATAAAGGATTTTTCACCTCCAATTCCTTAGTAATAAATAAGCCAGTGTTACAAAATGATGATAACTGCATGCACACTTGATAAAGTATATTAAATGTGTTGACCATCTAGCTTCATATGGGAAGAGACTGTGAAGAAAAGAGGTCACCCTCAGTGGAAGCTGTTATCAAGGGAGTGCTCAGATCTGATAAACCATTTGCTGCCAGAAGACAGTTGGGCACACTGTAACTGTTGCTTTGCCTTTTGTTACTTCACACCTATAATTTGTGAAGAGCTAATCTGTGATTTTAACCAGAGCCAGAGTGGTGTCATCAACCAACAATAATAATCACAGATTTACAGAATCGTAATAATACTGCTGCTGGTAGCGTTCACCAAAATCTTTACGTATAGTGTCATTTAATTCCCATGACAACTTGGGAGGTAAGAATCGTTACCCATATTTTATAGTTAAACAGGTAACAAGACTTGGAGAGGTTAATATTTGCAATTTCTAATCTAGGTCTGTTTCATTATGCTACATTATCAAATTATTTTCTTTCATTTTCCTTTCTTCTGGAAGTGTACAGAATATATCCTAATTTTTAATTATTCAATTGAAACCTTCTTAAAATGAACCTAAGCTCTAGCAGGGAAGGGCTGTGACCTTAAATTGATTAGTGGATGGGAGAGGAGGAGGAGAGAGCTAAAGGTCTGAGAAGGCAGTTTAGGAATGGGCCACTGCAAGGCTAGGGACACAGTCCTGGTATTTCTTGAGTTGATTTGTGGTATTTTCAGAACAACAACTGACTTGGGTCAACAGCTCCAGGATTTCATCTGTGAAAAGTGGATAGCTGTGAATTGGTGGAATATTTAGAAACTACTAAGACTCAGAAGAATTCCATCTCCATTATACCTGTGTGACTGACATTTAGGAGTTAGCTACTCCCAACATTTAAAATACATAATTCTCTTAGAAAGCTGTTTTTAATACTTTACATATTTAGTATTTTGCACCAATAAAATTTTGAAATCACTTTCTCTATCTAATAACATACAATATCTCCAAATTATATTGATATTTGAAAGCCATTTTTGGATTAAAAATGGAAAATAATTTCTTCTCCCTACCCATATTTTGGAAGAATGCTAATGTCTAACAGTACACTTTTGATATTCAGCTGCTGCATTTGGATTTACATGGCTTTAGCTTTCATATTAATCACCACATCCTCTTTATATCTAAAAATAGCTCCTATCTTTCCAAATGGGTACCAAGCCCTGTGATTTCTTAGAATGTGTTTTTCCCCCCAACTTACAATTGAAGCCACCCACCCATTTTTAGTCTTTTCATTGCTCAACAGTAATATTCTGCAGAAATGTTCATTCATCTTCCCTAGGTACCAAAGTTCCATTACTCCTGTTACAGAGCAGCTTTGATGTGTACAGGAGTGAGAGGGCAAAAGAAACAGAGTCAGAAGAGGTTTGAAGGTGTGGAGTATGACATTAATTTGCGCTTTGAATAATCATCTCAGGATACGTATACAGGATGTCAGCATATCTGCTTCAAAAGTGGGGAAAAAACCCTGTAGTCAATCAACACACTGGTCTACACAGTTTTAAACAACCAACTTGGATTTTTTTTCTCAATTTATTACTGCTCTGTATATTATAGAGACAAGTCAGCTTGAGTGTAGCACATAACTTTCCCATAAACTTTAATATGTATACTTTTAAACAATGTGCTCATAATAAAGAAGCACTGACCAGTAACAAACATTTTGATATTTGTTTTTACTTCTTGGTATATTTGGCTTCCCTAAAATAAATAGTTTGGGAGCAATTCTGATGATATTCCTATTTCAATAACTTTTGGTTTGATTTAGAGTGTTTGTTTAAAGCATGTCTGATTGAAAAATCTATAAATTTTGGTCAAGCAACTCTACCTACACTTAAAGAGTTGAAAAAACTTTACATTGGCACTTTCAAAACATTTAGAAAGGAACTAATATAACTTTTAGAAAATGTTTGATTTTCTTCTATTATCAGTGCAAATGAAAGTTATAGGGTTGATCACAAGCATTTTACAAATACAGAATATTTAGAGTTTTAAGTTTACTTCTCTTGAATTAGATAAAATAACCCCAAAAATATAACTATTAAGATGACTGCTTACTTTTTTTATTGTTTAGGACAGTTTTCTACCATTGTACCTTGGACCTACCTCATTTGATAACCTATTGACAGCTTTATCTATCACATTCATTGGATAAGAATGGGGGAAGGAATCTGTTATGAGTTGAATTGTGTCCCTCCAAATTTCATATGTTGAAGTAATTAACCTCCAGTACCTCAGAATGTGACCTTATTTTGAAACAGGATTGCTGCAGATGTAATTAGTTAAGATGAGGTCATACTTCTTGGAGCAGGGTGGACCCTGATCCAATATAACTGGTGTACTCATAAGAAGGGGAAATCTGCACACCGACATGGTCATAAGGAGAGCACCATGAGAAGATGGATGCAGAGATCAGATATATAAGCTAAGGGATGCCAAAAATTGCCAGCAAATGCCCAGAAGCTAAGGGAAGAGGCATGGAACAGATTCTCCCTCACAGCTCACAGAATGAACACCTTCATCTCAGACTTCCCGTTTCTAGAACCGTGAGACAATATGTTTTTGTTGTTTAAGCCACCCAGTTTGTAGCACTTTGTCACGGCAGCCTTAGGAAACTAATACAAGACTTAACGTGAAAAGATCCATTCTCTTCCCTTTCAGAAAGAAAGTCTTATTCTGTGTATCCTACATAATTATTCTCAGCTCCTTCCTTATGTATCAAAAAAATCATATGTATACACACACAGACACACACACACACACACACACACATATATATATATATATATATATATATATATATATATATGGAGAGAGTGGATAAGATGAACTCAGATGTCATATTAAAACTTTGTTTATGCCCTAGAGATTCGATTTGCACAGAATCATGGGATCCTGGTTTTGTGCATCTACTTTGCAAACCAAACCTTCAGTATTAACAATGTCATCTACCTTCACATATGAGTGGAGCCTCAGCTTCCTCATTCGAAAAGAGCCAATTACTTTAATTACATTAATACTGTTCACTTTAGTGTATATATATTGCTTCATGTGAAAACTTTTTTGAAATGAAAATTAGGTGATTAAATTTTTGATTTAGTACAGTGATGGAACACATGATAGATCTGCAATATTATCACTATCAAAAGTTATCAAAGTTTATTGCTTTTAAGAAGTGGTATGTGTGGTATATATTTTTTAGTAAGTCATCTTAAAAAATGTTGTGTCATATGAACTAACAACCTTTCTTTAGCCTCTTTAAAGGATAAGAGCTTGTTAAATTACTTGGTAAACAAGAATCAACTGACACTTGGAAAAAGGAAAGTTATCTGTTTGTTTATCTGAGAAAGTATTTCTCCTTCATTATTTTTCACTAAGCTTCTCACTTTGAGGTAATCTTAGATTCACATAACTGAAAGAAATAAAACAGAGAGCTCCCATGTACCCCTTATCCAGTTTCCGCCCAATGGTAACACCTCGGAAAACCATGGTACAATCACAACCAGCATATTGACTTTGATATAGTGAAGGTACAGAATGTTTCCATCACTGCAAGCATCCCTCTAGATGCCCTTTTGTGGCACACCCACCTTCCCTCCTACCACCTCTTTTTAACCGATGGTAATCACTAATCTGTTCTCCATTCCTGTAATTTTCTCATTTCAAGAACGGTACGTAAATGGAATCATATAGTATGTAACATTTATGAAACTGACTTTTTTCACTCAGTCTAACTTTCTAGAGATTCATTCAGGTTGTTGTGTGTACCAGTAGTTTTTCTTTTTATTGCTCAGTGGTAATCCATGGTAGAATGTACCAGGGTTTGTTTAACTGCTCACTCATTGAGGGACATTGGACTATTTCCAGTTTTTGGCTATTACAAATAAAGGTGCCATGAACATCCACATACAGGTGTTTGTTGGGGGAGGATTCAAAGTTTCTATTTCCCTGGAATAAATGCTCAAGGGTGGTAGTCACATGTTTAACAGTTTAAAAACTGCCAAACTATTAGCCATTAGGGAAATGCAAATTAAAATCTCGGTGAGGTGTAATTACCCACCTATCAGAATGACTGAAATAGCGACAGCACCAAATGCGGAGGAGGATTTAGAGAACATGCAAAGCTCACACATTGCTTGTGGGAAAACAGTTTGAAAAGTTATCTTTTTAATCTATATTTCCTGCGGTCTCTTGTTCTCCATTTTAGATTTACCTCTTGAATGCCACTCGGAATCTACTTAGGTTACCCAGCTGTAAGTAAAGATGCACATCAGAGTTAGGGGCAACATCCTACAGTCAATCCTCATTACGTACGGATTACAGACTTGTGAGTTTGCCTATTCGCTATGAATCATTTGTAACCCCTCCAAATCAATATTCATAGTGCTTTCATGGTCATTCAAGAACACGTGCAGAGCAGCAAGTGATTTGAGTCGCTGGCTGTGAATGTTCCCAGCTGAGGTGGAACAAGGGGACCCCCTGCCTTCTTGTTTCAGCTCTCACACTGTAAACAAGTGGTTTTCATGGAGTCTATTTGGGCCACATTTTTCTCATTTTTGTGGCTTTTGTTGGTTATTTCACTGTCCAAAACAGACTCCAAGTATGATGCTGAAGTGCTGTCTATGTCCCTAAGGGCAAGAAGGCTGTGATGTGCCTTACAGAGAAAATTCGTGTGTTAGATCAGCTCCATGCAGGCATGAGTTATAATGCTGTTGGTGGTGAGTTCAATGTTAGTGAATCAGTATGGTAAACGAGGTGTCTTTAAACAGAAACCCACGTAAACCAAGGTTATATATTGATCGGTTGGTAAAAATGTGACCCGAGGCTCACAGGAACCTAATCCTCTCTTTCCCTTGGAAGCAATGGTTCAGTATTCTCTAATTCATTGTTCCTGGAAACTTTACAAAACATATTTACCGCAAATGACAAAAAATTGACTGTATTTGACACGAAGGAGGTTCAGTTATATAACAACAACAAAAACCTTCCACCCAATCGAAACATGCCTTTCTCCCAAAATACTCTCCATTTTTTATACAATGTGGTTCTTCCAGGCTATGGCGTAAAAATCAGTCGAGATGATTGTTTAAAAAATTAAATTCCTGGGCCCCACTTTCAGAGATTCTGACTCAGAGGTTTTGAGGTGGAAATCAGGAATCTACTTTCCAGCAGTTCTTTACCATACTTCAAAAAACAATCCACAAAACTATCTGAGGTATTTACCATGAAGCAATAAAGGATACAGATATGAAAATAAGTGAAACATAAAAGCAGGTTGAAACAAGTGCAATTGTGTCAAAAATGTATTGTTTTTTCCTGAAGATAACAAAAATGCTATCTCCCATGACACATTTTGTCAGATGATTTTATGGAACAGTGTGATTCTACCAAACCCCAAGCAGAATATTTAATTTTCCTCCAGTTACTCATTCCCCAAGCTAGTCACTTCTCTTTTCTCCATTAGGTAGAGTTAGAGTGACCAGACATTCCAGTTTGGGGGAAAAGTCCTGGTTTACATCCATTTTTCTATGCAATTATTATTAGTGCCTCATTTCATTCTCAAAATAGCATGATTTGAATGATAAATTGCATTGTCACTTTAATTAGAAGTGAGGCAAGTGGCATTTAAAGATTGAAATTTTCTTAAGGTCTACAATAAAATAGAAAATTGTGTTTAGGGGAATTATAGTTGATATATCTTCATGTATTCTTAAATCAATTAATCTTATAGACTCTTACTTATTTGTACTGTATAGTACAAATAATTAATTTACTTATTTCATAAGTAAATAACTGATATATTATTAAGAGCAGGGGTCCCTTAGTTATCAGTGCTCTTTCTTTTTGTTTCCCGGAGGGATTGGCTAGGGATCTCCCTTCAACATGTGTTGGTTCTCCAAAAGTTTGGGTGAATCTAGGTATGGGAGAGAAGGTAGCATTACCTATAAGATATGATGATGTTTCTGGTGCAACAGATTTTAAAAAGCAAAGTCCAATGCCTCTGGGGCACCTTGGCTCCAAGAAGATGGCACTTAGGGAAGTACTACTAACTAGGTCAAGAGTCTAGGCTTGAACACTAGGAGAATGAACCCTTCTTCACACCCCTCCTAGTCGTGGGGGGAGTTCCTGGGGATATTCCCATGTGAGTCAAGGGGCTATTAGTGAACCCCTTGGGTGAAGATGCCATCAAGGCTTCTCCCAGAGACCACCCCCCATGACTGGTCCTGGGGATCTCCAGGGCAGAAGAATTGTAAAATGAGGACAGTAATGCCAGAGCACGTTTCTGAATCTATGGTTCCTGAAGGTTAGAGCTGTGATTCCCAATTTTCAGCCATGAGATAGAAAGACAGCTTCTGATAGTTTTGCTGTGGTTCCAGCAGCATCAAACCTTAGTCTGTGGCCAATTGCTCCAAATAGCATTATGAGATTAAAATGGTTTATGTTACCAAAAAGTAAGAAGAAAAACAAAAAATTTCTCTTGCCACAAAATTCCAGTACTAGATTGTGAAACTGGGAGAACACTTTTCCTTCCATTGATGTTGTGAAGGTAAAAACATAATATTTTTTCAGATGATATTGCAAAGTATATTATATAAGCTATTTTAAGAATTGATAATAGGGACAAAAAGCAAATGACCTTAGAATGATAACATAGAGAATTACTTCAAACTGCCATTATGTTTTAAAGATAACCACATATTTTCATCCGTTTATGCTCAGAGAAGGAATTCCTGTAAAGTAGGTAATATAAAATTTGAGTTAATTTTTTACTCCATTCCAATGCCTAAACTGGTACCCTGTTTTGATGATGCTTAAAGGTAGGAAACTGAAAATAAAGGTAGGTAATAATTCCTGAAAATGCATGAGTTAATTCATCACTTTTGGAATTATTTGTGGCCTTTCATTTTTATAAAGGCCAGAGGTCAATGAGAAGTAATCTCCTGTTTCCCGGGAAATTTTATTAATGTATCTGTATACCAAAACAAGGCTACATGTTTAACTCTTTAAATGCATATTTTCCAAAACTCCAGGTAACAATGAGTATTAAGGAAAGATTGATGTTACATCAAGAAATTATGTGTAACAGATGAATTCTGAAATTGCTTTCATCTTTCTCATCTTCAAATGTAGAATTTGCCCCATTGACCTGGGCATCCAAATACCTATATCTGTTCATTTTATAATCAGCTATAAGCACCAACTCCCAGAAGTGGACTCAGGTAGAATTGTGAATCATTATTTATTTTACATTTAAACAATTTTTAAAATTATTATCATTTATGAGTTTAATCATCGCCTGTGAAATGGCTAGAGCAAATTTTTAAATTCTGATTATACAGATTAGGCAATGCAATTTTAAAGACTTCAGATCATTTGACTAGACACACTAAGTACTAAGCAGGACTCAATTCAGGATTTTTAAGGAAATGTACCTTTTCTCTCCATCTCTATAGCTCAGCTTTCTTCCCCAAACAGATGTTCTTTACTCCTTTGTCAAATCTCCTCTTCTGGGTGTTGCACTATGTTAGGATAGCCCATCTTTCTCATTTGGGGTGGAAGAAAAAAGAGCTGAATTATAAAGCCTTACAGTCTTAAATGCTATCATTTGTGGTATACTCTATATCTTTTGCAGGTAAAACAACAACTCCCCCAAGGATAATGTGCTTGAGTGCATCCTGAATGGCTACCACCAAATAGTGCCTTAGGTCTGCTCAGCTGGCTGTGCAGTTTTATCTGTTGGAAATTATTCATATTTCTAATGTCTAAGTCGTATTGGAGCAAGGTCCTAAAACACAATTTGCTTAAAATTCTCATAACCCTCAACCTTTCCAACAAAGCTGATGCAGTAACAATATTTTCTCATGTGAGGAAAGAGGAGGATGGGAGGAGAGGAAATTAATAATAGCTCTTTATATCTTTGTTCCTCTAGAAAATAAGGTTGTCCATCTAGAAGCTACCTAATGTGCTTTCTAGCTTTGTGATTGTATATTTGACGACACTCTAAGAGCTGGGAGTATATTGGTGCTCTTCAATTAGATTTAGTGTGTTGAATTCTATGAAGGTAATTCAGACATGAATGTTTGCATTGCACTCAAGTTACGGCAGTAGGATTGAAGAAAATTGGGTGGATTATAGAAGTATTTGGGAGATGGAAGTCCTAAGATTTCATAAAGGAGGTGATGTCCAGACTAAGATGTAAGAATTCTCCTCCCCCAACCCATAATTCTGCCAGGTTTTCAAGTGGGCAACTGGGTAGATGGTTAATAGCATTTACAGGGTTAGAAACCTGGAAAGGGGAAAAGGATATTATTGGAGGGTGATGATGATGGTAGCCAGGGTGTGAGTAGCAGCGGTGACGGAAATAAAAGATTTCTTAATGTGGGCATGCTGAATCTGAGCTCCCAACTGGGGAAGTGCAGCAGGCAGTTGGATATTTTGCTCTAAATATCAGGAATATTTAGATAGGACTGGGGATGGGCTTTGACATGCTTCTGTTCGAAAGTTGATATATAAAACGAAACGTAGGGCTGATAAAAATCTCTTCTAGACCTTTAGCTAACACTTTTTTGCCTGTTTGGTTAGCCATATGAGTCTCTGAAATAGTCATTTAAAACATTTAAACCTTAATGTATTTTTTAAGCAAAGGATTCAGATAGGACTATTTTTAGCTGAATATAATATGTAGCCAAGTATTATATAAAGGTTAAAGCCACACCTCAAGTATAGGCATTTGATTTTTTTTTACCCTAGGCAAAACATAATGATCTATTTTCAAATAATGTGTATATGTGTGTGTATGTGTGTGTATGTGTGTGGGGAGGGATTGGGTTTTATAAGCATATTTTAAAGGCTCAAAGGGCTTACAGACATCAAATGGTTCTTCAAAAATAACAACGTAGTGATTGAAGTGTAAATGAATCATGAAATATATGTATTAAATATGCCTGGATTTATTACACATAATTAAAAATTTGACTTGCTTTGGGCAAAATATGACTGAGGCTTTCTACTGAACCCCAAACACCTGGAAACATTGAAACATTGTAATACCAAATCTTTCCAAGTTTGTAAGTCCTGAGATTTCGATAGATCACATTACCTATTTTCCTTCAGAAAAACATTAACCCTTCAATTAAAAGGTCTAAAATACAATCGTTGGGAAGAAATAACATATTCCTTGAAAATTCAAATAAAAGTGGGTTTGCTTACACATGGAATATTAAAATAAAAAATGTATTAGGGAAGAATTGGATTTGTTTGACAGGATCTGGGTATAAAATGAACTAGACAAGCTGTAACCATAGACTACATCTAATTGGTTGAATAAATGTTAGGCTCAGGATTGAAAAGATATAAATTAACAGCAGATGAAGCAAATAAAACACAATTTAGGGATTTTGGTTGATTATGAAGTCAGTACGAGTCTACAGTATAATAGTGGTGCCATGTAAAAGTTATCTCAGACTGAATAATGCATTAAAGTGTGTGGACTCTCCATTCCATGCCCATCAAATCATGCTTTAGTACTATGTTCACATCACACTTTATGACTTTGTCTGAGGGAAATTAATGCCAATCATGAGTGGACTCCAAACAATTCCTCATGTAGGAAACATTAATAAGTAAGTTCAAGGAAATAGTAAGTTCCAGGGGGACATGATAACTACATAAAAAACAACGGGAAGGGAACAATCTATGAAGGGTTAAGATTTTGATTCATAACAAAGAACTTTTCATTGATTGGAGTTATCAAAATTGGGATAATACTATTGCCTACTATTCAGGTAATAGTAATTTCCTCCTATCAGAGGTCTTCAAGTAAATAATTTGGGTTGTTGTAAATTTGGTTGGTTATCACCTAGAAATAAGAAGCACCCTGTATGATAGCAGGGAGTGTTTTGCCTTATGTGACTTCCCAAGAAAGCTTCAGCTGCCTCAAATGAACATGTCCTTTTCTCACTACCCACATTTTATTCACAAGTTGTGATAAATTTGGGGCTCTTGTCTGAGAAACAAGCAAGATGTGACTGAACGCATCTCAGGATAATATATGCAAAGTTCTGTTAATTTAGCCAAAGACAAAACTTGCATTCTTTCATTGTTTTTTTTAAAATCTCTCCCTTACTTCTGCAATTCCACTGCTGGGCCACAAAGTCTAGTTGACTTGAATTGTGAGACATACATTGAACAACCAATAGATTTGTACTCAGGTGGCTCCTAGATGCAAGAACTCCTTAGATCCCCTTGGAGAACTTTTTGCACAGTTTGCACCCCAAGTTCTCATAGGCTGCAACAGAACTTTGAGTTTACAGCATTTGTGAAAGAGAAGGAGGGTGGCTAATATATTATTTGATATAGACATTAATCTCAACATATGCCATGCTGAACCTGGAACCATCTGTCATTTTGTTGGAAATCTCTTTTGGTGAGATTTTGCTAAAAGGAGTTGCTGTGCCTGGAACCATTCACATTTTTTTTTTTCAGATATAACTCCATCCTCTGGTCAAGGTCTGGAAATAAACCAGTCAACCAGTAGGTGGATTATACATCATATATTCAAGGCAAGGGTGAGGAGGGTGACAGAGGAAAATGAACATTTATTGAGTGCCTACTCTATGTCTTAGATACTTTCTGTTTGATCCAGATCATAACATTGAGGGATAGGAATTGTGATCTCAATTTTACAGTTAGAGAAACTGATCTAGAGAGAAGGTGAGTAGACTACACCATGTCCCAGTTGGGGAACACACATATGTTCTGTTTGCCACACTACAACATAAAAATTGTGTATTCTGTGCTCCTTTAACACATAATACATATTTCATTTATTATTTCCTTTATTTCTAATAATTTGTTTCAAAATTACTAAGGAGAAAGTAAATAAGAACTTTTTTTTTGGCCACATGGCTCGCAGTATCTTAGTTTCCCAACCAGGGATTGAACTGGGGCCACGGCAGTGAAAGTGCCAAGTCCTAAATCACTGGATCACCAGGGAGAAGTTCAATTTTGTACTTATAAGACTTTGTATAAATTCTTAGCATAGACTAGAGGTCCTAAAGTTGTTTAAGAAATAAGTGAGTAGGGCTTCCCTGGTGGCGCAGTGGTTGAGAATCTGCCTGCCAATGCAGGGGACACGGGTTCGAGCCCTGGTCTAGGAAGATCCCACATGCCGCGGAGCAACTGGGCCCGTAAGCCACAACTACTGAGCCTGCGCGTCTGGAGCCTGTGCTCCGCAACAAGAGAGGCCGCGATGGTGAGAGGCCCGCGCACCATGATGAAGAGTGGCCCCCGCTCGCCGCAACTAGAGAAAGCCGTCACACAGAAACGAAGACCCAACACAGCCAAAAATAAATAAATAAATTAAAAATAAATAAATAAATAAATAAATAAAAAGAAATAAGTGAGTAAATGAATATGAGATTGAATAAGCACCTCACACATGTATTTAAATACCCTAGGAAAAATACTGAATTCTAGAGTTGCATGGAAAAAATTGTAGGTGAAATTTTCTACAGTAAGACCCCTGACAATTAGGTAATACCTCTAATGGCAGTTATTCCATTAGACTCTGGTGTGAAAACCTAAAAAAAAGTGTGTGTGAGTGTGAGTGTGAGAGAAAGTGTGTGTGTCAGCAGAAATTTAGGGGATTCTTTTGTTTCCTATATGGTCAATCACAAATATAGAGTCCCAAAGTATCTTTTTAAATTCCAATTATAACTTTTTTGTTTGAATGAAGAATGGATTCATATTTCAAATTAATATTCAAATGGGTATTTGGGGAGGGACTGGGTACAACGATCTCTCAAGTAGACACCTAAGAAGCACTATTCTTATTGGAACAACTATCTAAGGATGGGATAAAGAATAGAGACAATTATAATATATATGCATTCCTTTCTTCTTCTCTAGAGATGTAAAAAGAATTCATTTTATTTTATATTTTTAATATACCGCAATGCATGTCATTTTAAACCACCTAAGTTTTTCAAAGGAACTCAAAGGAAGGATAACTACAACACAAAGAGAAACCTTGGCCAGTGGAAAGTGAGGAGGAGAAAGGCCTCCAGCAAACCAGAAAGTGAAAAACTGTTCTCAAATCAACTGCTACACAAATTACGGTGCAATATGTTCAGTTCCCACAAACACCTTTTCCTTTACAAAATATTTACCATTTGAAGTCTTTTCTCACTAAACAGCCACATGTGTCTTGTTTCTTTGACATGTATTTGCCTATATCTGAGTTACGTTTAATCTATCTATTATGTGAGAGGAAAACTTCAGTATCTCTAGGTTTTATATAATGTATACAAGTTTTATACAGTCATGAATATTGCATCTTCTTCATTTCCCACATAGCTGTGCTCAAAGAAAATCTGTAATTTTGTTGCCTAATAGTTTGTAAAAATGTGTAGGAGAACTTAGGTGTGAAAAATGAGCGGTTATATATTGCCTAATATCATGAATAATTTTGAAGTCGATTAAAACATTCTGGTTTGTTTTACTTAAAAATGAACACATGCAGAAGTTACTAGCAATGCCATAAACTTGTTTTAAGCAGCAACTGAACTGTAGCTACGTTGTACAATAGTTGACACCAGTTGGAATAGAATGTTCTAGGCCCCCACAGACCCATTTATTTCCATTGAACAAGCAATTTAAAATATTACATACATATTACTTTTGCTAATCTAGGTTTATGAAACATTCATTTGTTTTCCAAAGGAATATCTTTACATGTAGTTACATTGTTAGCTAATTCAATTCTATGTTTTCATATATGAATGATATGTGCTTTGCTCTTTATTTTCTATCTATTTAGCATATATCTACCTACTTATGTATTTATCTATTTATCCATTTCATTCTTTACTCCTAAAGTCATTTGATGTATCTTGAGAAAATAAAATTAAACTGGTACAGCAATTATATTGTTGAAAAATAGACAGAATGGTAAAAACACATTTTCCCAGAAAGGAAGTTATTACAAGTAAATGTGTGTCATGAGGTCTAGACTATAGCTGAAGGTCATGGTCATTTACTAAAGTCATACCTTTGGCAGGATTATATCAGTTGCTCCATAGAAGGAAAGCTTTTACTCCTACAGAGCTCTATGACAACTTTCCTTCATGATTTCTTACAACTATATCACTCACTTGGCAATTTCATATGTGGGCACTTTCAACAGAATCCCCGTAACTTCTGATGATATTTATACACCTATTGAAAGTGTACCAAGAGCATAATACATAAGAGAACATGAAATATTTTTGTAGCACAGTGCTATGCTCTTGTTATTATTAAATTAAATCTATGATTTCTACAGATTTCCTTTATATTGGGCAGTCTAGTCTATTAGAATATTCAGAGATTATATAGAACACACAAGTATTCTACCTTTCAGCTTTCAAATAGGAAGCAGATTTTATTACATGACAAGTATACCAGTCCTTGCCATTTCTTGGTTCTAAAAGGCCAAGTTGGTCAAGAAAGTCATGGTAACTTGGATAACACTTGAGAAATCCCACTTCACAGGAGTACACACAGGCACATCCCCTGAGACTATGTCCTTATACCTCCAACTGTGTTTGGTGCTGTCTCTCGCCCTACAGTGATGGAGGCTGGTCTCAGCAGGGCTGCTGCCAGCACACCGGGGATGGGGCTCAGGGAGTGGGTGGTGGGTGGGTGATGATGACAAAGACCTGGGGAAAAGCCTCTTGCCCTGAACTCTCATTTCCACTTGGTCTCTAAAGTGAGATATTCTTCCAAAACCTTTAAGTCTACGATAAAAACTAAGGGTGAAAATACAAAATGGCTCAGAGGAAGCAACAGTAATTGCAATTCACGAAGAGATGCAAATGGCCCTTGATGGCTGGGAGCTTTTCCTGAGAGGCAGCAAGTTAAGTAGGAAAGAGTAAAGCATTTTGACTTAGATGTGAGGCCAACTCTCCTTGCCACTTCGTTCAGTCCCTTCTGTCCAAATTTCAGCTGCCTTGCCTGTCAAACAGGGATAATCATACTAGGGATTTTTAGAAGCTCAAGGAGATGAAAGCACTGATGAACACTAAAGAGCTAGCTGAATTTTATTTACTTCCTCGGCTTCTAAAACTGACTTGAGAGAGTTCTTCAAGACACGAGGGTCCTGGAAAAGTGGGCAGAGTGGGCAGGGAGGAGAAACTGCCAGAGGGCAGAGGGGGGGAAGGGACAAAGGGAGGAAGCATAGATATCTTTCTACATGGTTTCACTCCTTCATGATTTTCCTGAAGCACTTGAACTGCTCACCTACCACAAGAAATTCCATGTAACCATTAGCAAATAGAAAATTTATCAAATGCTGCGACCAGAATGCAATGCTATCCAACTATACCTTAACAGGCAAAGAAGCTGATCAAGGCTGAATGACAATGAGTATTAGTTTCTATGGAATGATTCAGAAGTAATGAATACTCAACCACATAGTATTTGCAAAAAATTCATTTCATTAGCTTATAATGTACTTCTAACTTTGGGAGCATGGAACGTAATTTGTTCTGTGTATAGAGAAATAGGCTCCTATTCAACACAAATTCCTACAATGCAATTCAGTCCAATCCATTCTAATAAAAAAAATATTTAATATGTTTAGGGCACGTTGCTTAGAGTTTAGCAGTGCTTAAGTGATCCATCATAAAAGGATACACTATAGGACCAAAATATTTTAGTAACGTGGAACAAACATTAAAAGTGAAAAATACAACTGCATTAAATGATGCATAAATGTGGTTTAAAATGAGTCTCCTTTTAATCTTGACTAGTTTTGAACATAAACACTTGCAGTGTAAAAGCCACAGGCACTCAGTAAAAATTTCGGGATAATCTTTAAATTTGTTGTTAATGTCACAGTTTACTTAAAACTGGAAAGCACCCCCTTACAAGCGAAAAAAGTCAAAAAAAAAAAAAAAGACTACTCTTCAATATTATTACCCAGCACTAGAATAATAAACTGAATAATTTTTTTGACTCTTTTTATTCAGAAAGAATACAAAAGTTAAACCCTACTGTCATTAGTCAACACTGAGACACCTATTATTAAATAATTACGTTATACTTAGTGAAAGATTTGTCAGTCAAGCTCACTGAAAGTTCAACTCCATGAGGACAGAAAATATGTCTTATTCCCTGAAAAATCTCTATCTTAGAGAAAAGTGACTAACAAAAAATCAAATTATTACTGAATAAATCAGTGCGATGGATTCAATATGTAGGCCAGACATAGGAGGAGGTTTTGGAGTCAAGGTTACTTTTTAAAATAATTTAATGCT
Organism: Balaenoptera musculus; assembly: GCF_009873245.2. NCBI lineage: Eukaryota > Metazoa > Chordata > Mammalia > Artiodactyla > Balaenopteridae > Balaenoptera > Balaenoptera musculus. The sequence continues at coordinate 22,910,991 of NC_045786.1, read as the reverse complement.
AAATAAAATAAAGCAGTTAAATATTACATATTTACTATGATCATAAATTAATTAATGATAAAAGCTTTATGGGAAAGATTTCAAAATATTAATAATCAGTTGCTTAAGGGGAAAGAAATATAATATTTCCCACTCCCACTCAATTACAACTTTATACTTTCCAAATTTTCCGCAGTGAGCACAGATTGTTTTTATCATAAAACAGTTTTTAAAAACACCATTTCGCTTTGCAAAATAACTAGCAATGTGAATGATTGTGGGTACTGATTGGCAAAAAGAAGGGCAGTTCAGAGATGTGGGAATTGAGGGGTAAATGGACCTTTCCTGTGTTTCATTGAAAAGAGACTACAATATGGTTAATATAAAGAGAACTTTGATGGGCTCACAGGTGGCTGTCGGCTGTGCCTGTCTGAAAGGTAATAAGTATCTGTGGGTCAGGACAGATTTGGGAACACAACTTTCTGGATTTGAATCTTGCTTCTGCCTCTGGCTTGCTTTGCGAGCCTGAGAACCCACAGACTCACGCTTGTGTTTCAGTAAACTGAAGTTACTTAAATTCTCTATTTCTTTATCTGTGAAATGGGGGCAATATTAGTACTTGCTTCCTATTGTATGGATTACTAAAGTTAATATTTGTTACAGCATTTAGAACAGTGCCTGGCAACATGTTAAATGCTATATAAGTGAAAGCTCTTATCATGAACTATTATTCACTCTATGCAAGGGACCACAACAAAACAAACAGACGTATTTGTCTCCATCTTTGTCTTTTAACTTTACCTAACCCCCTTCCTGTCTAGAGCAACCCTTCCCCTCCTCTCTTCTTGTTTTGCTCAGTGCTGTGTCACGGCTGGGGCACCAAATACTCTTCTGCATATATGGCTACCAAGTCTGTATTCTCCCAGCAATATATTTATGAATCACAGAAGCCCCACACAAGCTGAGGCCACCCACAGTCCCACGTGCAATTAACCATGAAGATGTTATGGTAAGACTTGTATTCTCTGCTGTATGTATAGTTTTTGCTGTGAGATTGCGCTACACACAACTACTCAAAAAAGCATTTCAGGTATTTTTGGCACCCTAGTTAAAAGACACAGAAAAAACAGGCTATTGCCTCAGCACATGTCCCATAAAATAACCTTTTCTGAAAGGTACATCTCTTGTCTAACCAACATTCCTTTTGGGGGTGGCAAGTGGGTTCGTAGAACCAAGGAGGCACTGGACACCATTTCCAAAAGGTAGACCAACATCAAACCCATCAAAATCTGAGATCCTGTAAGATTTCCCAGGTTCAGACAAGAGAGCCAGCATCTTAGTTCCCAAGCCTCTATTAAATCTTTCATATGTTAATACACAAAGTAAGTATGCTATTGCTCTTTAAAGTAATACCCCCAATTTCTTAGCAAGATGTTACAGTATTCTTAGTCAATGGAAAGTCAGAGCAGAAGGGAAACACAGGCTCCCATGCACATTTTACCTAAGACTATTTCTCTAGGGAAAATGATTCCTCTCTTAGCTTTAAAAAGAATCTATACAGAAAAGTGCTAAAGGAAAGAGACACCGGCTCAACCTAATCAAATTATCCAATCTTAGTGATCAGTGAAAATGGTGGACAGCATCACCATTTTTCTCTAACATTCAAGGCAGAGAAAGGGATCTGTGATTAGAGTCAACGAACCTAGGGTTAATATTAATACTTCAGTAGGGACAGAGATAACCAAGGGCTAGGTGTCTGAATATATGATGCTTCAATGCCCATGGATGACCATCCCAGGGCACCTTCCCCTCCTCTCTCATTTTCAGGATTGAGAAAGAGATTAAGATGCTTAGAAATTAGGCTCAAACTTTGGAGAAAAGTATGGAGGCTCCTTAAAAAGCTAAAAATAGAGTTACCATATGATTCAGCAATCCCACACCTGGGCAAATATCTGGGGAAGAAAAAAGCTCTAATTTGAAAAGGTGCATGTACCCCATTGTTCATAGCAGCACTATTTACAATAGCTAAGATATGGAAGCAACCTAAATGTCCATCGACAGATGAATGGATAAAGAAGCCGTGGTGTGTATATATATATATATATTTTTTTTTTCTATATATATATCTTCCATTATATATATTATATATATAATGGAATATTACTCAGCCACATAAAAGAATGAATAATGTCATTTGCAGCAACATGGATGGACCTAGAGATTATCATACTAAGTGAAGTAAGTTAAATAGAGAAAGACAAGTATCATATGATATCACTTATATGTGAAATCTAAAAATTGATACAAATGAACTTATTTACAAAACAGAAATATACTCACAGACACAGAAAACAAACTTATGGTTACCAACTGGAAAGGAAGGGGGAGGGATAAGTAGGGAATTTGGGATTAACAGATATACACTGCTACGTATAAAATAGATAAACAACAAGGACCCACTGTATAGCACAGGGAACTATATTCCATATCTTGTTATAACCTATAATGGAAAAGATCTGAAAAATCTATATGTGTATCTGAATCACTTTACTGTACACCTGAAACACTGTAAATCAACTATACTTTAAAAAAAAAAAGAAAGTAGGCTCTAATCCTCTGAGCAAGACATCATGATACAAGAACAGAAAAAAATCTAATCAGAGTAACCACAGTCTCAGTCCTCTAAAAATTTATGTAATAGTCTAAAATGAAAGCTCATCTTAGGATGAGGACATAAAAGAAAATAAAGTGATCCCAACAACTGGATTTTAGGAAAACTCCACCTCGATAAATATCAGGGAGGCTGATGGTAGACTATCTGGTAAACCAACCAGCTTTATGAGATTGTCTGTAGTTTACTTATCTTGAATGTGGTTCAAGCTCTAAGATTTGCTGCTGCTTAGAAAAGGGGACTACATTCTTTCACACAGTTCACTTTATGTTGAGTGTGACCTTGAATGAGTGGAAGAGAAAAAAAATCAAGAGTAAATACAAGAAAAGCATTGATTTCCAGGATATCTTTCTTCTTGGAGAATCCTTCTATCTCTCTGAGTCTACTTCCCAAAGTAGTAGCCACATTTTTTTTTTTTTTTAAATCAAGCAAGCAGCAAAATAACTTGCCTTCTTGAGTTTTCTGTTGTATACCATATTTTGAAGGCTGTTATTCTCTGATGTTATATCTGAATTTTGTAAAGAAACATTAAGAATGTAGATCCTCACTAATTAGAAGTTGAAAAAAAATCTCATATCCTTCACTTTAAATGACCTATTTTGGTAGGGGGTGTGTGTGTGTGTGTGTGTGTGTGTGTGTGTGTGTGTGTGTGTGTGTGTGTGTGTGTGTGTGTTTTGGTATTGCTTACAGAAGTATAATTCATTTCGTTCCAGGCTTTAAAAGTATTGTTTTGTCAAGATCAGGAATTTTATTCATTTTAATCTTTCTTTATACAATGATATACATAGGAACCTCTACCTATCTGCTAGGTTTTTTTTTTTTTTTCCCAGTCTATTCTACTGCCCTGAAAGGGAAGTTTAAAAAAAAAAAAAGCTGTGGCATTTTACCACCACGCAGCCCTCAAAGTGAGAGGTGGAAGGCCCATACAGTATTGCTTTATAATCTCAACCATGTTTCCACTTCCTGCCATGCAGCAGTATGATCAAGTACATCTGCCTTGGTTCTCAGCTTTATCTTGCTGTAAATGATACACAGAGGCTAGCTACTCAGTAACTTTCTTTTTCCCTCTTTTAAATCAGTGCTGTTTTGATATTGAAGCATATCTAGTCTCTTCATGGCTCTGGTTACTTTACCGCTTTGAATTATTCTGTCATTTTTGCACAACAGCATATCAGGAAACGAAGAAAATTCACAAATGCCTACTGATAATTATGATTATTAGAATACCTCTGGTGACTACAGTGATATTTAGAAAGCCTGCTTGGTTAGACATAAATCCCAGTGCTATAGGGAGACTTTATATTTACATGAGACATTTAAATAGTTACACTTCCAATAATTAGTCAGATAGTTTTTAGCTTTAAAAACTCACAGCAACATTCTATGATTATATTTCCCAAAAATAAAATCTGCAGGAAGCTTTAACATTCTATTATTTTAATTACTGTAGGCAAGAATCAAGCACAGGAACTTTCATTTAAGCTCTGATATTCTATGGATCTTTCAACTGTTAGTATTGTTGTTAAATTTAGTATTATTTAAATAAAAGGTATTAGTATGTTTATTCAGTCAATAAAAAATTATTTCTAAAGAACACATTAAATGCAAGTTATTTAAGAGTTTAAAAGATAATAAGTCAAATTTTATTCACAAATAAAAATGTGTTGGATGATATATTGTGTGAAGAATGATATGGCAAGCCCACATATAACTGTAATTCAAAATATACTATTAAGTAACCACAGACGAGGTAGGTTCAAATGCTCTGAAGTGTCAAATGAGAGAGCAGTCTTGGACCTTAAGTGAAACTTTCTCATAGTTTATAGTATGTTTATGAATTACAAGACTGAAATTCTAAAATAGCTTTGAAAATATCTTCAGGTAAACTGAGTATGTTAAAATAAGCTTAAATTCAAATGACTGATTTATTACAGAAAAGTGTGTAGAGTACTGTTTTATATATATATATGTATACTGGTGGGGTGTAAAATAATACATTATGTTACTACTCATCTAGTTTGTAAGTAACCAAAAATCTCAAACGAATATTTCCCCTGAGTATGATTTAGAATAAAAAAAGAGAAAAATAGAGAAACTGGTACTGAAGGTGGATTTTTCTTTTTTTTTTTTTTACTCTTTTTTTTTTTTTTTAACACCTTTACTGGAGTATAATTGCTTTACAATGGTGTGTTAGTTTCTGCTTTATAACAAAGTGAATCAGTTATACATATACGTATATTCCCATATCTCTTCCCTCTTGCGTGTCCCTCCCTCCCACCCTCCCTATCCCACCCCTCTAGGTGGTCACAAAACACTGAGCTGATCTCCCTATGCTATGCAGCTGCTTCCCACTAGCTATCTGTTTTACATTTGCTAGTGTATATATGTCCATGCCACTCTCTCACTTTGTCCCAGCTTACCTTTCCCCCTCCCCGTGTCCTCAAGTCCATTCTCTACGTCTGCATTCCTGTCCTGCCCCAAAGTTCTTCATAACCATTTCTTTTTTTTTAGATTCCATATATATGTTAGCACATTATTTTTTAGGAGATAAGTAAAGTAGATTCTGGCAATTGAATCCCATCCGCAACCTACCCCCTTGATTAAAAAAGAAGTCAACTATTTTAAGAGAGTAGATCTGTTTTGGAATCAAACAATGTAAAGTAAAAATTATATTTAAAAGTATCAGGCAGTCCACAAGGCTGATATGATCATTTAGTAGGCTTTTAAACTGCTGCTAAGAGACATAAATGTGTTTTATTCTTTAAGGATTTGGAAGTAATACAAGAAATATTCTAATAATCCTCTGAAAAGGAAGGAAGGTCAAAAGCTAGGAAAGTAGGAAGGGAGGGAGGGAGGGAAGAAGGAAGGAAGGAAGGAAATGTATGACTAAAGGAAATAAGTAGTATGTCTAAATTTTTCCTAAACATCACATATTTTTATATTTTAGCTATCTTCAGATATGTTAGCTTAAAAATTCACTAGATATTTTTAGGAGCTGGTTTGTTCATCTCTAAATACAGCAATTTCAAGTGGTCTCTATAATCTCTTCAAAGCATAGAAGTCTGATACTGCATAATTTTATATCAAGTGAATACTAAATTGATTATTAAACCAATGGTTTTGGAACTGGAAGAATTTGTAACAAGAGCTAAGAAACTACATGGTCTCAACTACGTGGTTACAAATCATCAGGAGACTGTTGGTAAATTCAGATATTTGGGGAATTGGTGATCCATACAGAATATGTCAAAATATTTAATAAAGAAATTTATCTCATCAAAAAGTGGGTGGAAGATCTAAATAGACATTTCTCCAAAGAAGATATACAGATGGCTAAAAATCACATGAAAAGATGCTCAACATCACTAATTATTAGAGAAATGCAAATCAAAACTACAATGAGGTATCACCTCATACCAGTCAGGATGGCCATCATCAAAAATCTACAAACAATAAATGCTGGAGAGGATGTGGAGAAAAGGGAACCCTCTTGCACTGTTGGTGGGAATGTAAATTGGTACAGCCACTATGGAGAACAGTATGGAGATTCCTTAAAAACTAAAAAGAGAGCCACCATATGATCCAGCAATCCCACTCCTGGGCATATATACAGAGAAAACCATAATTCAAAAAGATACATGCACCCCAATGTTCATTGCAGCACTATTTACAATAGCCAGAACATGGAAGCAACCTAAACATCCATCAGCAGAGGAATGGATAAAGAAGATGTGGTACATATATACAATAGAGTATTACTCAGCCATAAAAAATAATGAAATAATGCCATTTGCAGCAACATGGATGAACCTAGAGATTGTCATCCTGATTGAAGCAAGTCAGACAGAGAAAGACAAATATCATATGATATCACTTATATGTGGAATCTAAAAAAAGGGTACAAATGAACTTACCTACAAAACAGAAATAGAGTTACAGATATAGAAAACAAACTTATGGTTACCAGGGGATAAGGGTGTGGGGGGGTGGGAGGGATAAATTGGGAGATTGGGACTCACATATACACACTACTAATATATAAAATAGATAACTAATAAAGACCTACTGTACAGCACAGGGAACTCTACTCAATACTCTGTAATGGCCTACATGGGAAAAGAATCTAAAAAGAGTGGGTATATGTATATGTATAACCGATTCACTTTGCTGTACACCTGAAACTAACACAACATTGTAAATCAACTATACTCCAATAAAAATTTAAAAAATATATATATATCTCATGTGTTGAGGATTTTACTGTCTTGGCAACAGAATATTTTATAAAATCCTACATAATTCAGACTCTGCAAATGAAAAAAACATGAACAAAACCGTCTTACTAGGAGTTCTGATTTTAACTCACATTGAAATTGTTTGATGCTCATATACACACAGTAGCCTAAAATCTCAGTGACAATGTCACAAGTCTCCAAAAATGCAGGAATTGGGCATTATGTAGATAAAATTCAGAAGGTTCACTAAATTTAAAACTTTTCACAGCCAGTACTTTAAATGGATTTAGCAACTATATTAAACAGGCTGGGCCAATAAACTAATACAATAGTCAGCTTTAGTGTTTTCAGTCTTGCCCAGTGTCCTTTTCTTGGCCTTAATAATTATTCCATTTGGAATTTCAGTATTAGCAAATAAATTAGTAATCACACAGAAATCATTCCAACCTTTGTGGTAAGAATATCAGCTTAAATACATTACATATTTTCTAGAACATTATCTTTTCTGGAATTTTTTACAGTGGTGCCTGCATGGGGAAAGGCACTGGTTTTCTAAAATATGAACACTCTGAGAATTTACTAGAGATTTGTACCAAACTTATGAGAAGTGGGTTATTGGAGTCTTTTTCAATGCCATTCCTTTTCAATGTTTACTTTCCCTATTTACATTGTTCTTACACTTCCTTCAGATTTCCACTGTTAATATTCTAATGCATCTTGGTTGATCTTTTGAGTTATGTCTTTCTTTATTAATCTTTTCTTGAGGTTTGGCCCTAGAATAGTGGTTTTCAGCCTCAGAGGCCAGTCTTTGGCTAGGTGACTTATTTAGGGTCAAGCAAATAGATAAATCTTATCTCATTCTACATAAAAATACATGTTAACCACCAAGAATAGATGTAACAGACTTTATAAACTTGACATACTCCATCAAAAAAATGACACTGTAATACTTATTAGATTCAAAATTACTAAACCCTATCTTATTTAAAGGGTTTGCTTTTACATATTTGCAGTCATGTTATTTTTTATAACATTGTTATTTTAAACTCATTTTCCCCCTCAGATTTAACTTTTTTATTCCTTCCTTTAGGTAAACAAGTATTCATTTAAAAATTTCAGCGATTTTTATAATATCCAAGTGTAAAATAAATGAGCACCAAAAATGCCTTATTCCTCATCCTTTGTGTAACTCAGAATAGCTGAATTTATTTACCTCCTAATAGCTATATAGAGCTTAACTTGGAGTAGACTCAAAACATACACAAGGTTTTCAGAAACTTGTAAGTGACCAGAACATGGAAGGATCTTGAGACTTTAAACACACTATCTTTTAACCACGACCACTTTAATTTACCATCTGGTGATACAAACTTCTGAAACAGCCATTAGCTTCTCAGTTAAAATGCAGCCTTGCATATACCTGCATCTGACCTGTGTATTTCTTTTTTTTTTTTTTAATCACAAAAAGTGTAGCTATCATTTGTAAAATAGATTTCCTAGTGATGTGTTTGACCACTCCCCAAAGTATTTAATTGATTTTTTTTTTTAAGTAACACATTGCAATTTTAGCTAATTGCGTTGAAAGGATAAGAAACACTCTTTTAAACCTGAAGATATCCCAGTCATCCTTAGCTCTTCTCATTTAACAAATGCAACAGTGCCATACAGGATGTCAAGTGAGATTTCTCCAGGTAAATGACCTCATTTCAGAACTTGGTGATGATGAGAAGGGTGTATCAACCCCAAACCCAGCTCAGTCTGCATAGTTTAAATATAGAATTTTTTACCCAAATATTCCAGGTTTTTATTTAGCCAGAGACAATTTAATTTAAGCTTAGCAAATACCTTTGGAAAGTTAAATTTTCTCTTTCTCACCTTCAGTTTTGTATTAATCTTAACCTTTGAATTACTGATTTGCTTAAAGGAAGACTACTCTTTCTACTTAAGATTATAGATTTGGGCTCAGTGCTTTTACGCAAGTGAAACTATTGCTAGCCACAGCCCTAAAGACTGTCTTAGCATTTATTTATTTGAACTGTTTGCTCTCCACCACAACAGTCTTTCCATTCTTTTCTGTTATCAGCTGAAGATGAATCCGTTTTTGAGATTTGTTCCCAGAACAAAAATGAGGTGATTTAAGTTTGGCCAAGAAGTATTCTGAAGAGGAAGATGTAGAAGTCAAACTCCAACTAAATCACTCTCTGAGGACACAGTCTCTTTTTGATACACTAATGAGGTTCATTAGTTCTTCTGAGTTTCTATGGGAGATCTGTGGGCAGAACTCAACCAGGAAATGGTCGCCTCCAAACTTTGAAAATACCAGGGGACAACAGTTGACAGTTTCCACTAAGTCATCCTGCTGACCCTTGAGCTCTGCTTTTATCTTCCCTAAATGACTCACTCTACTGTGGTTTTAATTAAGAAAAATCATGTGGGGAGTGCAAAGATCTGGGAAGGATCGAACCCAAATTTATATACAACTGGCTACTTATAGATACAAAAGATATTTTTCTGCATAATTCACTGTCTAAAATTTTTTAAAATTATCCTTAGGACAGCAGACAATTGTTTTTATAGAAATGTTTTCATTCAAAATCCAAAACTGTTCATTTATTAATTTTATCAGAAGTATCCATTTACTCTATGTAATCATAACACTGTCCAAAGTCCCTTAATCACTCAAAAAAATAGTTTCACTTCTTTTGAAGCCTCCGTTTTTCCTTTCCTGAGTACTGTGGTGGAAATCAAATGGAGCTGATATTTTCTTAGAATAACACGCAGTTTTAAAAACTTTAAGTCCTTTGTAACTATAGCGACTTAGCTGACTCTAAGGGTTTAAACTGATGCTTCTAGAAGCTGAATTTGTTACTCATAGAATCGTGCAGACTGTTTTAAAGGCTTGAACATATATTGGACAAGATGGTTACCTTCATGGAGTTAGCTCAGATAAAAATGCGTTAAATACAGTAATGAATATGCATAGAGGAATTTAGGTAAATGTGACACATTTTAATAGTTTAGTAATAAGAGCCGAGTGAACCTAGGACACTTGGAGAATTGAAACTACTTTGCTCAAGAACAGAGAAGAGGGGAGAATGGAGGCATGGTAGAAAACACACTACTAGAGTGGAATGCAAATATGTGATGCTTGACTTAAATGAATTTACTTGATTCTAGGTGACAGCCTCTGAGCCTACATCTTAACCATTCCTATAATAAGTTAGATATTGTTAAATGGTCTTAGGTCAATGTAATTGATTAACAGAAGCAAAGTAAAGACTTTATTTTGGAGGTTTAGTGTTTTTAAGAAAGTTTTTCATCATTTAAGCAAGTGATTTTAAGAGACTTAAAATGGCTTTCATTTTTTTAAAATGATTTTTATAAGTTAAAAATATCAGCTGCAGAAAATATAGACCACAACTACAGTTTAAAACTGCATGTATAAATCTATTTTTTTCTTTTTTGTTTTCCTCTTCTCTAAATTTCTACCTGAGATCAGTAGAAATTCACCTGTGGTGCATGAATTCAGATTGAGATACAGTAACAATGTGATAATAGTGGGGGCTTTTTGTTAACCTAATAGGTAAAAAAGATCCCTATTTTATACCAATGAAGATCAAATCAATTTGAGATGCCTATTATTGGATCATTAATTAATTATACATTAAATTCATCTTTCTGTCATATACTTTCTACAGTACAGTGTTAGAGGCTGGGGACAAAATGGAGAGAACAGTGACATTGTGGGTTGGTACAAAAAGAGTCTATATAATTCAGTGATTTGTACATTCATGAGTCTGATTGGAACAGGACACACTATTTCTGGTAAAGTGTGGTAAGAATGACAGAACTGGCCAGACTCACAGAAATCACTTGTTCCAAACTCCCATTTTATGGGCAAGGAACGTGGAGCTGCAAAGGGTCACGTGTCCAAGGTTACATAGTTTATTGATAATATGCTGGTTGGTTCCCAGAGCCCAGTCTCCTATGTGTAAATTATATTCAAGTATTTCTAAGCAAGGGAATACAGAGGAGTCTGATTCTAACCCGTAATTCCTTTTTAAACGTTTATTAAAAATGTGTTTGTCTCATCAAATACTTCTACTTCAAAAGACTAAAAAATTGAAAATAATGTGGCATCATTTCATGGCAATTATTGTCTACTTTAGGGAATCAGCTGCTTATTGTCACAGACGGTGGCCAAGTGAATTCGTTAAACTGCAGATTTGGACCTTTTAAGGCAGAAAATGGCCAGAATGCCAAAGAGGCAAAATAGCTCTATCAGCCTGAAAGCAAACAGGAGAGCAGTAGAGGCAGCACTGAATGGCGACCTGAGGGAATCCAGCCCAAAACCGTGTGCAGGAGGAGGGCAGCACTACAGTGTCAGCTGCCTAGAGATGAGGACAGAGCAGTGTACCAGCGCACCTAAAGAGCAGACCCACCAAACCTAAAACCCTACTGGAGGGACAACCTGTCCAGTCCATTTAGGGACATCAATTAGCTTTTTGTACTTTCATCACGTTGTAGCACGTACAAAGAGCTTCATCTATATGCTCTCAAAGCATATAGGATTCTCATAGCATTTTTCTTTTGTTTCTGAAACTAAACCAAACCAAACAGAAATAATAACTTAAGAAGAAATCAATTTCTGCAATAATCTGCAGTAGTAGATCCTAACTATACCCATCTTTTCCACCACTTCTTTGAATAAGATATTAAATAAGTTAAGGCTTTACATTTAGAATTATAGCTCATCTAATCTTAAAATATTATGTGTAGGATACAGGAAATGCCTCATTGGTATGCTTGGTTTCTCAGACAACCCAACTGGGGTCTTGAAACCACAAACTCACTTTCCTTATATGAATGATATTTCTGCAGTAGTAACACCAAATATACGTACCAAGACTGTACTACTAAATGCATATTCTCAGAGTGAATTGCATGCAGTTTAGCCCTGGGTGGTTTGCTAATTTATGATTTCTCTTAATGAACATACTTCAAACTTTTGGAAGAATTCCACAAAGAAGGAAAAAAGGCAATTCAATTACCATTTTAGTTTTGTGAAAATACTATTTTGGATTGGATAGCAGATTAAAAATTAGAATTTCCAAAGCTATAATCTCCGTGGAGAAAATATTTGCTAGAGTTTAAAAGGACTGCATAGGGTACTTACACTGCATTGCCAGGGGCCTGGAGAGTTGATATCCTGAGTCCTCTTGACGAGCAATGAAGGGTTATTTCATTAAGTACAAAGACATCATTCTTATTTTGAAAACTGTGGGCAGAAACAGAAGCCCAGGGCTAATTTTTCCAGTCTTAATTCTGGAGTCTTGGTGACTGAAGACTGAAGATATTCTCTTTGAGAAAGCATATTATTTTTACTCACAGCTAAACACTAAAATATCTTAGCTGATCAGTGGGCTGAGATTAAAAGGTTTCATTTTTGAATCATCATACTGGGGTGTATAAGGGTGAGAGCTTGTAGGGCTTATTCAGAGGAATTTGCTAAGGTGCTCAGCTCCCAGCATTAAAAAAGTAATGCTGGTATACCATCTTGATTTAAAACACTTCTTTGCAAACCCTAGTCATGGGATAGAAGGAAAACAACAGCTACAATCACGACAACTGGTTTATGATTCTCTCCACTGAAACTGGGACAAAATTTGCAAGATCCCATTCTGGAACTGATTACCTTCTCCATTCTGTCAATAGCAGAGAATTTAGTCTCACTAACTCAAGGTAGTTTTAGGTTGTGTTCCCTCCTGATCTTGTGATGGAGAAGTCAAAAGGAATAGCTCTTGGGGGAGGGCAGGGAGGCAGTTAACTTTCCAGGATCTTCTCTCTTTTCCTCTTAATGCAGAAATGGGTGAGCACAATAAATCTGTGTTCCCTTACACATATATTATGGGCGGGTGGGGGTGGGTTGCTAGAACCCCTCTTTTGCTTTCCAGTACCTCATTCTTATTCACCTAGGATGAAGGAGAATTGGCTTTCAACTATAAGTGTACTCAATGTATATCTTTGGAGGGTAGAAAGAAGTTGGCATATAATAAGATTTGCTTAAAGCGATAGAGTAGAAAATAATTTCAGACACACCAAAATGCTCTTCAAAGTTAAGCCCCATATAGGTATTCAGCATTCTTTCCATTTATATCATTGTCTTTTCCTTCTTTTCCTCCTTTCTTTTTAAGTCCCCCCCCCCATTTTTTTTCCTGGTTAGCTCATTGGAAATACAGTAAATCACTTTTTTTTTTCTGTAGAGAAATATGTCTGTACTAGAATTACATAATGTTTTCTCAAGGAAAAAAAATGTGTATTTTAAAAAGTACAGAGGATGGGGGATGCTTTCAAAAAATGTATTCATTCCTCTCACTACAACAATGAGAGATAAGCAGGGAAGAGCGGTTCTTCTTAAATTAGAGACTATTAAACGAAGATCTATGGACAGATGATATGATGCGTTGTTTATCAGGCCAGAAATTGCAGAACCACGTAGCATCTGTATCTAACTACAGAGACACAGTCTCTATCCTAATAATGTACCCCTGTAACTCACTTTAAGTATAGCATGGGCCTGTAGAAAAAGATCAACATCAGGCCTTTTAATAACTAGGATTTGTATATTGTGGTTCCAGTTTGTTACCTTAATTCCAGGAATTTGGCAAGAGAGGGGTGCTAAGGAGACTCTTTACATTTTAAAAAGTTCTCTCCAAGCCTGATACAGATGCAAATTGCTTGCTCATTACATTCCATCTGCCTTTTAAAACAAGTTTACTAAAGCAAAAGCCTTCTCTGGCAATAAGACAGCTTACCTGCCAAGCTTGACATTTCTATAACCAAATCAATATTTCAGTAGCCTCGAACCATAAATCTGATGGTGATTTGAATTCAAGAGAATAATGAATGATCCAATTAGAAAACGAAAAGTAAAAAAAAAAATAAATAAATAATTAGAGTGTTTATTCTTCCTTGATGATAAGGAGTCCTTGACAAGACAGAATGCTGTTCCCAGCAAGCTTCTTTCTATAGGTGTAATTGATCTTGGAAGTTAAAGGTTTGCTTGCATTTTTAACATTGGTAGTTAAATATATTGGCTTGGATAGAGCCGTTAATGGCAGCTTACCTACCCCACAGTTTATTACTCTTTTGTGCCTGAAATATGCAAAAATGTTCTGCTAGGTAAGATATGTTTACAAATGAGCATGATAACAAAATACTCAGCATAGTCCCTATCGGGTAGTAGAACCCATTAACTGTCTGTTGAGTGAATAATAAATGCTCTTATACTTCTTTTTATAAGTGTTTTTTCTTTTAGGAGTCAAGAATTTGATAAATACTTTAGATCCATCCACATGCTCTATTCTACTGAAAATTCATCCATTCAATTCCATCCATCCATCCTTTCTTCATGCATCCATTCATTCATTCATTTATTCATTCAACCAATGTTTATTGTAACTAATATCATCAAAACTTTGTGGAACATGCAAAGATGAAACAGAAACTGACCATGATTCCAAAGGGCTTAGTCTACTAAGAAGAACTGGATAAATACATATATTTAAAATATTTAACATATATTTAAAATTTAAGGCATACTAACATCACTAAGGGTAAACCAACAAATATTTGGGAGAGGTACACTTGTACATTCATTCCTTCCTCCTGGATAAGCCAGCTATTCTTTTGGAAAAGCCGAGTTCAGATGTTTCAGTCAAATTTTATCACACAGAGAAAGTAATGCTCTCATTCACAGGTATGGGGCAAAGCACAGGAATGGATCCTGAATGTAAAAGCCACAATTTTGTGTCCTAGTTTGCCTGGGATGTAGGAAAATGAAATAATGTTATTCTTAGAGGTCATAAATGCTAAGCTAAAGATTTTTATTCCACAGGCAGTGGGGTTTTGGAAGGGCTTCAGAACTTTGCATTTTGAAAGTTTGCTCAAGGAGCAATGTATTGTGACCAACTAGAGCTGGGGGGTGTTTGAAACTAGCAGAATGTTGAAGACTGGGAAAAATCAAGGTCAAGGGGTTGAAAGGTCTGAACTGTGGAAGATGCAGAGAATGTAGGAAATAAATTTTGAGATAGAATTAAAATGACCTTTATTTACTCAACAAGCACATTTGATTTTCACCTAATTCTCAGGACTATACAAGGTGATATGGACATTTATATAAATAAAGTACAACTAATATATATGAGATACCATAGTAGTATTCTCATGGGGATCAAAATTTGTATCTTTAGTTTATGTCTAGACTAGCAAGTTAAATAATTGCATGGATAAAAGGAAACATCAAAATACGCCTGAGGGTTCAAATCAGGGTGAGAAAGGTGATTCCCAACAGCATAGTGGTCAAGCCCATGGGCTTTCGAGGAAGAACCACCTGGGTTGAAGTCCCAGCTCTGCCTCTCATTAGCTATGTCAGTTTGGAGCGGCTTAACCTTCATGTTCCTTAAGTTTCTGTTTCCATTTCTGTATATCAAGAACCATAATGTATCCTTTACTGTTTGTAGTAAGAATTAAATGAGCAAATGCATGTAAAGTGCTTACAACAGTAGCTGCTTCATGAGTAATACTTATTATAAGTATTTTTAACAAGTAAAATTAGTGGCAGAATTTGGAGAGCAGGTCATGAGCTCAGTTTGATCCATATAGAGTAAACATTTAGAATGTGGATCCCAAGAAGAGCAAAGATTATGAACTGGAGTGCTGTTTTCAGAGATGCTAGCTGAGTAGGTACACAGAAGATAGAGCCTTCCAAAGGGGCACATACAAAGAGGAGAGCCATGGACCTACCCCTGAAAAATATCGGAATTTAGGAGGTAGGAGGAAGCATCAGATGACGAATGAAGGAACTGGCAAATATGAGAGACATAGCTTTTTCATTTTCTTCAAGTTAAAATCATTTGCTCTGTTTAAGAAAAAAATGCAAACTTGAATTTCAGGGAAAAAATTCACAATAATTCAGATGAGCTTTCTTAAGAATCTTGTTTGATATGAGCACTTTATATTTTCCTAAATTTAGAAATTTCTACATGGCTGTTTTGGGGGAGGTATGGTGTGATTTACTAGTTCCTCCCTGGAGCCTTGTGAGAGAACTTAACTGTTAAGTTTACCAATTTAGTAATTCAACAAAATGCCTCTCAGAAAGAGTTCAAGATTGTGTTGTGTGACACCTGCCTTTACTACACTGCCTTTTTATTTGTGAAAATTTACATCCGTGGACAGTTATTAGTAAAGATGTAATAAGATGTGATTGGTAAATACAAGTGTCTAGGTGATCTAATAATATATTTGTTTTCTCATCATTGTAGGTGAATCAGTATTTGAGAGAAATCTCAATACGATAATTTTGGGCCCTAAGTGGCATCAGAAACAAAGTATGCAAGCCTTCAAATTAAAGTTCTCAGTACATGAGGTCCAGAAAACAAGCTGGGTTTAATTAAACCTCTCAATATATAATTAGAGCATGTATTTGAAGAACTCAATCTGCTCAAAGCATAGAGTGGCAATTCATTTCAATTTTTATGCTAAAATTGTTTACATTCTGCTTTCCAAACAAGATGTCTAGAATCTATGGTGTTTGGAGTACTAAGGGTAGCAGGTACCTACTTTAGGCGTTTATTAACCAGAGGAACTGCATAAATAACCACACCCTATTTCCTCTCTTTCTCAAATACAGTCGGTTGTGAGAGACAACAAAACAGGGGACACGATAAAGTTAACTAAGATGATAGAGCAACTCCTGGCAGTTTAAGCTTTCCCCTATGTAGTTACAATGTATCATTATTTATGTTAGGGACATGTTTTTCTTGAGTCAGAGCTTCTGGGTTAAATAATTCTAAGAAAACAATAACAAGGTTTTTAAATAAGTGCTCTGATATAAGAAATGTGATATGTGGCTAAGAGATGGGATTTCATCCTCAGTTATTGTCAATGTTTATGAGCCTCTTATTGCTTTTAAAGAGACATAAAGACATATGGTAGTAGAAAGCTGTATTATCTCAATTTCTGTAACGTGCCTTTCTTTTAAATATTACTGTTCTTTCTACACAGACTGAAATGAAATGGGAGCCAAAATAAAGTATCTAGCCCAAAAGGAACCTCAAAGAAAAAAGGCAAATAAAATTTTTTAAGGAATTAAGCTCCTGACATATTTTGAACTGTTGAAGCAAGTTTACCTCTCTTTATTGTCAAGTAAAAGTCAATTCATTTAACACAATCCTTCTAGAGAAGAATGACTTTAAAAGAATACCCAGAGATAATACCCACTTATTTAGGTGATGATTATTATTATAGGTGTTGAAAATCCAGAGGACTGACTTTATCTCTGTTTCCTTCAATCTTAAATAGGACAAGGATAAGACCATTTGTTAAAACGATACTCTAGAATCACGCATAGATACTGTTTCTCAATGCCACAGCTTATTACTTATAACTAAGTAGCAAAGCATTTATTTCACAAAATACTGTCCCAAGGATCTGATCCTGAAAACTGTGGGACTGGTTAAAAAAAATGAATAGATATTGAACTGAATTAAGTCAGGGTTATATGGTAATTTGGTCATGTAGGTGATATTTGAAATCATATGGATTTGGGTTCAAATTCTAGTCCTTTGCACTCGTAGCAGCTACTTGACCCTTGAGCTGTAGTTGACCCCACAGGGAGCTGTAAAAATCAGATGAGGCGGTGTCTGTGGCGCCGAGCCCGGGATATAGCACCCAAGATAGTACACACAAGAGCCCTCGGTTTGATACTCTCTTTTCCTTTGTTTAGGATTCTGCTTTGAAGAGTTATAGCAAAGGACAGTTGTACTGGGTTTATTTCTACAAAAACATTCATGCATGAACTAAAGAGTTTATTATTGACTCAACTGTCATCATAATAGGACCATGAAGTAGATTTTCTATTGTTAAAAATACTGGTTTTAAAACTATGGAAAGTCATAAATGAGTCATGGCAACCTTTTGACAAAAGCACAGATTATACAGAAATGTATGATTCATTTGTGTTTTCCTTAAACTTTTACCTGGGTGAGAGAGGAGGTTGTATTGATTTGCACATCTCCTTCTAGGATTATTAATTAAAACTATGAAATTTACATTCAAAATAGAGACTGATACCTGCCAAAAAATATTTTAAAGTGAATGGAAAACTTATTACAGTTTTCCTATTTTACACAATTTCTGGAAAAAGAATACATTTTATGACCTGAAAAAAGTTCAAAACAGAATAATAAAATTATGTACAGTAATAAAAAGCTATAGCCCCATTTGACAAAGAGTATGTATACACAGGATATTTAAGAAAAAAATGTTCTTCTCATTCCCAAGTCCTCTCACTTCAATAAGCATAAGAGAAATCGGCTTCCATTTAGGATGAATATTTGTGAGTTTTTCTTAAAAAACAGAAAAATGGTAAATTTTTATTGTTTCTAGCTTTTTCCCTTCATTTTATGAAGTGCTACAATATATAAACTGGGATAGGCATCACCTCTCACTCGAATGAATAGATTTTTAGGATAAATGCCTAGACGTATAATTGCTGAGTCATTGGATAGGAACTTTAAATATTAAAGATAAGGCAAATTTCTCTTAAAATTTGCACTAACTTATGTTGCCAACAAAGGCGTACAAGCATAAACATTTCACCACATCCTTACCAGCAATAAATATTATCAACCATTTTAAACTTTGCCAATCTGATAAGTAAAAATGGCATTTTGTTGCTTTAATTTGTAATTCTTTAATCATTAGTTAGGTTTAACCTTTTCTCAAAGGATTATTAACCAATTTGTATATCTTTTTTTCTGAATTTCACCTGCTCAAGAAAGTTGACATTTTCATGATCTAATTTCAAAATCATGTGACTTTTGCATTTTTATTTATACTACACTATTTCAATCATTCAGACATTTAGTCAGAAAGTATAAGCACCTATTATATGTCTGGCACTGCGACAGTTTCTGTATCTCTTGCAATAAATAATTCATAATTAATAAATAAGTACATTAATGCATACATATTTTCTCTCAGTATATAATTCAAAATAATTTTATAAGTAAGTATTTATTTACAAATGTGACTGTTAGAGCAAAAGAGAATTATGGAGCATATGACTATAATAGGGGACTGACTGGCATCATATTTAGGGATATTTGCATAAACATAATCAGGGTGCATAATTTGTAGAAAATATTTTGAGCGATGAAAGACAGATAAATGCCACAATGAAAATGTCTTAAGAATTTCATTTATCCTTATAAAAATACCTTCATGAAAATTTTTAAACTTGGTTTTGAAAAAAAAATCTCAAAAAATATGCAAACTTATGGACCATTAAATTTTCTTCTGAACAATCACTTCATTAATAATCAGTAAAGAATGGGTAGAGGACTGAGACTTGCATTAAATGGAGAGAGGTGAATGTGTATATTTTGGGATACTAAGGAAAGTGAAAGAGGAAGAGATTGTTATAAGAGAAATAAACCTTGGATGAACAAGGAAAAATCCATACCTCTTTACTCACTCTTCTTTGTAATTAATAACCTACTTTTGCAGATTTTTTTTGAGAAATTAAATGGCTCAGTAGTATAGTGTCTTAATTGATTGAGTTAACCAAACCAGAAAATAGACCACTAATCAGCTTTAGAATTTTGAACAGTTCTGCATATACTGAATATAGTTTCACTAACCATAAAAAGAGGAAATGTTTTAATATCATAGAACACAAGTGCAAAGAAATTTGTGATATGTTAGTTGAACCACATGAACTAGTCAATATTTGACCATTTTAACTTAGAAGAAGTACAATTTTATATGGTTTAAGTGTATATGTAATACAACAAAAATAAGTGCTTTCCTTATTTATTTACCCAAGAGGTGAATGAACAGGTCTGTAGGTGATGGGATACTTATATATCTATTTATGTTATTTACACACGTGAAGAGAGTGAGAGAGAGATTTAAGAAAAAAATGAGATCCAAGAAACAGATAAAAATGCAAATACTTTAGGAAGTCTGGTAATTGGATATTAACTACTCAATCACAAACTGCACACAGTTCTTTCCCACATAGCACCTCCTGCAAATAGTTAAGATATAGGAAACAGCCTGAAATATAATATCGTGTAGTTTTGCTTGGATATTTTTCATTATTAAATTTTGGGTTTTTTTCCCTCAAAAATAGTGTATTAAAATAAAAAAGAAGGGACTTCCCTGGTGGCGCAGTGGATGAGGTGCCGTGCTCCCAATGCAGGGGGCCCAGGTTTGATCCTTGGTCAGGGAACTAGATTCCATATGCATGCCACAACTAAGAGTTCACGTGTCACAACTAAGGAGCCACCTGCCGCAACTAAGACCCAGAGCAACCAAATAAATAGATAAATAAATAAATATTTTTTAAAAGTACACAAATCATGAGTTTATAAAAAAAATAAAAAACAAATACAAAAAAATAAAATATTCATAACTTTACTGGATATATTATTAAATACATGCACATATAGGTATATATATATAACATGAATATATATAAATGTATATCGAGATTTTTTACATTTTTGTCTTAAAAATGCTACATGGCTTAAATTGTCACTAACTTAGATACTGTCTTTTCTTTTTATGTTTCCACATATTGCTTTGAATGCTCCCTGGTAATGGAAACTAAAGAATAATTTAATAATATTATTCATTTATAACTTGTTTTTATTGGAGGAGTAGAAAGTTGTTGAAGTCCATTAACAGGAGAATGTTCCAAAGAAAAATATTACTTCTACAAGATTAGATACAGTAGAATCTTTTAAACCAGGAGCACATAGATCTCCATAATGCATAATTTACAGACTTTTCAGAACTGCGTAATACGAACCAGCTACTAATCCCTTCCTTTGTACCAAGGACTATCTTAGATGCTATGGGATGAGACAAAGCCCTTGCTTTAATAAAGCTTAATTAGTTTCCAGTGTATTTCCCCATTTTAGTCAAGTTGCAAAGAGATCTTCTCTTTCCTGTTCTGGTGTATTTTAATGTAGCATGGCTTCTCCAGCATACAAATAAAATAAGTAGGTTTTCATAAAGATTTACTGAGCCTTATGCCATAGTCAAGGTGGGAAGGACCAGACGTAAAGTGGAAATACAGACAATTATCTAAGTAATAAAGTTTAGGGTCAAGAAAAAAATGTCAGAAGTTTTGAGTTCACTGAGATTCAGACATTTTAAAAAATGTATCAGATTTGTATCAAATTTGTTTTTATAGCATATTTAAACATACTAATTTTTCAGTAACTGGATGTTTCAATTTTTAAGTTTAATTTCTGCAGACAGCTAATTACATAATTAATTAGTTACAAAAATCAGTTAACTTTATTACAAAATCAATTTATTATAAAACTCATTTGCCTGAAATACTTGGATTAAAACCTTTTTCTTTTTTGAATGCCAATAGCTCAACTAATGGCTACTATAAAATCTGTCCAGAAAATGCCCAGTAAGAAGACAAAAACGTCTGAGGATGGGGTACAGTAGAGGTATCACAAAGAATATTTTTTCCCTCCAGGACACTCGACAGACGCCTAATAAAAACTTTACTTACCAATGTTCTATTGTGGCTTACCATATCAGCCAGGTACACGTTCTAAATCTAGGGGAAGTTTTAGAAATATCACAAATGCAAACAAAATACATGTAAAAATAAATTTTACCTCTTAAAAAACTTTTTAACTCCACATGAGTTAACACTTTCAATACCTGGCCACAATTATAGAGTATACATTTATGGGTATTCATAACAAAGCCACTTTGCTTTGGAAAAAGAAAATGTGACATGAGGAAAGAAGTACTTAAGATTTAATTATATATCTCGGTATTAATTTGGGTTCTGCCACTTATTTACTCTTACCTTTAGATAAGATACTGAACTTTACAAATATATTGAAACTTTCTGAGCCTAAGTTCCTAATCTGTAAATGGGAATAATATTTACTTACCTTACCAGATTGTTCTGAGAATTAAACCAAAGTATGTTAAGTGCTTAGCAGTGAATAAACTTTGCATGTGATTGTCTATTGTTTTTTTCCTCACGTAAAGTATAGTTTGTTTTGTTATCTTCCTAACAGATTTTTTTGTTAAAGTTCATGGGAAGCAGATTCAGTCACCATTTCTCCAGGTAAGAATTAGCTTCCTGTAATTCTTAGAAATAATTATATTTTAGGACTTACCCAACAATCCGTGGACATATTTTTTCCTCTTAGTTTGTGAACATCTCAGACAAAATCCTATCCCCAGTCCACGGTAGTGCAGATTCTCACACCCTCATTTTGAAGTGTTTACTTCCTTGCTGTATGATATACACAAGAAATTCTCAATGAAGTGTGGCTGAGAAAAGTTGAAAGGCAACTTCTTAATAAGTGCCAACCTCTTCTTTGAGTTCAGTTTTTCAAAGATACAGAAGTATCAAGATCTCTTAGTAAATTACTATTAGTGACTCATTTACAAGGAACTGTATAATTGAAAGAATCATAGTAATATTGAACGTCTGAATCCTTTATTTTCCAGTTCATCACTTATTGTCCTTATTTCAACAGTGCTTACTATATTACTGTAAAATTGTAACTTATAAAATGAGAGAAATAAACATAAAATCAATGACTGCACAGGGGTGATATCTGGAGCTAAAATGAACAAAAGCTTAAAAATTAGAGATTCCAATTCTATCTGTGCTACAAACCATTTTTGTATTTTTTGCTTTGCACAGGGATTTAAAAATTCCAACATGCTATCCAAAGTATATTTTTGACAAATTTCAGCAAGTCGAAAGAAAAAACTTCACAGATACTTTAAAGAAAGAAAACAGATGTGACCAATCACCACAAATAGTTTATGAAAAATTTAAGAATCAAATGAAAGTCTCCTTTTCTCCTAGTTTAGTTTTCTTTCCACAAAACCAAGCTGCCTTCCTGAAATAACTGCTACATACATATGACTAATTATATTTACCTTCACAATATTTGTGGAAGGTGAAGTTTACTTTCATGTATTATTATTTTTTATTGTTTGAGGGAGAGTAAGGAGCAAGAAATAATACCCAGAATTAAATGATGATGAGTTATGAAATGATTCTATTAAGTGATTATCCATTGGTGTGGTGGAATCAAAACCAAACTCTTCACCTTGTTTATGACCTCCTAAGATAGCATCATTGAGCAGAGAAACCATCAGTAACATCATCAAAAGATTATGTGTTTTTTCTCGAAACAATCAAATGTGCAGATTAAAATAACATGTGTCTTTTTAGGTAGACCACTGGACTTTGGGTATGTCCATGTAACTTTCTGGGACTTAGTTCCAATATCTAAAAATTTCAAACTAGGCTAAGTAACATATGAGTCTCCTTCCATCTCTAATACTCTATAATTTAATCTTTAATTATGAAAACTATAATTATGAATATTATAATTAAAATTTTATGAATATAATATCATTAATTCCTTGAGCAATGGCAGTTAATTTATATTATAATTTAAAATTATGCTATTTTTATGTTTGCATTATGCAATATTTCAAACAAAATATTTTTAGAAAATAATACTTTAAAAAAATCTGTGCCTACCACCCAGCTTAAAAATGCTTAATAACTGTCCTATTTTATTCAGAATAAAAAAATATATTACAGAAACAATTGACACTCCTAACTAACATCAGAGAAGTCTACCCAGAGGTTATTTTTGGGTAATATATATTGCTATTGCCATATATATTTTTATATTACTATAATCCATATGTTACAAAGAATGTATATAACAGTTTTTTATATAAAGATTTTTTATAATTTATACATAAAATTTTATTAGTTTGTGTGTGTGTGTGTGGGGGGGTGTGTTTATGATCCTTGTCTGCTTTTGATATGCTGGCTTTGTCAAATGTGTTTGGAAGAGTTCCCCCTCTTCCCAGAGGTCTCCGTTCTCCAAAGTTTGAAAAGGATTGGTACTAATCCCTTGAATGTTTGGGGGAATTCACCAGTGAAGCTGTCTGGTCCTGGACTTTAGTTTGTAGGCTTTTGATTAGTGATTCAATCTCCTTGTTAGTAATCAGTCTGCTCAGAATTTTTATTCCATCATGATTCAGTATTGATAGGTTGTATGTTTCTAGGAATTTACCCATTTCTCCTAGGTTGTCCAATTTGTTGGCATATAACTGTTCATAATAGTCTCATGACTTTTTGTACTTCTGTCCTCAAGCTTCATCCATGCTGTAGCATATTTCCTTCCTTTTTAAAGGCTGAATAATACCCCATTGTGTGTATATACCATACTTAGCTTATCCATTCATCTGTCAATGGACACTTGAGTTGATTCCATCGTTTCAGCTATTATGAATGGTGTTACATGGACATGGATGTACACATCTCTCTTGGAGATCCTGCTTTCAATTATTTTGGGTATATACCTAGGAGTGGAGTTGCTGGATCGTATGATAATACTATTTTTAATTTTTCTGAGGCAATATGCTGGTTTGAAACTTGTCAATATGATAATTTTAAAACACATTTTGTCTTTGTGCTTACATTGGCTGCAATTATTTCCTTGCTCTAGAATCTATTTATCCCTCAGTTTTAATTGTCCAAATTGAATTTGTCTTTCAAGGTCCCACTCAAAATTGACTTTCTCCATAATCTTATTTTTCCTTATCTTAAACCTATCACCCATAATACATGCTGATCTTAAATAATTTATTCCTCCTCTTAGCTCATTAGCACTTTGTACTTTTCATGGAACTTTTTTTGTTTTTTTTAACATATTTATTGGAGTATAACTGCTTTACAATGGTGTGCTAGTTGCTGCTGTATAACAAAGTGAATCAGCTATATGTATAGGTATACCCCATATCCCTTCCCTCTTGTGTCTCTCTCCAACCCTCCTTATCCCACCCCTCTAGGTGGTTGCAAAGCACTGAGCTGATCTCCCTGTGCCATGCAGCTGCTTCCCACTAGCTATCTATTTTACATTTGGTAGTGTATATATGTCAATGCTACTCTCTTATTTCATCCCAGCTTACCCTTCCCCGACCCCGTGTCCTCAAGTCCATTCACTACGTCTGTGTCTTTATTCCTGTCCTGCCCTTAGGTTCATTAGAACCTTTTTTTTTTTTTTTTAGATTCCATATATATGTGTTAGCATATGGTATTTGTTTTTCTCTTTCTGACTTACTTCACTCTGTATGACAGACTCTAGGTCCATCCACCTCACTACAAATAACTCAATTTCGTTTCTTTTTATGGCTGAGTAATATTCCATTGTATATATGTGCCACATCTTCTTTATCCATTCATCTGTTGATGGACACTTAGGTTGCTTCCATGTCCTGGCTATTGTAAATAGAGTTGCAATGAACATTGTGGTACATGACTCTTTTTGAATTATGGTTTTCTCAGGGTATATGCCCAGTGGTGGGATTGCTGGGTCTTATGGTAGTTCTATTTTTAGTTTTTTAAGGAACCTCCATACTGTTCTCCATAGTGGCTGTATCAATTTACATTCCCACCAACAGTGAAAGAGGGTTCCCTTTTCTACACACCCTCTCCAGCATTTACTGTTTGTAGATTTTTTGATGATGGCCATTCTGACTGGTGTGAGGTGATACCTCATGGTAGTTTTGATTTGCATTTCTCTAATGATTAATGATGTTGAGCATCCTTTCATGTGTTTGTTGGCAATCTGTATATCTTCTTTGGAGAAATGTCTATTTAGGTCTTCTGCCCAGTTTTGGATCGGGTTGTTTTTTTTTTAATATTGAGCTGCATGATCTGCTTGTAAATTTTGGAGATTAATCCTTTGTCAGTTGCTTCATTTGCAAATATTTTCTCCCATTCTGACTGTTGTCTTTTCATCTTGTTTATGGTTTCCTTTGCTGTGCAAAAGCTTTTAAGTTTCATTAGGTCCCATTTGTTTTTTTGTTTTTTGTTTTTTTTTCCATTACTCTAGGAGGTGGGTCAAGAAGGATCTTGCTGTGATTTATGTCACAGAGTGTTCTGCCTATGTTTTCCTCTAATAGTTTTCTAGTGTCTGGCCTTGCATTTAGGTCTTTAATCCATTTTGAGTTTATTTTTGTGTATGGTGTTAGGAAGTGTTCTAATTTCATTCTTTTATATGTAGCTGTCCAGTTTTCCCAGCACCACTTATTGAAGAGGCTGTCTCCTCTCCATTTTATATTCTTGCCTCCTTTATCAAAGATAAGGAGACCATATGTGCATGGGTTTATCTCTGGGCTTTCTATCCTGTTCCATTGATCTACATTTCTGTTTTTGTGCCAGTACCACACTGTCTTGTTTACTGTAGCTTTGTAGTATAGTCTGAAGTCAGGGAGCCTGATTCCTCCAGCTCCGTTTTTCTTTCTCAAGATTGTTTTGGCGATTCAGGGTCTTTTGTGTTTCCATACAAATTGTGAAATTTTTTGTTCTAGTTCTGTGAAAAATGCCAGTGGTAGTTTGATAGGGGTTGCATTGATCTGTAGATTGCTTTGGGTAGTAGAGTCATTTTCACAATGTTGATTCTTCTAATCCAAGAACATAGTATATTTCTGCATCTGTTCGTATCATCTTTAATTTATTTCATCAGTGTCTTATAGTTTTCTGCATACAGGTCTTTTGTCTCCCTTGGTAGGTTTATTCCTAGGTATTTTATTCTTTTTGTTGCAGTGGTAAATGGGAGTGTTTCCTTAATTTCTCTTTCAGATTTTTCATCATTAGTGTAGAGGAATGCAAGAGATTTCTGTGCATTAATTTTGTATCCTGCAACTTTACCAAATTCATTGATTAGCTCTAGTAGTTTTCTGGTGGCATCTTTAGGATTCTCTATGTATAGTATCATGTCATCTGCAAACAGTGACAGTTTTACTTCTTCTTTTCCAATTTGTGTTCCTTTTATTTCTTTTTCTTCTCTGATTGTCGTGGTTAAAACTTCCAAAACTGAATAATAGTGGTGAGAGTGGGCTCATGGCACTTATTTTTAATGTGTGTGCATTACAATATGTCTCCTCTGACATGATAAACTTTTGAGAGGGGTGTACAATGGCCATACCATCATCTGCTTTGAGGTTCAAAGAATGTCTGAACAATGACTGAACAGTGATTGAACCCAATAAGTGCTTGGGCTTCTTGATTTTAATTAGAATAATGTTAAGTACCTATAATAGTGCTGGGCATATAGTAGGTACTCGATAAATGTCAATTTCCTTCCCAACTAGTGTATCTAAAATAATCCAATGAGGTGTCTAAACAGATTGTGGGCAATAATTCTCGTGTCATATGCGCTTTTATATGCCTTTCCAAAACACTGATGTTGACTTCATTCATTTTGTTAAAATTTCATTAACAATTGTAATAGATCATAAACAGAGGGGAGGTCTTGTACAGTCACTGGAACAGTATAAGTCTTTTTTATGTAGTGCATTTTTAAACAAATGCACTTTTGTATTCATTGTTAGTGCTTTATAGTTTTTGTTAAATGTAATTTCTGAAATATATATTTCAAAATAATTTTGTTTTTCTTTAATTCATATAGAAAATCAAAAAAAAAATTATATTTAAGCCCTGAAGTTCCCAAACTGTGTTTGGTGAAAGATTTCATCAAGCTGTTACTGAGTATTCCCTCCAAAAGCAGATACAATTTGGGAAAGAAAAATGAAACCATTTGTTATTCAAGTTTTTGGTTTTTTTAAAAAAAAATCTGTTAATATTTCTCATCATTAGGAATACACTTTGGAAATAGTGTTGTACGGCAATGGATTTTCATCACTATAAAATGCACTTTAATACAAAAGAAGAATTTGAAGAGTTGATATTGCCACAACCAGTTTTAACAGAATGTAAGGAACATGAGCGGATTGAATAATGCTCATTAAAAAAGCACCGTATCATTTGTCTGGCTGCTTTTGGTGTGAATATAATCCCCTTGCAGAAAGGATCCTTCAACCGAATCAGATATAGCTTTCTAAGTGCATACATTTAAACACCACACCTGTATTTATTTAATGAGATTACAGTAATTTAAAATTTTAAAGGTGTATTTTCTCTGAAATAAATATGGGGGCCAAAGAAGAAGGACCGCTGAAAAATTTTAAATAAAAAAGTGGTCACAGTGATACAGGAGATCCCTGGCTCTGAGGAGACTGCTCATTCCATAGGGTCCCATTTAATTTGAGTGATGATTTTGATGCTGTTTTCTAAAATGACACTAAGCTGAACAATAAAAATGAGTTTCAGTACCTTAATATGGGAAATAGGATTTCTCTTATTTATCTCTTTAAATAAAATAATCTAAAACAATGAGAAATATTAATCATTTCTTTTGTCCCTGGACTCTAGTTGAGGAATGATTCCATTAGTCACACTGGGTAAAACAACAATAAATGAATATCTCCTTGGAGGTTTTACTGCATAATTTACAGAAGCAGGCAATAATTTATTATCTCCTGGAGATTACTGTCAAGGAACACAGAGGAATTCACCCACTGCATCTCTATTCAATATATGGGGCAATTATAGCATTTTTATTACTAAATAAAGTATTTTCTTTAAATCCTTTTGCTGCAATCTGAATGGGATTTTAAAATGATCATTTTTGATTTTTAACTGATTGAACCTATGGTCTCTTGTTTCATCAGTTCTAACTTTCTGTTATTGCTGTTGCTCATAAGTTTCTTAAAGTAGATTTTTAGGGGCCCAAACATGTAAGTGTTTCACTATTGATTAGTGTTCTATTTAGAAATTCAGAATTTGCATTAGAAAAGATTTTTCTAAGTATTCTGAATTTGTCAAGAGAAATACTGAGAGAGGATGGGTGAGCAGGGATGGAGGGAGGGAAGGAGACAGAGAGAGACAGACATATTTATCGTATCAATATCTTCTTCTAGGAAAGTCATAAGCGGTATGATGGCTCATCCCAGGAAGCTGGCTGGTAAATATTCAGAAACCCTGTGAGCCAGTCATTAAACCATCAGTAGCCTGAACTCAGTCTTTGTGTACTACTCAGCAAGAGCTACAAATGAGGGGTTTTTTTTTTTTTGTTTTTAACCAGTTCACCCACTGGACCCATAAATATATTAACACATGTGTAAGAAGGTCTAACAACTTTCTGAGAAGTACCACAGTTTTAAAAAGTAGTATATTTATTAGACCAAATATTTTCCAGATTTTATGGAGAGGAGACACTTCTTACAGAAATAAAAGACAGTATTTATAGTGGTTCAAGAACTTAGGTTCTGGAGCCAGATGACATGGGTTCAAGGCTCTGCCGTTTGCTAGCTTCTTAATGGAATAATTATTTAACTGCTCTGTGGCTTACATTCCTTATTTGTAAAGTTCCATTAAGTATGCAAAGTTACAGATAAAGTATATAAGGTTACATGCTTCACAAGCTTGTTTTGAAGGTGAGGTGAGATAATATTATGAATAGTTAGAATGATACCTGGAACATAATAAATTCTCAATAGGTGTGAAGTTCTGTTATTTTAAGAAAATAGTGCTCCTCAGAACTTATATGAAAACTTTCCTTGAGAATGTAAGACAGTCCATGGGGAGATAAACTAGGAATCTTCTGATTCATTTTAAACTACTCTGAAGCTATTTTGTTTTAATACAGATATACTGAAAGCAATTTTATGTATAGGCTTTGTAATCCCTAGGTCAGTTTCTATCATAAGAACACAACAATTAGAGTTTTGTTTCAATAAAATAGCTTAGGAATTTGGAAGAATCTCAAATAATCTGTTCCCATTGAGCAGCCCTTCCTTATGCTTGCTTAAAATGTTACCACTATGAAAGCAAGTTATTGTCTTTAGGCCACTGTTAAAATATACTTTTACTAAAGAGAGAATTAAAGTGGGTACAGCCTGCATGTTTTTATTCATTTTCCTTTGTGTTAGTCCTTTTGGGATGCTATACAAAACACCACAGACTGGGGAGCTTATAAAAGCAGAAATTTATTTCTTACTGTTCTGGTGGCTGGAAAGTCCAGCATCATGACACCAACACTGTTGTGTCCTAGTGAGGGTCCTCTTTCTGGTTCACAGCCCATACCTGGTGGCTGTGTGCTCACATGGTAGGAGCTCTCTGGGGTTTCTTTTGAAAGGACACTAATCTCATCATGAAGGCTCCACTCTCATGACCTCAAGACCTCCCAAAGACCCCACCTCCTAATACCATCACTTTGGGAGTTAAGATTTCAACATATGAACTTGGCAGGGGAAACATTCAGACCATAACATCCCTGAAAAACTTTCTGAGTATATATAATCTAAAATAAGTAAAACCTAAAAACACAATTTCAAATTTCAAAGTGACCTGCATAGTTCAACCACCTGCTAGAGTGAAACCCAACACTCTTCGGAGGAAGATAACAGAACATACAGGATATTTAAAGCACATCATCCATAAAGTCCAGTATGCAACCAAAAACTACAAGACATGAGAAAAAAACAGATTATATGACACAGGGTCCAGAGAAAAATCAAGAGACTGACAAAGAGTCCAGGTGTAGGGGTTAGTAGACAAGAACTTTTAAGTAACTGTGATGAGTTTGTTAACAAGTGTAAAGTAAGATATATTGTTATAATGGGTGATGTGATAGAGAATTTCAGAAGAGATTTAGAAACTGTAAAATGGAAATAAATGGAAATCCTAGAATTATAAAAGACAACATATGTACTTAAAAGTTCACTGGGTAGATTAACACAAATTGGACATAAGAGAAGAAATTAAGTTGCACACCTTCTAAATAACTTATCAGTCAATGGAAGACATTACAGAAAAAATTAGAAAATATTTTGAACTGAATGATCATGACAACAAAACATACCAAAAGTGGTAGGATGCAGCTAAATTGGTCATTAGAGGAAAATTTTAGGTTTAAATGCCTATATTAGAAAAGAAGAAAAGTTTAAATCAATGACTAAAGCTTCCACTTAAAGAAACTAGATAAGACAGAGTAATGAAACTCAGAGTAAGCAGAAGAAAGTAAATAGTAGAGATAAAGGAGAAATCCAATGAAATGGAAAATAGACAACCAAAAAAATCTAAATAAAAAATTGGTTCTTTGAAAAGATTAACGAAACTGTTAAGTCCTTAGCTAGACTAATCAAGAAAGGGAGAGAGGATACAATATCAGGAATGGTAGTGGAGACATCGTTACAGACCATACAGATATTATGAAGACCTTAATGTCAATGGTTTGAACAGTGTGTACAAATGAACAAATTTACTGATAAGCACATCATACCAAAACAAAGACAAGAATTATAAAATCTGAATAGTGTTATATTTATCCAAGAAATTGAATTCATAGATAAAAAATCTTTTTATAAAGATATGCACAGGCTCAAATGCCAAACTGGTGAATTCTATCAAATATGAGCTAAGAAATATTACCTGTTCTACACAAACTTTCGGAAAATAGAGAAGGAGTACTTCCCAACTCCTTTTGTGAGGCCAGAATAACTCTGATTCCAAACCTGACATTGTCATTGCTAGAAAATAATCACAGACCAATAGCACACGTGAGTGTAGATGCAAAGATACCTAACAAAATACTAGCAATTGAATCCAGCAATGTATAAAGAAGGTAACACACCATGAAAAAAGGTACTCATCCCATGAACATGAGATTAAATATCAATCAATATAATTCATCTTACTAATAGAAGTTTTTGTATCGGTCATTTTCTTTCCAAAATGATATAGCTTTTTAGGTATATCCCTATTTTCAAGGTAAGCCATACATGAAATGAGTTGCAACTGATTGAATAAGCACTGGCCCTTTTAAAATTAACTCTACCTAAGCATTCAGCTGCTTATGTAACATAAACATCTTTCTCCATGCCCATTATTAACTGGAAATCAGATGAACCTTATTTTAATGTTATGTAATATGTTTTTCTAAAGTCCTTAGGCATATGTACCCAAACTATCTGCCATTGAGTCTTTCTAGGTCACATTGCCACATTAGAAAGGTGGTGAATTCTACCTACTATGCCAGGTTCAGAAGCTTCAAGTGGAAAAACCCCACAGGTTGAGGCAGCTTTGTCATAATTATCCAGTGCTGCAGAACCTACAGGGCTGAAGCAGGTGATTGTGAAACCCAAACCAGCTGTTGGCAGGAAAGGGCCAAGCTGTGCAACAGCATCTGGCCAGTGGATGGCCAAATGCTGAACCAAAGCTAGGTGCTGACCTACTTATTCAGTAATGTAAAGTGCAAAATTATGTATCCTAGTCTCCCTTTAGAGTAGACAAAAATAGAAATGAATTCTCAAATGACCTCCAGCTCCTAATCCCCCTCAAACTGAGTGGTTTCTTGGATGACTTGAGTTAGTCACTGGAGTCTATAGGGTGGAAATAAAGTAACTGTATCACTCACATTTCTCTTTTGTCTTTACTTGTATAAAATATACACAACTTGCAGATGACTTATAAATGCAAGGTATGTTTAAACAATTAAATTGATAACTCATAGAGGGAAAAATATATATATATATATGGAGGCTACAAATGTATTCACACTTTAATTTATAAATTATGATTTACAAGTGAGTATCTTTTCCATTATCTTAAAAAATAAGAATAGCCACTCTTTAGACAAGTACATTTAAGCAATTGATAATCATTATATTTAGTAATATGACTAATAGATAATTACTTAGTATTTATGTAACTAAAGAACCTAAGTTTTATTGGTGGTCAGATGACCAAACTGTGGGTCTCATACATAGGTGAGGAGCAAAAAGAGCAAAGAGCTTGCTTAGGAGACCTAAGTTAACTCAACACCACTGGCTGAAATTGGTCACTGGACACTGGAAACCAAAAAGGTCTCACTGTCACAGAATTGCCTAGATGTGACATTTCCTCCCTTCCCTGTTTTTGTTTTTAGCATTATGAATGTGGGGATCTCTTTTTTGTTTTTAATTTTTGAATTTTATTTTTTTATACAGCAGGTTCTTATTAGTCATCCATTTTATACACATCAGTGTATACATGTCAATCCCAATTGCCCAATTCTTCACACCACCACCACCACCCCCCCCTGCGGCTTTCCCCCCTTGGTGTCCATAGGTTTGTTCTCTACATCTGTGTCTCAATCTCTGCCCTGCAAACCGGTTCATCTGTACCATTTTTCTAGGTTCCACATGTATGCGTTAATATACGATATTTGTTTTTCTCTTTCTGACTTACTTCACTCTGTATGACAGTCTCAGACCATCCACATCTCAACAAATGACCCAATTTCGTTCCTTTTTATGGCTGAGTAATATTCCATTGTATATATGTACCACCTCTTATTTTTTTATTTTTATTTTTTTATAAATTTACTTATTTTATTTTTTTTTTTTTGGCTGCATTGGGTCTTCGTTGCTGCGCACGGGCTTTCTCTAGTTGCGGCAAGCAGGGGCTACTCTTTGTTGCGGAACGTGGGCTTCTCATTGCGGTGGTTTCTCTCGTTGCGGAGCACAGGCTCTAGGCATGCGGGCTTCAGTAGTTGCGGCTCGTGGGCTCAGTAGTTGTGGCTTGCGGGCTCTAGAGCGCAGGCTCAGCAGTTGTGGCGCACGGGCTTAGCTGCTTCGTGGCATGTGGGATCCTCCCGGACCAGGGCTCGAATCCATGTCCCCTGCATAGACAGACGGATTCTTAATCACTGTGCCACCAGGGAAGCCCTACCACATCTTCTTTATCCATTCATCTGTCTATGGACATTTAGGTTGCTTCCATGACCTGGCTATTGTAAACAGTGCTGCAATGAACATAGGGGTGCATGTGTCTTTTTGAATTATGGTTTTCTCTGGGTATATGCCCAGTAGTGGGATTGCTGAATCATATGGTAATTCTATTTTTAGTTTTTTAAGGAAGCTCCATCCTGTTCTCCATAGTGGCTCTATCAATTTACATTCCCACCAACAGTGCAAGAGGGTTCCCTTTTCTCCACACCCTCTCCAGCATTTGTTTGTAGATTTTCTGATGATGCCCATTCTAACTGGTGTGAGGTGATACCTCATTGTAGATTTGATTTGCATTTCTCTAATGATTAGTGATGTTGAGCAGCTTTTCATGTGCTTCTTGGCCATCTGTATGTCTTCTCTGGAGAAATGTCTATTAGGTCTTCTGCCATTTTTGAATTGGATTGTTTGTTTTTTTAATATTGAGCTGCATGAGCTGTTTATATATTTTGGAGATTAATCCTTTGTCCGTTGATTCGTTTGCAAATATTTTCTCCCATTCTGAGGGCTGTCTTTTCGTCTTGTTTATGGTTTCCTTTGCTGTGCAAAAGCTTTTTTAAGTTTCATTAGGTTCCATTTGTTTATTTTTGCTTTGATTTCCATTACTCTAGGAGGTGGATCAAAAACGATCTTGCTGTGATTTATGTCAAAGAATGTTCTTCCTAAGTTTTCCTCTAAGAGTTTTATAGTGTCCGGTCTTACATTTAGGTCTCTAATCCATTTTGAGTTTATTTTTGTGTATGGTGTTAGGGAGTGTTCTAATTTCATTCTTTTACATGTAGCTGTCCAGTTTTCCCAGCACCACTTATTGAAGAGGCCGTCTTTTCTCCATTGTATATCCTTGCCTCCTTTGTCATAGATTAGTTGACCATAGGTGCGTGGGTTTATCTCTGGGCTTTCTATCTGTTCCATTGATCTATGTTTCTGTTTTTGTGCCAGTACCATATTGTCTTGATTACTGTAGCTTTATAGTATAGTCTGAAGTCAGGGAGTCTGATTCCTCCAGCTCCGTTTTTTTCCCTCAAGACTGCTTTGACTATTCATGGTCTTTTGTGTCTCCATACAAATTTTAAGATTTTTTTGGTCTAGTTCCGTAAAAAATGCCACTGGTAATTTGATAGGGATTGCATTGAATCTGTAGATTGCTTTGGGTAGTAGAGTCATTTTCACAATATTGATTCTTCCAATCCAAGAACATGGTATATCTCTCCATCTGTTGGTATCATCTTTAATTTATTTCATCAGTGTCTTACACTTTTCTGCATACAGGTCTTTTGTCTCACTAGGTAGGTTTATTCTGAGGTATTTTATTCTTTTTGTTGCAGTGGTAAATGGGAGTGTTTCCTTACTTTCTCCTTTAGATTTTTCATCATTAGTGTAGAGGAATGCAAGAGATTTCTGTGCATTAATTTTGTATCCTGCAACTTTACCAAATTCATTGATTAGCTCTAGTAGTTTTCTGGTGGCATCTTTAGTATTCTCTATGTATAGTATCATGTCATCTGCAAACAGCGACAGTTTTACTTCTTCTTTTCAAATTTGTGTTCCTTTTATTTCTTTTTCTTCTCTGATTGTCATGGCTAGGCCTTCCAAAACTATGTTGAATAATAGTGGCGAGAGTGGACATCCTTGTCTTGTCCCTGATCTTAGAGGAAATGCTTTCGTTTTTCACCATTGAGAATGATGTTTCCTGTGGGTTTGTCGTATATGGCCTTTATTATGTTGAGGTAGGTTCGCTCTATGCCCATTTTCTGGAGCGTTTTTATCATAAATCAGTGAATTTTCTCAAAGGCTTTTCCTGCATGTATTGAGATGATCATATGGTTTTTATTCTTCAATTTGTTAATATGGTGTATCACATTGATTGATTTGCGTATATTGAAGAATCCTTGCATCCCTGGGATAAATCTCACTTGATCATGGTGTATGATCCTTTTAATGTGTTGTTGGATTCTGTTTGCTAGTATTTTGTTGAGGATTTTTGCATCTATACTCATCAGTGATATTGGTCTGTAATTTTCTTTTTTGTAGTATCTTTGTCTTGTTTTGGTATCAGGGTGATGGTGGCCTCATAGAATGAGTTTGGGACTGTTCCTTCCTCTGCAATTTTTTGGAAGAGTTTGAGAAGGGTGGGTGTTAGCTCTTCTCTAAATGTTTGATAGAATTCACCTGTGAAGCCATCTGGTCCTGGACTTTTGTTTGTTGCAAGATTTTTAATCACAGTTTCAATTTCATTACTTGTGATTGGTCTGTTCACATTTTCTATTTCTTCCTGGTTCAGTCTTGGAAGGTTATACCTTTCTAAGAATTTGTCCATTTTATTGGCATAGAGTTGTTTGTAATAGTCTCTTAGGATGCTTTGTATTTCTGTGGTGTCTGTTGTAACTTCTCCTTTTTCATTTCTAATTTTATTGACTTGAGTCCTCTCCCTCTTTTTCTTGATGAGTCTGGCTAATGGCTTATCAATTTTGTTTATCTTCTCAAAGAACCAGCTTTTAGTTTTATTGATCTTTGCTATTGTTTTCTTTGTTTCTATTTCATTTATTTCTGCTCTGATCTTTATGATTTCTTTCCTTCTGCTAGCTTTGGGTTTTGTTTGTTCTTCTTTCTCTAGTTCCTTTAGGTGTAAGGTTAGATTGTTTGAGATTTTTCTTGTTTCTTGAGGTAGGCTTGTATAGCTATAAGCTTCCCTCTTAGAACTGCTTTTGCTGCATCCCATAGGTTTTGGATCGTCGTGTTTTCATTGTCATTTGTCTCTAGGTATTATTTTATTTCCTCTTTGATTTCTTCAATGATCTCTTGGTTATTTAGTAACGTATTGTTTAGCCCCCATGTGTTTGTGTTTTTTACGTTTTTTTCCCTGTAATTCATTTCTAATCTCATAGCATTGTGGTCAGAAAAGATGCTTGATATGATTTCAATTTTCTTACATTTACTGAGGCTTGATTTGTGACCCAAGATGTGATCTATCCTGGAGAATGTTCTGTGTGCACTTGAGAAGAAAGTGTATTCTGCTGTTTTTGGATGGAATGTCCTATAAATATCAATTAAATTTATCTGGTCTATTGTGTCATTTAAAGCTTCTGTTTCCTTATTTATTTTCATTTTGGATGATCTGTCCATTGGTGTAAGTGAGGTGTTAAAGTCCCCCACTGTTATTGTGTTACTGTCAATTTCCTCTTTTATAGGTGTTAGCAGTTGCCTTATGTAATGAGGTGTTCCTATGTTGGTTGCATATATATTTATAATTGTTGTATCTTCTTCTTGGATTTTTCCCTTGATCATTACGTAGTGTCCTTTCTTGTCTCTTGCAACATTCTTTATTTTAAAGTCTTTATCTGATATGAGAATTGCTACTCCAGCTTTCTTTTGATTTCCAGTTGCATGCAATATCTTTTTCCGTCCTCTCACTTTCAGTCTGAATGTGTCCTTAGGTCTGAAGTGGGTCTCTTGTAGACAGCATATATGGGTCTTGTTTTGGTATCCATTCAGCAAACCTGTGTCTTTTGGTTGGAGCATTTAATCCATTCACATTTAAGGTAATTATCGATATGTATGTTCCTATGACCACTTTCTTAATTGTTTTGGGTTTGTTTTGGTAGGTCCTTTTCTTCTCTTGTGTTTCCCACTTAGAGAAGCTCCTTTACCATTTGTTGTAGAGCTGGTTTGGTGGTGCTGAATTCTCTTAGCTTTTGCTTCTCTATAAAGCTTTTGATTTCTCCGTCAAATTTGAATGAGATCCTTGCTGGGTAGAGTAATCTTGGTTGTAGGTTCTTCCCTTTCATCACTTGAAGTATATCATGCCACTCCCTTCTGGCTTGTAGAGTTTCTGCTGAGAAATCAGCTGTTAACCTTATGGGAGTTCCCTTGTATGTTATTTGTCGTTTTACCCTTGCTGCTTTTAATAATTTTTCTTTGTCTTTAATTTTTGCCAGTTTGATTACTATGCGTCTCAGCACGTTTCTCCTTGGGTTTATCCTGTATGGGACTCTCTGCGCTTCCTGGACTTGGGTGGCTATTTCCTTTCCCATGGTAGGGAAGTTTTTGACTATAATCTCTTCAAATATTTCTCTGGTCCTTTCTCTCTCTCTTCTCCTTCTGGGACCCTTATAATGAGAATGTTGTTGCGTTTAATGTTGTCCCAGAGGTCTCTTAGGCTGTCTTCATTTCTTTTCATTTTTTTTTCTTTATTCTGTTCCGCAGAAGTGAATTCCACCATTCTGTCTTCCAGGTCACTTATCTGTTCTTCTGCCTCAGTTATTCTGCTATTGATTCCTTCTAGTGTAGTTTTCATTTATTTTATTGTTCATCTCTGTTTGTTTGTTCTTTAATTCTTCTAGGTCTTTGTTAAACATTTCTTGCATCTTCTCAATCTTTGCTTCCATTGTTTCTCCGAGGTCCTGGATCATCTTCACTATCATTATTCTGAATTCTTTTTCTGGAAGATTGCCTATCTCCACTTCATTTAGTTGTTTTTCTGGGGTTTTATCTTGTTCCTTCATCTGGTACATAGCCCTCTGCCTTTTCATCTTGTCTTTCTGTGAATGTGGTTTTTGTTCCACAGGCCGCAGGACTGTAGTTCTTCTTGCTTCTGCTGTCTGCCCTCTGGTGGATGAGGCTATCTAAGAGGCTTATGCAAGTTTCCTCATGGGAGGGACTGGTGGTGGGTAGAGCTGACTCTTGCTCTGGTGGGCAGAGCTCAGTAAAACTTTAATCCGTTTGACTGCTGATGGGTGGGGCTGGATTTCCTCCCTGTTGGTTGTTTGGCCTGAGGCAACCCAGCACTGGAAACTACCTGGGTCTTTGGTGGGGCTAATGGGGGACTCTGGAAGGGCTCACGCCAAGGAGTACTTCCCAGAACTTCTGCTGCCAGTGTCCTTGTCCCCACGGTGAGCCACAGCCACCCCCCGCCTCTGCAGGAGACCCTCCAACACTAGCAGGTAGGTCTGGGTCAGTCTCCCCTTGGGTCACTGCTCCTTCCCCTGGGTCCCGATGCGCACACTACTTTGCGTGTGCCCTCCAAGAGTGGAGTCTCTGTTTCCCCCAGTTCTGTCAAAGTCCTGCAATCAAATCCCAGTAGGCTTCAAAGTCTGATTCTCTAGGAATTCCTCCTCCTGTTGCCGGACCCCCAGGTTGGGAAGCCTGACATGGGACTCAGAACCTTCACTCCAGTGGGTGGACTTCTGTGGTATGTGCTCTCCAGTCTGTGAGTCACCCACCTAGCAGTTATGGGATTTGATTTTGTGATTGTGCCCCTCCTACCATCTCATTGTGGCTTCTCCTTTGTCTTTGCATGTGGGGTATCTTTTTTGGTGAGTTCCGGTGTCTTCCTGTCAATGATTGTCCAGCAGCTAGTTGTGATTCTGGTGTTCTCGCCAAAGGGAGTGAAAGCACGTCCTTCTACTCCGCCATCTTGGTTCCAATCTCGGGGATCTCTTTACTGGAGCTCTTTCTACAGTGAATTCACTCATCCATGGCTTTCTTAACTCACCATTGCTCTGTGGGAAAATGCACATTCACAGAATGCTTTACACCCTGCTACTTCTTTGCTGCTGAATTTTCCCCGGGATAAAACCTATTTTGTATTTGTTCTGTATTGGTATGCTAGAACTGCCATAACAAAGTACCACAGATTGGCTGGCTTAAACAACAGAAATTTGTTTTCTCACAGATCTGAAGGCTGGACGTCTGAGATCAATGTGTCAGCAGGGTTGGTTTCTTCCAAAGCCTCTCTCCTTGGCTTGCAGGTGGCTGTCTTCATGTTCACATGGCATTCTTCCTCTGTGTGTATCTGTGTCTAAACTTCCTCTTCTTATGAGGACAATGGTCGTATTGGATTAGAGCCCACCTTAATGACCTCATTTTAACATAATTACTTCTCTAAAGACCCCATCTCCAAATGTGGTCACATTCTAAGGTACTGAGGGTTAGGACTTCAACATATGAATTGGAGTGGACATAATTTAGCCCATAACATGTACCATATGGTCCCAGTGGTGTCAGTATCCTTGCCCCCTTTTCCCAACAGTAGACAAGTGTTTTTGGAATATCATGTTCTATCTGTGATCTTTCTGTTCTTTCTTATGAAATATTATGTCACTTATATATAATTTTACTTTACATGTATTTGTTTCTTGTCTCCAAAAGTGGTTTGCAAACTCCTTGAAGGAAGAATCTGTGTTGAAAACTAGTGGGTGCACAATAATTATTAATTGATATAAAATTATATCTGAAAGGCATGAGGCCTAGAGAATTATTTTTTTCCATACCTGTCTATAGGGTTATAAGAAGCCTACTGTTTTTTTGAATCAGACAATCTTACTTTGATTCAAAAATGGATAGTAATTTGAAATCCTCCTTTCAATAATAAGATATACTTTTAAACAAGTA
Organism: Balaenoptera musculus; assembly: GCF_009873245.2. Taxonomy (NCBI): domain Eukaryota; kingdom Metazoa; phylum Chordata; class Mammalia; order Artiodactyla; family Balaenopteridae; genus Balaenoptera; species Balaenoptera musculus. The sequence continues at coordinate 22,870,950 of NC_045786.1, read as the reverse complement.
GGTAATACATTGTTCTCCCCCTCATCTCTATACCCTGGCATGCTGTAACGTACGGCCTTTGTCAAAACTGGCATACAAATGAGAAAATTGAAAATTCATCATTTTCCAGTGTGGTAAGATTCACTTATTCATTCAAGAAGGATTTACTGCTTTGCTCTGATGTGCCAGGTACAGGGCTTGGTGCTGGTAATACCTTAGTGAACAAGACATAGGTAGGCTATAGAATAGTAACTGAGTTTAGATTTTTACATCTCAACCACTTCAGTGCAGATTAGCATATGAATGAACTATACAACTTATTTTCAGTCACAGTTTTGGTCTAGTCTTTGATATTCTCCCTCTAGCATAGGAAATAGCTTTTCTTTCATAAGCAGAAGAGGAGCAGGATAAAATAGAGAGCTCTGCTACTCCTTGGCCAATTTCTTCATAAAAATTACATTTGGAAATATCTATTTAATTGGTCTCTCCAAGGCCTGTAAGCTGAAAAATTTATGGGCTCTTATGTGGTGAAAAGTGGTCCAAGTGATTTTTGAAAGGTGTGTACCAAAACAAATGAGTTTTACCAGTGATATCTCTATAAGGTCTGCTGACAGGTGAGGATTCAGGAATTCATAGATTTACATTCTATTATACTTAGGAGCCCTATTAGAAGAGGATCATATGATGCACTCTGGGCTGATTACATTTTTTGTGTGACATTTTCTAACTGGAAATAGAAATTCCATCTTTCGCATGGTGGATTCTCTGGAATGGGATACTCAAGAGTTGTATGGTCATGCAGAGGGTAGCCCTTCTGAAATCAGCAGTGATGGGAGATGAGGTCCACACAGAGACCCTGGATTACACTTGTTACATAAAGCTACACAGCCTGACTTCTTGTCACAACCTTCAGGACTGTTTCTCTGGTCCAAGACACCATCACTTTTCACCCGTCTACTAACTGATCTCCTTTCTTCTACCTTTGTTCCTTTAAAGTCCCTTCTTAATAAAGTATCTAAAAATGATCCTTTTTTTTAAAGTTTAAGTGAGAACATATTACTACTCAGCTCATAACTCTCCAATGTTCCCCATTTCATGCAAGTAAAAGCAGAAGTCTTGACCAGGGATTATGAAGCCCTACTCTACATGTTCCCACTACCTAAAGTGCAAAGATCACAGAAGAGACTAGCAGAAAATGAAGCCAGAGAGGTAATGGGGACAGTTAGAGTAGGGCCTTGTTTTTCTGCAAACACACAAGGTACATTTCTCCTTAGTTATTCCTCAGCATAGTGTGTTTTTCTCCCACATATCCAGATGGCTGTCCTTTGTCTATTTCAAGTCTTTGCTCAAATGTTCTTTTCAGTAATCTCTGACCTGACTATCCCATTTAAAACGAGTAAATTTCTGGCACTTCCTATCCTCCTTCCCTGCTTTTTTTCCCCTATACCAGGTTTCATTACATTCTTATGCCCTTATGTGCATTCTTAGTACTCTTCTCTACTGTATTCACTATCTGTATCCTCTAGAACATAAATTCCTACCCCCAGTGTCTAGGCCAGTACTTGGTAGGAAGGTCATAACATTAAATTCATAGTCATTCTAAGAGTGAATGAAAATCATGGTCAAATCTCTGGATTGTATATGGGTAACATTTGGAGAACTCCCAGTTAAGCTTTGCAGCAGTACTCGGCCAAAGGTTTACTTTCACCATTGCCACTTGACTGTTGGAATTTTGGTATAAATGAGTGGGAGGTCAAAGAGACATTAACATAGAATCAAAAAGTTCTTAAAGTTAGAACTGCAATTTGGGGTTGAATAAAAGTCTTAGATGGGGGTATTTCAGATGGAAAGCCAAATTTAAAATACATTATATGTTTTCACTAAATTAATCAAGGTTAAAAATATGTTTTATAAATTTCTAAACTAGAAATTAAATTTGATACCCCTTTCCACTGGCACATAATTGTTGTTGTTTTATATAAATTGGAGTCCTTTGGGGGCATCAAAAGATGGTGAATGTCAGGCTTCCTTGGATAAGTTCTAGGAACAGTCCTGCAACCAGATCACTCAAAGATTTCTGACAGTGTAGGTATTACTCTGGGGCTTGCAATGAACCAGGCTTTGTAATCACAACTGCAGATTTCCTAAATTTTTTGCCTGTATTTATGCATCATTTGCTACTTTGAGCATTAGCGACTTCCTGAACAACATCTATATCTTTGCCATGAATTGCACATAACATAAGGACCTCAGAAAGGTCCTCCATTTCTGGAATTCATTAATCTCTGTTTTACTGCCTAAATAACATTACTAGTCCCATCCTGAGTGTCAATGCTCCACCTATGACTGTAGAACTATGCGATGGCAACTGTCATGTGATTTTTATTTCACTGGGATATTTAGACCATCCCTCATTCCCAAAGCCAATAACAACATATAAATTAAACCACATTTTATAGCTCTAGAATTGAAGAAAAAAATGAAAATCAAAAATAAAGTTTTTCTCAAACATTCATTTTAGGAATTCCTTTGCTGTGACATTAAATTATCATTTGCGTGCTCAACATTCTTATGTCATCTTTTTCACCTTAAGGGTTATATTTCATCTTAGTCTCTTAAATTGTCTCATACGCAAAATCCATTAAAAAAAAACAAGAGGGAAGAATACACGAAAGCATGTGCAGTTTAACATCTTAATTAAGTGTTAAAAATATAATGAAAAAACTTGATATGTGAATCAATGCAGCATCATTTTTGCTCAATAATTTTCATTTTAGTTACTTAAAACCAAAAGTGGTCAGAATCTACACAAATAAAGGTTTGAAAACCAGGACACACTAAACACTAAAACAGAATTTAGTTTTGCTTTTTGTTATCTAGTTTCCTATGCCTCCTTAGGTTCAGACCATGGAATATATAACACAATTAGGGATTATTCAGTCATAATGCAACAAGTAATTATTAAGTGCCCATTATGTCCCAGGGGCTGGTACTAAGCAAGATTCTGTTAGTGTCCATTTGTTGGTATTCCAATAAAATAATCTGTGTAATGTGCTTTTCCTGGCACTAGGTCTAATGGCAGCCTGTTTAGCCTTAAATGTCATCATTGCTATTGCAAAGTCACGAAAGTACGTCCTGGTCCGTGCGACCAGAGCTTAATAGAGGAGAGTCAACAAAGTGAAAATCGGAATGTGTGTTTAAATAGAAACCTGGTAAAGGCTTAAAAAGTATTTAGTCTACCAACAGTCTTCTTTATGTTTTTATTTGGCTTCTGTGGGAATGGGTTTCTGTGTGGGAGATTTGATGTTTTCATTGCAGGGAATATGTGTTTTCTTTGGCAAATTTTAAAGAGAGCCATAGAAAAGCATCCAGACAGATAGGCTCAAATGCTAGAGGAGAACTGTGTAATGAATTTTATGTAACCCTAATAATTTTTTAAAAATTTTATGTAATTTCATATATATGAGTGATAATGAGCAATTACTACTGCTCCTCTTTTCCAGAAGTTTGTGAACATCTAGTGAATGTTGAGGATTATTTTTGATTGAGTATGAATGTGAGTATGAGTGCATGCTAGCTAAAGGTAATATGGATTCAAAGTGATGTCTCAAAAGTACAAACTAAGAGCACAGGTCATCTAAGGAAAAGGAGAGATATTGTAGGTGCCCTAGTTCCGGTGTTAGAGACTGTTCCCTACATGGGTCTGGTGATAGGGACTGCCATTTACAGAAAGAACTGGAATATTAGATCAGATCCACTTTTTACTTGTCCAGAGGATGGTCACACCTATTTCCTCAGTAAGATACCAAACCTTCAACACTGACAATGACTGTGCTTGCTAACTTCAATCCACATATTTTCCCCAATCCTTTCTTTTTTTATACATATATTTTTAAAATTTATTTATTTTATTTATTCTTTTTTTTTTTTTTTTTTGGCTGTGTTGGGTCTTCGTTGCTGCATGCGGGCTTTCTCTAGTTGAGGCGAGCGGGGGCTACTCTTCATTGTGGTGTGCGGGCTTCTCAATGCGGTGGCTTCTCTTGTTGCGGAGCACAGGTTCTAGGCACGTGGGCTTCAGTAGTTGTGGCACAAGGACTCAGTAGTTGTGGCTCGCGGGCTCTAGAGCACAGGCTCAGTAGTTGTGGCACACGGGCTTAGTTACTCTGCGGCATGTGGGATCTTCCTGCATCTGGGCTCATACCCGTGTCCCCTGCATTGGCAGGCATATTCTTAACCACTGCGCCACCAGAGAAGCCCCCCAATCCTTTCTTTTCTCTAACTCTAAGTCTCTATATATTCTCTTCATTGTACTTTTTACAGATATCAATGCATCTAGGTTTATTTAAGTGAAAAAAGTTCTTCTTTTATTCTATATTTTATTTCACTCTAATTTTAAGAATCAGTGTGATTTGGATTTTCGAATTTAGTTCATTGGTGAAAATCCACATTTTCTCCTATTAAAAAAACAAACCATTCTACTATTTGAAAAAAAAAAAAAAAAGGAAACGAAAGCAAACAAAACTTGCTAAGGCTTCCCCTTTACTATTAAGATAAAGCCCAACTTCCTTAAAATGGTTAATCTCTCTACCCTCGCCTCTCTTTTCTCACCACCATTTTTCTTACCCTTATTCCTGCTACACTGCACTTCCTTCAATGAAGCATAACAGAGAAAGCTCTGGCCTTCACCCCTGCTATTGTATATTGTTGGAGAATTTAATAAGCAGTTGCTTCCATCATGTGTCCCATAGCTAAGTCACTATTGATCTTACTTATATTTGCAGTCTGTAATGAATCCTATAAATTTACTAAACAAGCAGTATACCTCATTTGCCCTATAACTATAGTCGTCTTTGATGTCTTAATGATTATATCTTGGTCCAAGAGTAACAGGATTGGAGGAGATATCTCTGTCCTTTCTACATTTAAATTCAATATATTTCCTTTCAGCTTTCATCATTTCACACTGCATTATTATTATTTTATCTAGAATTGGACATCTACTTGTTTAAAGATTATATCTATCAAAATTACATATGTACTTACCTTTTAATCCATCTATTTCATTTCTTAGGATTTGACTAATGTGAATTTTGAAACATATATAATTTGATTTATTATAAGGATATTCGTTTCACCATTAAGATCATAAGAGATTGGCAACAAAATTCATGTCCATCAGTAGAGTACTGGTTGAAAAAATTATGATATACTCATATCTGAAGCTGGAATAAAGAATGAGGAAACTATATTCTGGCATGGAACATAATCTAAAATATATCGTTAAGTTAAAATAGCAAAGGACAAAAGAATACGTATAAAATGTGTGAAAAAAATGAACATATTGATAGGATATCTCTATTTGTATTGGCAGACTGTTTCTGAAATAATCACAAGAAACCTCCAACATTTGTAATCTCCAGGGAGAGGAGATAAGAGCATTAAAAAAACTTTCTATGTATACACTTTAGAACATCCTGAATTTTACACCATGTAAATCTATTACCTGTTCCTAAATAATTAAAAATTTAAATATAAAAGAGAAGAGTTTCCAGGTAAGGTGGTAGATCGAACGTGCAAATCTACATTTACTTCCTCTTAAAATCCCAATAAAACAAAAGTGTTTTCGTTCCCTACTGCTGCTGTGAGAAATGATCACAAATTCAGTGACTCACCACAATATAAATTTATTATCTTACAGTCTGTTGGTCAGAAGTCCAACACAGGTCTCACTGGGCTACAATCCAGTGTCAACTGGGCTGTGTTCCTTGGCAGAAGCTCTAGGGGAGAATCCTTTTCCTTGGCTTTACCAGCTTCTAGGGTCTGTGCACATTTCCTGGCTCCTGGCCCCCTTCCTCCGTCTTCAAAGCCCACAGCACTGCATCTCTCTGGCCCTTCTTCTATATTCACATCTCACTCTAACCACAGTTTGGAAAGGTTCTCTGCTTTCAAAGAATCATGTGATTAGTTTGTGCCAACCTGAATAATCCAGGATAATCTCCCATCACAAGGTCATCAACTTTAATCAAATTTTCAGAGTCCTTTTGCCATGTAACATAGTCACAGGTTCTGGGGATTAAGTCATAGACACCTTTGGACAGGGGAGCATTATTCTTTCTACCACTGACAGTGGTTTTTTTGTTTGTTTGTTTTTTGTTTTTAGTGACATAAACCCACAAGAATGAGGAGATTTGGAAAGGCATTTTGGAAACTGGAATACACATAGAAGTGAGGTAAAGACCTAAAAGCCTAAAAGCCTAGAAGCCCACAAGACCCAGGAGAACTGAATGCTATGCCTACAGGGGGAAAAATTGAGAAATAAGCATATTTATATCTCAAAATCCTCCAATGTCTAAATAATATGGTGCTGCTTACCTTTGGAAGTGGAAATGAAGCAAGAGGGAACTTTAAATACAGAGGATTATTTGAAAGTCTATTATTTAAGAAGCATGTATATTCCCCAGGTTTTCTCCACAACTATGTGAAATGAAGTTGAAAATTATTTCCTCTCCCATGAGGGAAAGACAAGATGATTACTCTTTAGAGAGAGTAAGTAAAACAAATGGTCTTGAGACAGAGGACAAGAGGCCCAGGTAAGGGTGGAGATATCCTACTGAAACAGGGATAACATATACGTGTTAGATCTGAGACCCCCAGTTCTCTTATACCTCTGAGCTCCTAATATGTTTGCAGCCAGAAATGTCTGGAGATTCAAAGAGTCATCCATGGAGAATATGACCTGCCTATGTGAAGGAAACTCAAGGATATGGACATCAGAGATTGTGCAACTAAATATTCCAGCCAGTGTCCCTGATGGCAAAGTTTACTTGACAGTGAACATCCCACCCATATGCATAGGGCACCTTCCAATTATGAGTTAAGCCCCCTCACTCTTAATTATGATAAGATAATATAGAAATACTAGTTTTCTGAAGAAAGTCTCTAAATTGAAACTAGAGGCAATAGCAAATAAACAGAAAACAGTTCCTTGGAGAAAACAGAAACTATGGTGGGATAAAAAAATCTTAGAAAACAATTATTTTTAAAAAAGGACATATTATATCTACAAAACAATAACAGAGTGCCACACAAAAGGAAACTTCCAATTACCAAGAAAAAAATAAATAATTCTTCTAGCAGATATCGAAAACTCAAACTCAGTGAAATGGTTGAACGATAATGTAGAAGGAGTCCTCAGAAAGCAGAGCAAAAAGATAAAGCAATGAAAAATAGAAAAAAAAAGGATTAAAAATATTAAATGACTAATCCAGGAGGTCCAACATCTGAATAAAAGGAGTTTAAACTTAAGTGTTCAACTTGGGCGGGGGGAACAAAATGAGCCACAAGTAACAAATACATAGTTATTTTGCAATAAGAGACTAAATTTTGTTATTCATGCAACTGCAAGGCAAACATGAAAAATCTTTTTGACAGTAGATACAAAGTCACTTGAAGCTTAGCTTGTAAAGAATGCAAAATATAGGGCTTCCCTGGTGGCGCAGTGGTTGAGAATCTGCCTGCCAATGCAGGGGACACGGGTTCGAGCCCTGGTCTGGGAAGATCCCACATGCCGCGGAGCAACTAGGCCCGTGAGGCCACAATTACTGAGCATGCGCCTCTGGAGCCTGTGCTCCGCAACAAGAGAGGCCGCGATAGTGAGAGGTCCGCGCACCGCGATGAAGAGTGGCCCCCACTTGCCACAACTAGAGAAAGCCCTCGCACAGAAACGAAGACCCAACACAGCCATAAATAAATAAAATATGACCCCAGCATCCAACTGTTTATAAAAAAAAAAAAAAAAGAATGCAAAATATAACATAATTGTAATTTAGATAACTTAAAAGCATGAGATAAACATGAGATGGTGAGAAATATGGAAAATTTGTAATAATAAGTGAAGGCTGAAATAAGGTATTTGTAAGCTTAACAATCTCTTATGAGAGCAAGAGGCAAAATAAGTAATAGCTTGCTGATATTTGAAATACTAGTAGCAAGAGATTTAAACCATAGCAGAGAGAATTTAGATTTAACATTGGTGGGATGATTAATATTTTAAAATTTAGCCATTACTAGTCTTCCAATTACCTTCTCACATATTCTGCACACTTCTAATTCTGACTCTCTTTCAATTTCTTTCTTTTCTTATGAAATACAATAACTTACTTTTTAAAAACCCAATTCCTTAAAGGCCTAACTACAAAAATATTTTATATAAACTAATTATGTATCTAAATCTCACTGTTTTAGTTTACATTTCTCCTGTGACTTATGATGATCAGCATCCTTTCCTGTGCTTACTTGTAACATCTATATTTTCTTCGGTGAAGTATCTTTTCAAAAGTTAGCCCATTTATTTGAGTTGATTATTTTCTTGTTATTGAAATTTGACTTTCATTTATATAATATGAATACAAGTCTTTTATCAGATATACGCTCTGTAAATATGTGCTCCCAGCGTGTCACTCGTTTCTTCATTCTCTTAACATTATCCTTCAAAGAGCCTAAGAGCCTTTTAATTTCAATTGTCTAATATATCAATTGGATTACTCATTTTAAATGATATTTAAGAAATCTTTTTAACCGTAAGATTTAAAAGTTTTTATTTTATGTTTCATTCGAGAAACTTTAAAATTTAGGTTTTGAATTTAGGGCGATGATCCATTATAAGTTAATTTTTGTATATTGTGTAATATATGCATCTAATATCTTTCTCAACCTTTATGCTACTGTCAAACAGTTTACTATACATGTGTTTTAAACCTTACAATATATTGTTATTATTTTTGTTTAAGCAATTACATTTTGAAGAGATTTAAATAATATGAAAAATATCTTTTCTTTCCTTCCCACCTTCCTTCCTTCCTTCCCTTCCCACAGGGCATGCACGATTGTACCTCCCTGACCAGGGATCAAACCTGTGCGCCCTGCAGCAGAAGCTCGGAGTCTTAACCACTGAACCACCAGGGAAGTCCCCTGAAAATTATCTTATACATGAATCCATATATACACACCATTTACAATTATCTACATTTGGGGGGTGGGGGAGGGGGTTTATATGTTTGTAGGTCCATATTTCCATCTGACACTATTTCCTTCTTCCTGAAGGACCATCTCAGAATTTTCTTGTAGTGTGAGTCTGCTGGTGATGAGTTATTTCAGCTTTTATATATCTGAAAAGGTTTTTATTTAGCTTTTTGTTTTTGAAAAAGATTTTCACTTTGTATTATAGAACTGTAGGTTGACATTCTTTTAGTATTTTAAAGATGTTCCACTGTCTTTTTGCTTGTACTGTTTCCAATGAAAAAATATGTGGTCCTCCTTATTTTGATTCTTCTGTACTTTATTTTTTTCTCTGAATCTCCGTTAAGTTTTCTCTTCACCACTGTTTTGAGTAATTTGAGTGTGATACATGCCTTGATGTAGCTCTCTCCATATTTCTTGTGCTTTGGGTACTTGAATTTTGGGGATCTATGGACTTAGAGTTTTTATCAAATTAGAAAAAAATTGAAAATTATTTATTTGAATATTTTTCTGTCCACTCCCATTCAGGGATTCCAATTACATGTATATTTATCTATACAATTTTCCCAAAGACCACTGATGCACTTTTCATTTTTAAAAATTATTTTTATTTTTTCTGTATTTCACTTTGTTTAGTGTCTATTACTATGTCTCAAGTTCACCAATATTTTCTTATGTATTAAGTTCCATTAATATCATCTAGCTTATTTTTTATATCAGACATTGTAGTTTTAATCTCTAGGAGTTCAATTTGGGTCACTTTTATATTTGCATTTTACCTTGTTGGGTGCTTGGTATTTTTGTGTTTCTATGAATATTTATAACTCTGCTTTGGGATGTAATTAAGTTACAGTTAAGTTTTAACAGTTTGTCCCTTTAGATTTTGATTTTATGATTTGTTAGTTGGGATCAGAGCCTGTTTAGTCTGTGGTTAATTATTCCTTACTACTGAGGTGAGAACTTTTTAGGACTTGCCTACCTGATTGCCTCATGAATTATGAAATTTTCAGTCTGATGGTACAGGCACTATAACCAGCTCTGTATGAGCTCCAGGTACTGTTCCTTCTAAACCGTTTTTTTCCCCCTGACCATGGTAGTTTCTTTACACAGTATGCTGACCAGTACTCTGTAGATTATTTGAAGGGGGCTCTGGATAGACTCTAGTGCTCTCTTTCTGTGAAGCTCTCTTTTCTTCAGTTCTCTACCTCACAAACTAGCCAACATGCTCTCACTGGACATTCAACACTATCTTCTCAGCCTGGGGATTTGACAAGGCTCTGAATCAGTTCTCTCTCTGTGACACAGCCTGGAAATGCTCTCAAGGTAGGAAACTGGGGCTCATCTCATTTGTTTTCCTGCTTTGAAGGGTTGTTGTCCTTTTTATCTGACACATTTGTTTCATAGTTTTTTGTGTTTGTTAATTTAAGATAGGAGTGAGACCCAACCCCTGTTTCTCAACTTTGGCTGGAAACAGAAATCTGAATATATGTTATTTGTCCTTTTGAACATGTCTTCATTTTGTTACAACACATCAGTTCTACTTTAGACAATTACTTCTCCCTCATATCTATTCCATAAGGTTCAGGTTGGGTTCTCTATCCACTTTCCAACTGAAAAAAAGAGAAATCTATACAGATAAAAAAAAGAAATCACCATGTTCACAGTGGACACATATGCCAATGTACAAAAGTATATTTAATTTAACTCCATTCTAAAAACAAGAAATCAAACACACTAGAAGTAAAGGAATACCTCTCAGTGTGGCAATTTTTAAATAACTCAGGATATATCTACACATGTGCAAACTTTATAGAACATTTCAGCATGTTTGTGAGGATATAAGTCTCACTGGAGAGGTCCAAAAAGAGAATGGCAAGGGTAGATAGAGACAACTACTGTAGAAAACTTATTCAAGAAGCTTTGCGGTGAATACAAGGAGACAAATGGGAATTTAGCTAAAATAGAAATTTGGGCTAGGAAGGGATTTTTAATGGGATTTTTAAGGGATTTTAATATGTCATGAAGAGGACAGTGATGTCTAGACTAAAAGATTCAGGGTCCATTACTTTATAATCTCAGTGAAGTAAAAGTAATGGGGAAGTAGCAAGGCTACATAGAGTAAGTGACTGGAAGAACAGGAGGTCCGTCAGATTTGAGGACACTTTGAATCAAAATTTCAAAAGCAGTGCTTACAAAACTAATTGCAGAATTATAGGAGTTGGATAGACAATGATTGTTAGAGTTGAGGGGGCTATGTTTTGATGGATTATCTAAGTACAGGTTGAAATAACCAGAATGGTGATAACAAGATCATGAACTCTAAAGCTCAACGTTATCAGTAAATGCTTACAAGTGGCTGGATGGTTGGTAATAACAGCAACCATGAAAGGTAGGGAGACATAATCTGATGGCATATGGCATAAGATAGAGCATTTTAAAGAAAAGATTAAAAAATATAATAGGTAAGCATAAATGGGGAACTCTTGCCCCATCTCCAGCCCATGATATAGCATGAGAATGAAAGTCCAAGTGACCTGGAAGGTTTGGGATTCTATGAATGACTGAATAGGCTTTTTGTAAAAGTCATGGAAAGATTATTTCTAAATAGGCTTGTTGAGAAAAGTCAGGTGTCAGTTTAAACTGGAAATTACAAGGCCACTGTGCCATTCTTTTAACCTGCAGCTAACAAACGTTTATCTCCAGTTTTGACTGATCTCTTGAACTCCATTTGGATGTTGTAGTAGGCTACAGTTGATGCCCTAGCCAATCTCCTTTACCAGGCCAGGGCATCCATATCCCAAAGGTTGTGAGCATTGGCTGTGGGTTGATATGGAAGTTGCATCCTTCTCTAGGGAATGGATCTCAGCTGTTGGGAGCCACCAAGTTCTAGAGGTTAAGCATCTCTCCCTTCACAGCCTGAGGTCAATGATCAACTAATACAGCCAATGTGCCCCAAGACAGGACCTACTCTGGGGCATATCATGCTTCAAAGCTCCTCATGCTTCAAAGCTCTTCATGGATCCTGCTGAGACTCAACTCAAGCAAAAACATATCCTTGCTCAACTGTTTCCCATTCCCTATCTTTCCTCTCTCACTTTCTTAGGGATTTCTCCAGAAATTCCTTCCTCAATAAAGCATTTTTATAAGATTCTCCAGCTCAGCCTCTGCCTCTAGAGAACTAAATCTAAATTAAGCAGGTGTTTAACTTACCATTTCCAAAATGAAATTCTTGCTTTTCCCCATCCTCTGACTGAAAACTTTCTCTTTTGCCAATTTTTCCTTTCTCAGGAAAAAGGACACTGACATCAACTCAGGTATCCAAGCAAACATAGACTGGAAAGAGAGGAATCAAGGAGGATGCTTCTATTAGAAAGTTCTATTAATATTACCAAAATCCATCCAAATCTTCTCCTAGCCAATATATGCTGAAGTGCAGGACACTGAGAAGTTCTGGGCTTCTTTGAGTGGATTCCTATCACCTATGCTTCACCTCTTGCTCACTATAATCCATTGTCCATAGAGCAGCATTATCATTTTCTGATTCATATACCATACTTTCTATACAATCCCAAACTAACAAGTCTGAAGTTATAAATAAAAGTATCTTTAGAATTTAAAAAATTATGAAGTGTCCTAACTTATCTTACATCAACTGATTATGTTCCCCTTACCTCAATCCCAATTATACCAAATACTTCTGATGCATAAATTAAATATTTGTCTCTGAATAGCAATAAATATTGTAGAACTTAATTAAAGCAGGGTTTCTACATAACAAAGATTAAATCTTATTTCCCTAAATCCTAAAGAAAAAGTACCATGGAATATAGTCCATCATATTAAAAGGTAGATTAGTTAATGTGTGCATATATATGTCTCTGGAAATCTAGTTGGTGGAAATCAAACTAAATAAAAACAATATTGCACATTATTGATATTTGTTATCAAGTTCATTATTCTTAGAATTCTATTTCAGTTTATATATATGTATAATATGCTAGAGTGAATTAACATTTTCTACAAAAATTATTTTCAATCTTTTTTTCATGCCAATGAGTATCCTTTCCATATCTTATCTCCCTTAGAGAATACAATGCCAAGCAATTTGTCTCCTTTGCAAAAATCTCAATTTATGCATTTTGCCACTACATTATTTTCATATAAAAATCTTGTATGCCAAGAGAGAGCATATTAAAGTAAAATCATCAAAATACTTGCAATATATTAATGCAGCTTTGGTGTAAATGGATCAGACAACTGAAACATATTTATAAGATAGCCATGCCACATTTAAAGCATAGAAATCTCAACAGATGAAATGTAAGTCAGAGGGCAAGCTCTGTTTTTCTTCCTATTGCTTTGTGTGGGGTCATTTAATCATGGTTTTAATCACTGCAATCAAAAATGTACATGACATACCAAAAAGACTGCATTAATCCTTCTAGACTCAATATCAGATAATGAGCTAAAAAAGCCCTTCCAGCTACACCCCGCGGTGAACATTCGTTGTGCTGTATTTATTAAATAGCTCTTTTAACAAGAGTACACTCTTAGTTTTATTAAATCTATTTCAAAGTATCATCTCTGTTTAGACTTCAGCTTTTGTCAGTGGCTGTCTCTAGGTGAAGAGTACAGAAGGATGCACCTCTGACTTAGGGCAGAAACTTTGGTCTAAACAAAGAAGGGCTACATTTATGAAAGTTATTTTCCTTGAGGGAGTAGATGTGTATTTGTTTTATCTCTTAACTAAAGCAGAGAGTTTTCTTTCCTATAACAAACCTCCATCTTAATTAAGCCACAAGCTAGTTCTAGGATAAAACTTCTACTAATTATAATTATTCTAGATACTGTGTATTTCTCTGTGGATCTCGGTTCAAATTTCACATAGTCTCTTTCATATCTTGATTTGCTTACCAATTTTATTTGTCACACCTATAATCATAAAAGATAGATGTTTCGGGGGAGCTTTTGTGAGCCACCTTAGAAAATAAATGTATTTCAACTTATGAGTTATTAGTTTGTTTTTCTGGGAATGGTGCTTTCTTAACATTAGACTTTGGAATATCTTTCTGTTTTATTATAGTAAAATAGAATGTGGCCTAAATATCAACTTCTAAACTAGTCACACCAAGAAAGAAGAAAGAGTTCACTTTTAATACTGTTTAACTTTACACTTAACAAGACAAATAAAGTACTTCATTTTTTAACAACTTGATATAGAACAAGTATTTTTCATGTACAGAAAGTATCATGAAGGGAAAAAATTACAATTTGAAATAACAGTGTTGACAGAAATTATCAGCATAAAGGCATTCTCTACTGAAGGAGCAACCCTGAGATTTCTAAAATCAGAGATCATTTTTTCCATTCAAAGTTATTAATATTGAAATGGCTATTTACTCATAACACTTTAGCGTATATTTGTTATAAAATGAGATATGTATGCATAGCTTACTGAATTATAAGACTAAGGCATTCAAAGACAGCATTAAAATCTAGATATAAGTTCCTTCCTGGTCCTACTATTCTTAATCTTCCCCCAGCCTTGTTCAGATGCTCTCTTTCCTGAGCGTACTCTTCTCTCCATTAATGTAGTATTCTGTCAAACAGTAGTTCAATTAGTAACTCTAAGAGCATTTTGATGGTGAGGGTGTGGATGAGTATTGAGGTAAGGACATACTTTGCAAAAAGAAATTATTATAGAATGCTAACTGCAATTAAAAAGCTTCACAAACCCCAATTTGGCAGTCGTGGCATCCAAATAAAATCATTATCTTTAAGGGGAAAAGTAACTTAACAATTATTTGTGCAAGCAAGAAAAGGAGAATCCCCTGAGGGGGGTTCATATATTACTGTTTATTATATGGGCAGAATTCCATGAACTGCAACTGAACAGGTAGTGTTTGTAGAGAAGAGAAAATAACCAGTAGTCATTAAGCACTTAGAGTTTAGAAATTAAACATTCCACACGACGATGGGAATGGAAACATTGAGTGACATATATTACAAACACCTAACCATTTTCTTTCCTTAGAATATGCTTGCTATCATGTAATATTGAAAAGACAAAAATGGCAACTAGGGAAATGGCATTTTTCAAGGGCATTTTTCATTGGAAAGCACTTCCCGTGACTCCGGTCATTATCAACTTTTAAAAATAAATAATGGCTTGCAGTACTGACTTAACACATAGGATTGACAGAGAAAATGCAGTGTTTTGGATGTCTGGAGCCATGGACAAGAGCAGAGCCCATCTTGTGCATGTTAGAAGCCACCCACCGTACCCAATGGGACCCCCTCCTGCCCTGGCAAGCCACTGAAACTTAGCCTTGCCTTCTGCAGACATGGATCCTAATACTTTAATACAAAGATTTTTCAATTGAGTTTCAGGTCATAACCTATAAATATGCTGACTATCCACTATAAAAATGAAAGTAATTTATTTGCTAATGGAGAACGGTAGGTATTGGAACAAAATTTAGATTAGATTAGAAAAAAATATGGTTCTTTCATTGCATTTTTATAGACACACACACGCACACACACGTCTTGCAAGGAATAGAACTTTTGAATGTGAAAAAAATATTAGAGGCTTATAGGGGGAGTTTAGATTCACTTCAATAAATAAATGTTTTGCCTCCATCTACAAAAAATGTTCTAAAAATTCTGGATGCAGGATGTTAAAATTCAATTTCTATAACTTATGAAATAAATGGTTCATTTATTTATAAATACTTTGTTTAAATAGAAAAACTTAATGACCATATTAATTTTATGGCTGTAGAGGCCTCCTTCTTAATCTAATACTTTATGCATTGTCCAGAAAATTCTAGAACCTCAAAATCCCAGCTTACTTCCCTAAACCTTCACCAGCCAGATTAATTTCTACTTCTTTGGTATTTCTGTCCTGTATTGTGCTAATTTAGCACTTGTCACAATGTATTATTATTATTAACTGTAAATGTGTTAGTTTTCCCATGGATTTGGAACAACTTGACATCAGACTCTGTATCTTAGTTAGATATACAATTAGCAAAGACCTGGATTATACAATTTTTCTCAGTAAAATTTATCAGTGAGTGTCCTCTACTTCAGCCTAGCAAAAGTCCATCTAGTTTATTTATATGTTTGTTGTCCTCCAAATACTGTCCTTGAAATAGTTGTGTAGTTTTACTAACAAGTAGTTGGGCAGAAGTGGACTGTGCATAGGACTTAAAAATCAGGATCAGTAGCTACATTTTTTCTATATATGATCTTGAATCTTTATTTAGGTCTCCTTTATTCTCACTTGTGAACTGGATATATGATACTAATCGTACATTTTCCTGTGAGGATTAGTAATATATTGTATATAAAAGCACTTTATTGGCTTCTAAAATGCCTTATATTATATAAAACATTTTTATTTACCTATTTGCCACCTGAGGTAACATATTCAGTTAGATAATTCTAATTGTTATACATTTTTCCAATTATTTAAATAATGTCTTCTTTCCTAAAATGTATACTTTCTGTTGTTTATATGGAGAGAAACAGTACACACTTAGAACATGAGGACTGGAAAGTTCTAATTAAAATGGTCTGAGGACTGGAAAGTTCTAATTAAAATGGTCTCATATGTTAATCACATAAAATTTATTTTTTAAATTAATTTTCAAACTAAAATATTTCCCAAATTATGTTCAAGAATGAGTACGTATATTTTTATACATATATGTTGGTATGTGTCTATGTGTATGAAAGAAGTCTTGAGGAATGTTTTCTAGAGGCAAAATTAAGTAAAAAATAGGACTATTACTATGGTCTAAAATGCCAAGGACAGGAAAGTTGTTTCAACCTAGAATCCAAGTTCCCAATTTTGTAGCCCATTCACATACCTACATCTAAAATTGTGCATCTGAAGCACATTCTGCACAGAGGCATACACACATTCTTTTTCCATGTGGACCATCCTATTCTGAAACATACACATTTGGAAATAAATGAAAAATATCTTCAGTTCTTTGAACTGTGGCAGCTATGTCCATTTTGTTCATGTCCTATAAATGAATCCCATTAAATTGCTGAAACGGTATACAGTATTTACATGCATTTAAATTCACTATAAATATTTACAGAACTTCAAGATGAATGCCAGTAATATAAGCTAAATATGTCTGAGCACAATTACTTTTCACAAGTAAACAGGTTTTGCCAAATGGCATTTTTTTTCAAAACTAAGTATTCTGGAATTCTGCTCAGATGACAGCAATATGTAGATAATCACACTCTACAACAGTTCACATAAAGTTGAAGGAAACTATAGATTTTTAAAGAGATTCATTGCTAAGTATTAGGCCATATGCTTCTTGATAATATTCTTTAGTATGTATGTTTTTTTTTAATGGAGAGAAAAAGGAATCTTAGGAATTAATAGAACTATAAAATGGGAGGCAGGTGGTAAAATGATGTTAAGGTGTGGATGATTCAGCTAGGAGAATTGAAAGACTGGTGATTTTCAAATGTTATTTTTAGCAGAAACCTCAGGGAAATTAACTGCTTCTAATAGTTTATTAGAAATTACTTTGATTGAAATGAGTTTCTAGCAGTGACACATGTGAATTTTTAAAGCTTGGAATATGATATGGATGTCACCAAATCTCCAATACAGGGCCCATGGTCTCTCCTAGTCAGGTCAGTCCATACTTGGTAACAGCAAATATGTCAAGTTTCTCTCTATTACAAAAGCCATGAGGCTTATCATCATTGCCATGCTTTTAGTAGCATCACTTTTTTAAATGGTCTTTTCACAATGCAATCTGTGACCTACATAGAAAATGTGTTCTTTTGAAGGCCATATTTACATTTTGACTATGAGTCAACTCAACATTCTAAATCAGAAGTAAATAGCAAAATTACATGGCATAGATATTTACCAAATCTGTAAGGAAGAGTGAAGACAAAGTTGTGAGAATAACTAGTTTTCAAAAAGCTTATTGTATGTATAATTTATGACTGTGCACATGGAGTTTAGAAGAGGACACACACATAGATTTATCAACAGATTTTATATCCAGTATCCAGTCCCTTAAGGAGATGGGATAGCTTTTCACTAACTTGACCACAGGAGTTCTGTATTCTAGTCCAGCACTAATTAGATATGTGACCTTGGAAAACACACACTGAATTTTCTGGGTTAGAATTTCCTGATCTTAAAATTAGAAATACACCGATGCTATTCCTAGGTTCCCTTCTGGTGTAATGATAGATATCAATTATTTGAGAACACGAAAAAGACCCATAAATAAGGAGGAAACTAGAAGCATTTCCTGAGTCAGACTTCCCTGTCACAGTAAGAGATATTCTATATATGTTAGAAGACAGAAAAACTTACTATTTTGTTCCCAGAACAATACACTGTGCTTTGCACATAATGAACAGTTAGTACACATTTATTAAGTGAATAAAATATCCATGTCATAACTGACATAATAAAGGAAGCTTCCTGTAACAGACATTTGCTAATTTGAACATTCAATCATAAGCTTAGAGCATATTAAAGAGCCTATATTTTGTTGTTTTTAATTAAAGATCTAAAATGAGCATGTAACTTGGAACAGACTAATTTATACATTGATGACTTTGTACAGAAACAAAGTATTTCCCAAAGAATTTTAAAAATTTAATTCAAAAAACCTGATCATCCTACCAAAGGTAAACGAATAGTGAATGAAATAAGGTAAGTGGCAAGGAGCCTGTAGAAATATTTGAAGAAATATATAGTTGGCCATCCTTCCTTCCAACAGATAAACATTTGTTTTTCCTCATCAGTGGAAATTATCAGTTTCTAAACAAGTATATGCAACTGAAACAAACATGTGGGTTGTTAAACATCCAGAAATCACATTGTTCACTTATTAAAACAATTGTTTCACTTGGAATTTTTGTTTCATTATCATAGTTATAGTTGCTATAAACTAGATCCAGAAGTTCAGAAATGCATTTATATTTTACTGATGATCAGAAAATCAAAGATTTTCAGTACTTGAAAGAAACTTTGCCAAATTTTTCCTTTTACTTAAAATAAGGAAACTAGTGCCCTGCAATATTTATTTGTTTTCCCAAGATGGCAGAATTGGTTAATAGCAGAATCAGTACAAAAAAATCATTCTGATTTTGACCTTGTGTGTGCACATGCTTATTTATTCCTCACATTTGTACTGGGTGCCTACCACGCACCAGGCACTCTCCTAGCCACTTGGGATATATTCATGTGCAAAAAACGTCAAAAGTTTCTGCTATCAGAAAGTGAACAAATAAATTTAGAAGTAATAACAAGTGAATTAATTTGGTGTGTTAGAAAGTGAAGGAAAAAAACAGCACGGTCAGGCACTGGGAAGTGAGATGAGGGGAGAGGGAAGGTTTTTTTGTTTTTGTTTTAATATTTATTTATTTTGGCTGCACCAGGTCTTAGTTGCGGCATGCAGACTCTTAGCTGTGGCATGCATGCAGGACCTAGTTCCCCGACCAGGGATCGAACCCAGGTCCCCTGCATTGGAAGTGCAGAGTCTTACCCACTGGACCACCAGGGAATTCCTGGGGAGAGGGAAGATTTTAAATTGCGTGTCCTGGTTGTCCTCATTTATGAAATGACATTGGAGCAAACACATGGCAGAAGTGAGGATGTTAGCTATAGAAATCTAGGGGGAAAACATTCCAGGGAGAAGGAACAGCTAAGAAAAACTCCCTATGGCAAGGGCTTGCTTGATGTGATCAAGAAGTTCTGTGTGGTTGGAGTGGAGTGGGGAAGGGGAAGCAAGGAGAAGAGATGAGAGATTTAAGGCAGGACAGCTCATGTAGACCTAAGAGGCCATTGCACGGGCTTCAGCCTTTACTGTGAGGAGCATGGGGAGTTACTGCAGGGCTCTGAGCACCAGAGGAACTTCATCATGACCTATGGTTTAAGACAGGAATTGAAAAATGTTTTCTGTAAAGGGCCAGATAGTAAATATGCTTTGTGGTCCATGTGGTCTCTGTTGGAACTACTTGGCTCTGCCACTGTCAATGAAAACAGCTACAGACAACACATAAAGAAATGAGTGTACCTGTGTTCTAATAAAACTTTATTTATAAAAACAGAGGTCAGGCCAGATTTGCCCCATTATTCTGGCTGCAGTGTTGAGAATGTACTCTAGGGAAGCAACAGTAGAAACAAGGAGGACATTTTTGTTTGTTTGTTTTTGGTTTTGTGTTTTTAAGTAATCTATGAGAGAGATGATGATGTGTGTATGTTTCCCTACCTATTATCTAATGCATTTCTGATTAAGTCTCCTTACTTGCAGAGGGGCTTTTAATGGCAGAGGTGAAGGAGAGAAAAAGAGGAGAGGAAAGGAGAGGAGGGGGAGGGGAGGAGAGGGGAAAGCATGCTTTTGCATAATTTCTTTTGGATGGCAAATACATGAAAATAAAACACTGGGGACACCCCCATAATATTGGTGATTTAATTAAATTAACAAGTTGCTTTACACCATGGTAAGTGGGTGACTTGGATACAGTAACTGTTTAAAAAATACATTTTGTATGAGGAGGAAAGACAAATACACATGAAGAAGAGATCACTTCCAGGCCACAAAGAGTTTAACACTAAAGTCTGTGGATTAGATTCTAAAGTATTGTAGAAGTCAGAGAAGTGGTCGTTTGGCTGTGAGATGTAACATTCTTCCTTCCTTTCTATTTCCAAGAAAGGAAGTTTTCAAAGAGCAAAAGCGTTTTCCTCCAACTACCTAAATTACTGGTGAAATCTAATATGATGCTTCCAATGATACTACAGCAATCAGCAATGCTTTTCAATGAGTGATTTTTTAAAAAATACAAATCACAGCAGCAAATATACAGTATTTTTTTTAGGAATGATACTGTAATCATAAAATAGTTACAACTCTCAGAACAATGAGTATTTAAGAGAGTTTAAAATTAAGATGATGAAAATATTAAATTGTACAAACAACATTAATTATAAATTTTTATTATTTCACAATAAAAATAATTTTACTGATTTTTTTCTGATTGTGTAAGTACATGCTTATCTTAAAAAAAACCCCAAAATACAAAAAAGGTATGAAAGGAAATACATTCTCCTTAATCTCCATCCCATATGTTAATCAATATTAATATTGGCCATTTTATGCATATATTTATATATACAAATATATTTACTTCCTTAAGTTGATATATCACATATGAAGATATATCACATTTTTATGTCTTCTCTTCCTCTTCCTCCTCCTCCTTTTCTTCTTTTTCTTGTCACTACCATTATCAATTTTTTGCAATAATTTTTCTTATATTTCAATACCATATTTCAATGAGTCATATTTGGCAATTATAGCTGAAGACCAGATTTAATAATGCAAAACAATTGCACAGGAAATGTTACTATGTTTCTCACTGAGTTAAAAAAGGGATGAGTTGAAAAAGGAGTTGAGACAAGGAAATCTCAATTAATGGTCTGAATAATAAAATAGTTTGCTGTCGATCAGAGATTAAATAATCATTCTTCCAGCTTTTTAAGGCAGGTTCACACATCCCACAAACACAAGGAGCTTGTTCAACTTTTGATTCTCTTATACTGAGTGTCCACCCCATACTTGTCAGTTTCTTATTAATCCTGACTCATTCTTTCTACTCATGCTGCAAACAAGCAAGTTCTTGGTAATTTGAAATGTGTAGTAAGCTGGATGTGAGCAAGCTTAAAAGTCAGCTTTGACTGACCTATGAAGAGGGCTGGTTAAATATGTCAATAGCAAAAGTTCAAACCAGAAGATGAAAATTTAGACAACTTTAAAAAAATAACAGACTTTCAACAATTAAAAAGTACTTAAGCCATTGCAGTTTCTACATGATTAATCTGCTAATTACAAACTATACTTATTTATACATGTAATAGGGTTAGCTGACTGTGTGGCAATGCTTCATTATTATTTGTGTGCTACCATATGCATTTGGAGGTAACATTCTTGCATTTTTGGTGATTTCTTAGTTTTTAAATGCACTATTAAATATTTATGAATATCTTGGAAATAACCTATCTCTCAGTAGCATGAGAGTAAAGATTATAAAACTAGCCATAGAATTTTTCAGTGTTTCAGCCTATTTGTTATTTATTCATGATATATACCTAATTACTGACAAGGAAAATATGAAGTGACAAATTTTTCAGATGTGATTTTTTGTGTATGTGTCAGTGTGACTTAGGAACTGTGCTCTGTTATATATAGCTTTGTGTAGACTTGAGGCAATTCTACGAATAAGCTTTGAGAAACTGATAAGGAACTCTAAATTCACCCATTGCTGACTCTTTCCACTCAAGCTTTACTACAACACAACCCATCAGGTTGGGTTACAGCCCTGCTAGATTTTTAAATATATGTCTGTCTTCAAACAGCATTACCCTCACTACTACCCTGTGAGGTCAATCAACTAAATGAAAAGGCATGGTGACTTTCACCTGAGCTATAGATTTCCACTGAAGATAGGAACCCAGCATTTTAGAACCTGGGCCTATTTATAGTAAATCACATGGTTTTTACACATGAGCCCCGGCTAAGCTCTAATGCTACCTGGAGCATTTTTTCTATTCCAGTTCTCATGTCATTTACCATCTTTTTTTTCCTGTTAAGGCAGTGTGTGCACATGAGTGTGTGTTGCTAGTGGAAAATGAAAAGTAGAGTCCAAGGTAATACATAATCCTTATGGCCATGATCAACCCCATTGACCACTGGCTACTGCTATTATTCAGTTTTGCATTCAGCATCCTGAGCCCAAACATGTAACCACATCCCACTCGAGAAGCTTCGCCTGTTACCATAGCTCCTGTAAATGTAAACATATAAATACTGGCTCTGGGTATTTTTCTGAAATTGAAATTAATCTCACTTTATGACTTGGGTATGTAAAGATTCATTTCTGCCATTTAACTACTTTTAAAGCTTTAAATCTCTCACCTGTAAACTAGGAATCATTTTTACAATCTCATGGATATTGTAAAAGGACAGAGATAGAGTACAAAGGACCCAAGCCAGTGCTTCTCACTATAAGATAATGAATGAAGAATATCTATTTTTGGTGTTATGCTACAGGAGCTATGCAAATTTTTATAACAAAAGGAGAATGTAGTTTTTTGGTCCATTTTTTCAATGTTCTTGAAGTGAGCAAGTGAATTCAGCCTGAGAAATAACTGCCTTGAATCTACGATGGGTTATTTGCTGCAGATCCCACCTACTCCCCATTCCTTGACCCTTGAAAACTTGTCCCCATTTTTCACCACATTTTCCCAGTTCCTTGCTCACTCATGGTGGCCAAGCCAGAGACCTTGCCAGCATTAGTTGGGGGCAGTTAGGGAGACGTATCATTTCCGTCTTGATCCAGAAAAATATTATTAGGTAAAAAGATCAGTACTCTTTAGTACTTGACCTTCACCCCAAACCACACAATCTGTGTTTGTTCATGTGTATTGATGTCTTCCTAATGATGAAATGAAACATTAACTTAATATACACGTTTTTTAAAACTAAAATTATGTGTGTTCCACTATTTACCCAATTATGCTATGCATGAAAAAGTGTTTAAAGCAGTAAACATTAAAAGCCCTTACTAAATAATAAAGAATCCTTTGGTAATATGAATTATCAATCTATTTATTTACTCTGTAAATTCTAATTTTATGAATTATTTGAATAATGTAACTGTATGTGTTTCAAAAAGCTTGAGTAATTGAAGTGATCTATAAGATCACTTTAGTGTATTCTATTTCTTGCAATTACATGCCTTCAAACCCACATAAATGAGCTTATATCCTTTAAAAACATTTAATTTTTATTTCTGAAAGAGGAAGAACCTGATATATGGTAGTGTGAGAAAGGAAATAATTAAAGCTTATGTCTCCTGAGTATTGGAGGGATTTTCCAGGTAACAGTAACACCTTGAGTACCTTTCAAGACCTCTTCCATTATTTCTGTAGCTCATAAAAGAATACATTTTGTGGAGTACATTTCTAATAATGGAATGAACTTCCTGTATTTGCATAGGTCCATCAGTAGCAAAATAAAAACCAATAAAATAAAAATTGGCACTTTTTAAAAGGCTGAACATTGAGTAATTACAAAGAAAGAATAAGAAAGCAAGTGAAGTGAGAAAGATCAAAAGAGAGATGAGTAATTCTTTGCATTTAACTTACTTATTTTGAATTTTTAAAAAATGGTTAATGTGAATGGGTGCAGAATAATTTGGAAGTAGCATTAATCAGAGTGAGAGTGGCATAACAGTGGCGGTCTCTGATCCAAAAAGACACTGTTGGATCGTCCTGGGAATTACGGTCGCGGTGTTACTCCTCTCCATCATCTTCCTCACCCTCCCCTTCTGCCTCCATTCCCCCACATTGTCCCTTCCTTTCTACCATCACCACCACCATTGTCCCACACGAAAATTTTTTTTTAAAAAGGAAGAATTTTATACAGAACAAGTTTTTTATAAATTCCCTATGGATCTACAGGTTTTACCAATGCCCAATAAGAAAGAAAATATTGACAAAAACTCACTCAATTTTAGTCATGTGCATGTGTGTGTTTTATTAACTATCTGGAGTTTCATACATTACATTCCGTTGTGCGTATTCATTTTTCTCAGCTAATTAATTTATGAGCATTTGGATGAACAGAGATTTAGGAAACTCCTCAAGGACTCCTAAATTGAAGTAATCGAAACACTCGCTCCCATTAGCAATTCACTATGGCGATGTCAAAGTTAGGCAGGAAAATTTCATTCTTAACAGGTACTGTTTCTGCTTGACTGAAATTTTAAAATTATTTATGCCAAAATTTAAATAAACCCAATGGATTCTTAATTAACTAGGGTAACCCTAACATCAATATATTATATATTTTAAAGTAGGCATATGTTAATTATGTTAATGATTTTGCCTTCCTTATTTTTTAGTAACAGTTAAATATGTTAAATATGTTAAATATGTCTTTAAAAGCCAGGTAACTTAATTAGAAACTGCTTATTTTGAAAATTGCCTTTATTTATAGTCTTGCTTTGTTCCTTAAATAACAAGATTTTGTTCCCTTTTCCCATTTGTGTATTTAAAAACCGCAAGGAAATAATTCGGCAGAGCACAGAACTTCTTTTATGCTTTAAAGGTTTAGATTTTGTTTAGAAAAATCTGAAAAATTTATTTATTTTCTGAGGCAATCTTTTTGATAAGTAAAGTTCATGGAAAACCATGTAATTGGTATAAAACTTTTCACTTGGAATTGAATCACTTAATCCTTCTGTACTAGAGTACTTTTGCATCTTGCCTGGAGTAAATTAGTTTCTTTATGTTAAAAAAATTGCTGGAATTATATTTTTCAATTTGAAATTTGCTTAATATCAAAGTGGCTATAATTAATTCTTTTTTTCTGATGATCTGAAAAGCTGTAATGAGAAATTACAAATAACATATCAAAGAAATTTCATAAAGTATACCTGATAAAAACACTTCAAGTGTGAGGTACTTTCTTTTTTCACACTGAATTTGATGTTCTAATACATGAAAGGCATACAATTAGTGCCATCTAGCGCATTAACCCATCATGCTTGCAATCTTATCAATTCATCACATGCCTTGCTTTTCAGAAGGTATTTTGTAGTCAATTTCTCAAGATCATTTAATTCAAGTTAATATTAAACAGTTGATTTAATTTTAGTTAAACACTAATCTATTTACATGTTACAGTTCTTAAAGAAAGTTCAAATATCAGATAGATCATTATTTTCTTATCATTAGTTTAATTGATTAGAATTTTCATTGAGCATTATGTGACCTACACATTTACCCTGTGCATAAAACAGAAGAAATCACTGCTTTAAAAATATAATTTGCTACAGCTGGTAAGTTCAGCAATTGCCTGTGCTAAGTTGGCAATTATATCTGGACAGCAGTTCTCTTATATAGACATTTCCCCCTAGGTTTCAAAAAATATGAGTATTTCTGAGGTCAATGTAGGAGATTTCCTTCATCATGCTCTAGCATTATTAGTTTGAGAAAATACAAGAATGACAAAATTCCATATACTGTACTTAAATTAGCAATGGGCACACCCATGCCTCTTGCCTATTTAGTTCATTAAGAAACTCTTTTGTTAGCTTGAAAAAGCTTTGAGTCAGAAAATACGATGACTTGAAAAAAAAATCAAGTTGATTAATAATAGTAACTAAATGCAGAGACTTCTCCTCCTGAAGGTTAGTCACAGAGAAAATTCAGTTTCAGCTGTATTTCATCTGATAAGCAACCTAACCTCTGGGCAAATGGTAAACTCTGCAAACAGGTGGGCACAACCCATACACCTTATTTCCTTTCCCACCACTTTTTTGCTCCTGGCCGTTCCATGTTCACTTTCTCATCTTTTCAACAACTGCTCCCTATTCTTTTATTTCTCTTCTTCCTACCAATGTCAAACAAAGGAAGATAGGAAAGTTGGAAGCAACAGTTTCACTGACATGGTGGTCTGTTGCCACTTCCCTACAGTGTCAAATAAATTAAAAAAAAAAAAAAAAAACCAGAATTATGAAGACTGCTCCCATTGGGCTCTCAGTCCAAACCAAACTATTTCCCGCCTTTAATGTTGGCTTCAATTTCTACTTTCAATTCAAATTATCCTGCCAACTAACCTAGACATAGACTTATCCAATTGACAGCCTGTTAGCTGGAGTGAAAACCCAGATTTAGCCGTTTGTTCAATAAGCATTTATATTAAGTGACAGGCACTATTCTAGTCACTGCAATAGAGTGAAAAAGAACAATGACAAGATTCTTGTTCTCACAAAGCCTACAAGAAATCAGATAAAACAGTAAAAACTAAATAAGTAGGTAATGCATGATAGGGGCAAAGACTATGAAGAAAAATGTACCTAGAGTGATTGGAATGGGACAATGTTAGAAGGCTGGTCATATAGCCCTCTTTGGATAAATAACAAGTGAGTCTGACAGAGGAAATAGTGCTCTAGGGAGAGGAAACTGCTGAGGGCAAAGGCCTTGAGATACAAAGGAGCTTGATAGGTTTAAGAATATTCTGGGCAGGCAAGAAAATATTGAAAGACATGCATCTGTGGAGGGATGGCACCCGATAGGAGTTCAGATAATGTGGGCTCTTTGGGGCTATGCAAAAAACTTGTATACAATTCTGCATGCAATGGAATATCACTGAAGGGTTTTCTGTAGGAATCTCAAGCTCTGATTAAAGTTTCAAAAAAGTTATTGCTTTGTGGAAAATGCATTATAGAGGACAAGCAAGAAGACCAACTTAAAAATTGATCCCAATAGTTTGCATAGGAAAAATGGGATATTAAATTTGTATTATTAGGGATTAATGAATTGATCATCTGTAGGAAATTAGAAACATTTATTATTAGCTCCAACATTCTTAGACCGTGCTTTTATACACACACACACACACACACACAAGTATTCTAATAATGCCATTGTATATATGTGATATTGTGGTTTATAATAAGAAATATGTATTTGGTCTTCCTCCCCATTTCAGAGCTCCTAAAACCTTGGAATTTCCTAAGAGAACTACATGTATAAAAGGTGTCTTTTGGACCCCGAATAGCCAAAGCAATCTTGAGAAAGAAAAAGGGAGCTGGAGAAATCAGACTCCCTGACTTTAGACTATACTACAAAGCTACAGTAATCAAGACAGTATGGTACTGGCACAAAAACAGAAATATAGATCCATGGAACAGGATAGAAAGCCCATAGATAAACCCACACACATATGGTCACCTTATCTTTGATAAAGGAGGCAAGAATATACAATGGAGAAAAGACAGCCTCTTCAATAAGTGGTGCTGGGAAAACCAGACAGCTACATGTAAAAGAATGAAATTAGAACACTCCCTAACACCACACACAAAAATAAACTCAAAATGGATTAAAGACCTAAATGTAAGGCCAGACACTAGAAAACTCTTAAGGAAAACATAGGCAGAACACTCTTTGACATAAATCACAGCAAGATCCTTTTTGACCCACCTCTTAGAGTAATGGAAATAAAAAAATAAATAAACAAATGGGACCTAACGAAACTTAAAAGCTTTTGCACAGCATAGGAAACCATAAACAAGATGAAAAGACAACCCTCAGAATGGGAGAAAATATTTGCAAATGAAGCAACTGACAAAGGATTAATCTCCAAAATATACAAGCAGCTCATGCAGCTCAATATCAAAAAAACAAACAACCCGATCCAAAACTGGGCAGAAGACCTAAATAGACATTTCTCCAAAGAAGATATACAGATTGCCAACAAACACATGAAAAGATGCTCAACATCATTAATCATTAGAGAAATGCAAATCAAAACTACCATGAGGTATCACCTCACACCAGTCAGAATGGCCATCATCGAAAAATCTACAAACAGTAAATGCTGGAGAGGGTGTGTAGAAAAGGGAACCCTCTTTCACTGTTGGTGGGAATGTAAATTGATACAGCCACTATGGAGAACAGTATGGAGGTTCCTTAAAAAACTAAAAATAGAACTACCATAAGACCCAGCAATCCCACCACTGGGCATATACCCTGAGAAAACCATAATTCAAAAAGAGTCATGTACCACAATGTTCATTGCAACTCTATTTACAATAGCCAGGACATGGAAGCAGCCTACGTGTCCATTGACAGATGAATGGATAAAGAAGATGTGGCACATATATACAATGGAATATTATTCAGCCATAAAAAGAAACAAAATTGAGTTATTTGTAGTGAGGTGGATGGACCTAGAGTCTGTCTTACAGAGTGAAGTGAAACAAATACCGTATGTTAACACATATATATGGAATCTAAAAAAAAAAAAATGGTTCTAATGAACCTAGGGGCAGGACAGGAATAAAGACACCGATGTAGAGAATGGACTTGAGGACATGGGGAGGGGTAAGGGTAAGCTGGGACAAAGTGAGAGAGTAGCACTGACATATATACACTACCAAATGTAAAATAGATAGCTATTGGGAAGCAGCTGCATGGCACAGGGAGATCAGCTCAGTGCTTTGTTACCACCTAGAGGGGTGGGATAGGGAGGGTGGGAGGAAGACGCAAGAGGGAGGGGATATAGGGATATATGTATATGTAGAGCTGATTCACTACATTATACAGCAGCAACTAACACAACAATGTAAAACAATTATACTCCAATAAAGATGTTTAAAAAGAAAAGTGTCTTTTGTTATGTTAATGAAGTGACTTTTGTGAGCACCTAAGGATGGGGCTGGTTGCCAGGATTAGATTAGAGGGTTGGAACTTTCAATCCCACCCCAGGACCTCTGGGGAGAGAGGAGAGGTAAGGGTTTAGAAGTTGAATAAATCGCTAATGGCCAATGATTGGATCAATTGTTCCTCTGAAATGAAGCCTGCATAAAACCCAAAAGGACGGAACTCAAGAGGTTCTGGGTTGGTGAACACGAGGAGATCTGGGGAGAGTGGCATCTGGAGAGCACAGAAGCTCTGCACTCTTCCCCATGCCCTGCCCTGTGCATCTCCTCCATCTGATTGTTCCTGAGTTATATCCTTCTATAATAAACTAGTGATTTAATAAGTAAAATGTTTCCTGAATTCTGTGAGCTGCTCTAGCAAATTCATCAAAGCCCAGAGCGGAGGAGGTCCTGGGAATCTCTGATTTACAGCCTGTGGGTCAGAAGTTGTGGGTAACCTGGGGACCTACCCCACCACTGCCATCTGAAATAGGATGGGGCAGTCTTGTGGGACTGAACCTTTAATCTGTGGAATCTGACATTATCTCCTGGTAGACAGTGTCAGAATTCAGTTAAATTTTAAGACACCCAGCTGGTGTTTTGGAGAATTGCTTGGTGTGGAGAAACATCTCCACACAAGAGTCAAAAGTGAATGTTCTCTGTGAAGATAATTGAGACTTGCAGGTGGAAGACTGATGTTTTCCCTCTTTAATGTGTTAGGAAAATATATGATAAAACAAAATTTCAGAGAATAATCACAGTAGATTAAATGTAGCCTCCTGATATAAGAGGATTTAGAAACTTGCATTCTATTCCTTAACTGTCACTGAGTTTGTCAATAGAATCTATGCCTACTTTGCATTTGTGTTCATTATTGAATTAGTTGTCCATAAGCACCTATTACATTCAGGAAATATTCTCCTTGAATGTACATTAATGTGGTACGGTCATTACAGATCAGATCTATTGATAACAACAGATTTATCAAAGGCCTATTTATGACAAACAGTATTTTTACTATGAATATTATATGGTCCTTCATGTGAATGTTTACTGCCATTAGGCAAGTTCTTCAGAGAAAAGTTATAATATCCATGTGTAGCACCATAACTGCTGTTTCCTGTAACGTTATCAATGTAAAAAAGCCTATGTAGTTTGATTTTTAGATTATCTGCTGGGGATTCCAGGACAAAGAGATAAGTAGCATAAGTTGGAAAACAAGTGATTTTCAAGAGTTCTAAATGTTATTAAAATACCATTGTTTTATATTGATTTCCATGCATTTTCTTGTTGTAAGAATTGCAAAAGTAAAAAGGTATTTTGGAAAGATGATGTTGATGGCTGCATAGATCCAAATCTCCCTGGATCCCCATATAATACCACACAGAGTAACTAGAGGGCAAAACCAAAAACGGGTGAAAAACATGTAAAACAAAATTAGACTGCAAGGTGTCCCTATGAATCACAAAATACAAGCAGGTTGAGACAAACCACCAACAGCCACAGACCTCAGGTTTCAGAGTCTGTGAAGGAGGATACAGAGGAAAGCACACGGTAATGTACTGTGGAATGAGAACCCCAAAGAGCCAAGAGTAATTTCTTGAAAAGCACAATGGGCCAACTTGACGTCAGCAGCTGAAATGGGGAGGATTT
Organism: Balaenoptera musculus; assembly: GCF_009873245.2. Lineage (NCBI taxonomy): Eukaryota > Metazoa > Chordata > Mammalia > Artiodactyla > Balaenopteridae > Balaenoptera > Balaenoptera musculus. Next base: position 22,840,023 of record NC_045786.1, on the reverse strand, counting down.
TGCCAAACCAAATAGAGGGTGAGTCCAATGAGTGAGTATGTTGCAAGATCCGAAATGGCACCAGAAACCTAGCTACAGTACCAGGAACTCTCCAAGATAACCAGCCAGGTGCTTTTCCAGATTCTCGCTCCACAGTGAGGACAGAATTTTGCAAGTGAGATCAAAATGGAGGAGAAGAGAAACAACGGAGACAAAGGAAAGAAAGCGTTCCGATTAACGTCAAGAGGGGACAGGAGACGCACAGACACACACTTTAGGACACTACATAAAAACAACAGAAAAGGCCCTGTGAAATCAGAAACTCTGTTGGACCACATCTCCTTGTAAAAGTCCAGAGAAGCTAATTTCACATAGAAATGAAAATGGACAAATATTAAGGTCAAATCTCAAAGTTATTTTAAAGAGAATTAGTAGAAAACTGTCATTCTTAAAGACAATGGAAGCATTTCAGAAAGACAGGGCCATCAAAAAGATCAAAATTAAAGACTACTCTTTCGGAATAAGCTAAAAGATATTTAAAATAATAAAGGATTTAAAAAGACAATATAAATGAGCACACTTGAAAAGAATGAAAAATAATTACAGAAAGGCTGAACTACAAAGAACACAAACGCAAATAACCCAACAGTTAATACTTTAAATTAAAGGTAAAAAAAATTAAATAAAAGTGAAATGAAGAAAGAATTAAAAGGACTTTGTGGAAAATTTTAAAAGCCATCAAAAGAAGACTCAACATACAGTTAATAAAAAGCCCTGAAAAAGTTAACCAAAATAAAGAGAACAGAATGAATACCTAAAGCTTTGAAAACTTCCTTTGAATATACCCCAATCCTCAGAATTTCAAGCAAAAATGACCAACAGAAAAGTATATTCTACTGAAATTATTTAACTTAAAAAATAAGTTATTTGAGAATCTAGGCAAAAATAGCAAGTGTCTTAAAAGGGAAAAAAAAGGTATACAATCAGATTTTTTGACAACATAGGTTTATACTAGAAAAAAAAAAGATAATATACTGAAGTACACAGGAAAAGAAAATGTGAACCATGGGTTTTATATCCAAGAAAATTGACATTCCAGTACAGAGAGCACAAACAAAATTTTATCAATGTGCAAGAAATCACGGTAATATTGGAGATGAATTTCCGACAATCAAAATGACTGAAGAGATATAGATGTAAGACAATGTATTCAGCACAAACTGCTGCTAAAATCACAAAGAGGAAACGGCCAGATCTTTTGTGCTCCCATGTGAAAGAAAACAATGCTTGCAGTCTTTATAAAAAGAAAATTTGAGTGCAATCAAGCCTCTGGACCCAGGCGCCAATGTGGAGGGGTTACAGAGGACAAGGGGACATGTTAAACTGTACCAACAGTGATTCCCACAGGATGGATTCTTCTCATTGAAATCCATACTATGGGAAATTCTACAGATTAAATGACCTACAGATAGTTAATTTAGAAGGAAAAGAAAGAAATGAAGGAGAAATCTGAACATTAAAAGAGAACTTTAAAAATATATTTGAAAACAAAACAAAAAACTAAACCACAGAATCTAGGATAAACACTTGGGTGATAAACCTAATAAAAATGCAAGGAAATGATTACTCTGAAAGTTGAAAAGCAGTTAGGAGGAGGGAGAGTGATAGGGATGGGGTACATAAATGGGTTTCTGGCAAAGGTCTATTACCTGACCTGGTTTGTGGTTATACATGCATTCACTATACAACTATTCAATAAACTATACAATAGTTTTGGATAGTTTTCTGTCTCTCTGTTTCATTTTACAATAAAAATCACAAAGACAAATTTTATCTGACTTCTATTTTCAGAAAAGGCATGCAAAGTTAAAAAAAATCAAAAAACATTATCCAAACAGAAGTATTATAAAGGTCAGTTAAGCCAAAGACTAAGGATGGTGATATTTTCAGGGGGAATTCAGAAATCATGGCTCTAATGTCAGTAGCATAAGCAGCTGCAAAGGAATAGCAAAGAAGGCTGGGTGATAGGGTGTCATTTTCTGGTCAAGATTAAAGCCAAATATACAAAAGGAATGCTGACACAATAGCAAATATGCTAGAATTTATTTCCTTTCATACCACCACTTTAGGAGTGCTTCTGCCTGTTAGTCTAAACTGAGTTTAGTTGGCTAAATTTCAATCAGATAATCCATATCGTAACTGCTTACATTCAATTTCCTAGTAACTTAACTTTCATAACTTAGTTTTTGTCATATGTCCTCATTTGTGGGTTTCGTTTTTTTCTATGCTCTTTAAATGATGAGCTTTTAGCTCTATTAAAAAAAATAAAAAACACACACAGAAGAGATGAGAATTGCTTTTCAAATGATTTAGTGATTAGTAGAGTTCATTTGGTTATTATAAATTAAGAAAGAGTTAACACACCAATTTATATCAAGAATATTAACAATTTATAACCAAGTGAACCTTTAAAAATATCCAGGTTTAGAAGTTTATTCACTTGTGTTTAAACATTATTGTAGAGAGTCAAGAATCTGGGCTTAGAATCACTGTTTTTGGTTGATGTCTAGCTCCTGTCTGGTATTTTCACAGTAAGCATCTTTGCCATAGACATCTTCACTGTAGGCACTGTTACCGCAAATACTTTTGGTGCACAACTACTTAGTGGTAAGGCGATTTTGCTGTAAAAGATAAAATAACTGGTTGTCAGTTTGGTTTCAATTGGTTATCAGTTTGGTTTCATTTCTCTATTGACACAGTTCTGCCATTTTTATTACATAAATCTTAGCCCTTGTAATGGTCTATACAATGACAAGCAGAGGTGGTGGTCTTAAAATAGTGGATGGTAACAACCACTACATATATTGATTTGACAGAAAATACAGTGATAAAACTAACCAGAAGTGGGAAATAAGACATTGTAAAGCAAGATTACATGCTGTGCTAGAAGATGATAACATATCAGTTTGCAAATCCTTTGGTGATTTGAAGATACAGAGTTGAACCCACATTTCACGTAGAACTTTGGAAAGTCTAACAACAGACATGCAACAATATGCCAAGAACAAATGACACTGTAGAGTTTTTCACAACTCAATACAAAGCTCAGTTTACAAGCATGCATCCTAGTATTTGGAAACTGATACCTCTCTCTCAATGAAGGAAGAAATATTAGCCAAAAAGAAAAAGTGTGATGCCAAACAAGGAGACAAAACAACAAACAAAACAAGCAAAGGTATAAAATACTATGAACAAAAGACTGGGAAGACAAGGGCTTAGATGCAACCCACAAAATAAAATCAGTTAGTTGCACAGTATTGCCATGAATGTATACACATTTTAAATGTATTCAAATATTACAGTAAAGTCTTTCTAATTTTGTTATTCATTTTTATATTTCATTACATCCTTTTTAATGTCCTTCTTTTATTAATTGTTGTTTTATATTTTTCATCAAAATTGCCTTACAGCCAACCAGTTATTGGGCAAAAATTGTTGGGGCAAAGATGCTTATGGTGAAAGTATCTAGAATCAGATCTTCTATTTACTACCTGTATGATCTTGAATAGAGCTCTTTCATAATTTTGGCACAGATATTCCTATTGTTTAAAATGGCTATAACAATTATCTCGCCAAGTTCTTATAAAATGAAGTGTAATTCATATGGTCTCCTATAAGTAGTAGTAAGGTTCTCTATAAATTCATTCTTTTATTCATTTAAATTATAAAATTAACAAGACTACAGATCAGTTTGAAAACAGATAAAAAACCCATTATACTATTTATTTTAAAAGATCAATTTGATTTTTGCTTATTTCCTATGAGTACTTTTTCCTCATCATTTCAAATATGTACTCTAAACATAAATACATTAAAATATTTATCCAACTTCACTTAACATCATATCTTAAACTTTTCTTCGTATAGGTACATGATATCTATTGTATTTAAATATTGCATACTTATCCACTGGTAGGCTTGGCCAGAAGTTTACTTTTTCTCATATTATAACCACCAATTAAATCAATTTATCTGATATTCTAAAAATTGTATATTTGATATATTTGTGTATATGTCTTTTTATACATTTTGAGAATTTGCCTAACATAAACTTCCATAAGTAGAATAGTTTTTCAGTATGATAGCTTCAATTTATAAAATAAATTGAAGCATATGAGTATCATTTTAAAAGGTTTTAGCTTTCTCTCTACGACATTGTTTAAAGTTGTTTATGTCTTGCTAATAGATTCCTTCTTCCAAAGTTAGTACACAGGTAACTTCCTATTGAATCTGGCTCTGCTTTATCCCAGATTCTGAAAGATAGGACTAGTTGCAATTGGAGGGACTTTGTTGTGTTATTGTATTAATATATGTAGTTCTACTATTAAAGAGGTGGTATTAAACATTGAATAGAGGTTTTCATTAACTTCCTAAATGGTGCTAGAAAGTAGTTTTTGAAAGTATGTGAAGAGCTGCAGTCGGTTAAAAACAAATACAATTTATGTATTTAAACACAAGTTTAAGTATCAGCTAAGTCCACATAGTCACAGCTGTGTGATATAAATGGCCTTTATAAATTTATATTATGCAGATTATTGACAGTCATTTGCAAATGACATCAATTCATCAGTGAAAGTTAATTAGAATTTAAATCTGGTGGGACACAGGGCAACTTCACCAGCACAAGTCACTTTCCTTCAAACTAAGGCACCTGAGGTCAGATCAAGCAGGATCCAGTTAAAAGGAATAATTTATCATATTGAGATAAAAAGTTAAAAGAGTTCTGGAATCCTATTGGCAGTTTCAAACCCTCCTATTTTCCCTAGTAACTGGAGCCCTCCTCCAAATCAAGAGCAATTGATTTTTCACAGCAATGGATGGAAGACAGATACTTACACACATTAGAAAAAGTACATGTGGGGAACAAGGATGTGGACAAATACAGTATATTTGGACAAATATATGTGGACAAATACAGTATAAAATATGTGTTTTTTACCATAATATAAAAAATTGTAGGAAGTGTATTATTTGATTTCTCTTTCTCTCTCCCCATCTTCCCTCTTTACCCACTTTTGCTGATATTGTCCTTTGTCATATACTTAATCCGTCTTCTCTCCCCATGTTTTTCCAACTTTTTTTCTTTTTTTCCATATTCCCAAATACCTGTTTAAAATGACTCACTAACAGCATTAACATTAAATGAACAACCTAACCTTCTAAGTCTCACTGCGGTGGAGTCAGTGGACTATTGTTCTTTAAGAGAAGGCAGAGGCTTGAACATCTCTGAGGTCTTGGCGGGGGGTGGGGGTGTAGGGGGGTGGATGAGATAGTGCATTTTCTTTTAGAACAAAAATATTTAAAAGAAAACTAAAAATAAGGTGGCATAGTTTAGTTAGTCCCCTCTGTAGTGCAATTCTCTCCTGAAGAGAAAAGCTTCCTCTGCAGATGATTAAGTACATACTTTCACATTGTCACTCTACATAATTCCTCATGATCCATCTCCCCAGCCACACACCACCTCACATTTACCAGATGTTTTCCTGGGTAGCAAAAGGTTAATTTTTTGACTTCTATTTGTGTGTATTCTGTGGTTTTATTCTTTATTAAATGTAGTTCAGGCTCTTCACACCAAAGTAGCACATTTTATCAGCACTGTTCAACTTTAACTAGAATGTCACTGGCACAGTGATTCATTCCAGGGTTATCACTTCTTTTCTCACATTCACAAAAGCTGTGAACAGAAACATCAGCTGGAAGAGTGCACTCTCAATGTGGGTGGGAAGTGGGTCTTTGCACAACCATGGTTATTATTAGCAAGAAAATCTGGATTCAGTTCATCTCTCTAAGACAAAACAAGCCCCCAGTGCCCAGCCCTCCAAACTCTAAAAAGAACTCAGAGCGAGATCCTGAAAGAATCCCATCTGAATAAACACTCAATTCTATCAATCTCTCAGGCAAAGGTAATATAGGTGTCATTGTTATAAAGGTAATTCCTTCTAACTTCACTAAAGATTAATAAGTTAGAATCTTTCTTTAGGATTTTCCACAACACCTTTTCCAAAGAAGTCTAACTAGAAGGAAAAAAGAGCAATATACATATCTAAACACAACACTGAAGGCCTAAATTAATAACAATATAACCAGAGTTGGTGAAAACAAAAACAAAACAGAGAAAATGTTATCAGGACTTTTGGATGTACTCTTTGGATGTTACTTCTACTCATTATAGACGTTATCTACAGACACGGTGCTATCTAGGCACTGATAGATGAATGAAGTAGACTTTGTCTCTTCTCACCTGGACTTACAAATTTTAAGTGCTAGGCAGGAAAAAGACTGAGCTTTAAGAATCTGTGTAAGATTAAGTCATCCAAATATCTCTGAAGGATGACCAGGAACCAGTCAGGCAAAGAGTTGTGGGAAAAGTCTTCTAAGCAGAGAGAATTCTCAGAACTAAAAGAGAATCAAGTGTGGTTAAAACTCAGAAAAAGAAAGCTGCACGAAATGAGGTTGGTGAAGCAGGGGAAGACTAGGTCAAAGAGCAATAAGAAGCCCTTGAAAGATTTATAAAATGTTGGCATAAGCTCTTATTTATATTAATTAGATGATTAATCTATTTGCTGGTGAGAATGGATTGTAATAGAGGAAAAATGGGTACAGATAAACATATTGAGGGGCTCTTTAGGCATCCAGGAAACAATAATTTTGAAGCTACAGTTGATGGAGTTTAGTGATGGAGAGATAAACATTAAGAAAAATTTGCTACTGCCTGGTCTGAGAAATCGGGTGGATGGAGGTGCCATTTACCTAGGTAGAAAAGCTTAGTAGAAAAAAATATATATTTGCAGATTTGGAGTGTAGGGGAAGGCAAAATAAAACATTTTGTTTGGAATATGTTACTTTTGAGAGCTTGCGATAAAGCTAATTGGAGATGCAAAAATAAGAGGTACAGGGGTCTGAAAAGAGGCCTAACCCAGCAGTATAAATTTGAGAACTTTGGAATGTAAGTAATATGATAACTAGGGCAATTAATGACATCACCACTGTAGAGAAGACAGAATTAGAAAATGACTGAAGCCTAAGCCATGATAAGCTACACAACTTTCAAGACGGTGTGCAGTGACCCCTGCCTCCTTGTATTCAACCTTTGTGCAATCCCCTCCCCTAGAGGAACTAGTGACTTACTTCTAACAAACAGAACACAGAATGATAGGATATCACTTCTGAGATTAGGTTGAAAAAGACTCTGACTTCTATCTTGCTTGCCCTTTCTTGCTTTCTGGCTTTCTCATGTGATTAGTGGCCCTGTGGAGAGGCCCACATGACAGATAACTAAGGGAAGTGTCCAGTCAACAACCTGTGAGGGACTAAGTTCTCAACCACATACCTGAGCTTGTAAGAAGATACTTCTCCAGTTGAGTCTTCAACTGAGACTGCAGCCCCAGCCCATACACTGACTGCAACTCCATGAGAGACCTTGGCCAGAAGTTCCCAACTAAGTTGCAACTGGATTTCTGACTCACAGAAACTGTGAGATAAATGTTTGATGGTTTAAACTTCTAAGCTTTGGGATAATTTGTTGTGCAGAAATCGGTAATGAAATCACCTGAGGATCTTCAGTAGAGAGTAAAATATGATGGAGACTGAGAAGAAATGGTTTTATTAGTAGTCTGGAAATTGGGTGTAGCATGGAAGTCAAAAAAAGAATGTCTGAAGAAGAGAGTCGTTGAAAGCATTTAGAGGAACTTAGAGACCTAGTAAGATGAAGACAGAAAAGATTGGATTTGGTAACATGAACGTCATGGAAACTTTAGTGCATGTAGTTTCAATAGAGTAGTGGAAGCAGATTTCATGTTGGAATTTATTTCATAGTAAAATGGAGATACGTTTAATAATAAAATAGAGAATAGAAAGAGTGTGTGAATAATTTCTTTGAATAGCTTGACTCTGAAGAAATAATGGACATGTATTGGTTGCCCCCCACCATCCATTTCCATTTTTAAAGTCGGACTAGAAATTTTGTAGTTATGTGTTTTCAATGGCCTTGATGTCACCCCTAATTCCGGAAGAGATTTTGAATGGATTAATCCTACCAGGTTATGCCATCACTCAGGCCATAGTAATTTTAAAAAAAGATTATGTCCCTTCTCTGCTCAAAATACTCCACAGCCTACCCATTTCACTCAGAGTAAAAGCCAAAGGCTTGCCAATGGCAGAGATGCTCTTACATAATCAGGAGCTCATTAACGTTCTGACCACGTCTCCTATCACCTACCCCTTTTTCGTTCCTCTTCAGCCATGCAAACCCTGTTGCTACTTCTCAAACATGTCAAGCATGTGAAGACCTTATGGCCACTGTGGTAGCTATTCCCCCAGATGTCTGAGTTTCAAACTCTTCCATATCTTTCAAAAGTTTGTTCAAATGTGTTATTTTCAATGAGACTAATTGTGAGCCTCTTATTTAAACATGATACCTGCCCTCTATTCCCAGTACTTGAATTCTGTTTACTCTGCACTATACTTAGTCCATTGTACTTACTTCCTTCTATATTACATACCTTACTTGTTTCTTATATTTATTGTTATAGTCTGTCTCCTCCTGCTTGAATCCAAGCTTAGCAGATCAGAGACCTTTGAAAATTTTATTTACAGATGCATTGCCTGGCACAAAGGACCCTTGCTTCTAATAAACTTTCCCCATCATCCAATCAATTCTCCCCACCTCCACCAGAATGATCCTCCCCAAAGATAAATATTAAAAGACTTAAACAGGACAAGGATATGACTATAGCTATCTTTTGGTTTCAGAATACATTATCCAATGGCTTTCAAATTATTTTCTTAAGCCAAATAGCTAACACTAATTTATTGTTCTAAAAAATCTATTGCCATCTAATTTTTTAAATGGTCATCCATTAGACAAAGAAGTAAAGTTTAAGTCGGTCACAGAGAACATTTTGTGCTACAGAGTTTAAGGCTTATCATTCGCCTGGCATACTTTAAAAAGGGGGGACTTCTTGCCTACATTCTAGTACCCTGCTTTTCCATTAAAACAAATTAACAATCTAGAGATAAAACTTTAAACATATTTCAAATGTCAAGTAAGTGGTCATTTTAGTGAATTTTGGGTTCATTTTCCATACTTAGAAAATTAACACACTGTACTTTTAGATTACTCAAACATTCAGTTGACTTTAGAAGCAGTGGAAACATTACAGAACTTGACATAAGATGGATATGTTTTGGCCATAATATTGATCACAGTTGGACCTTGAGCAAGTCAAGTTTTCTCCTTAGGCTACACTTTCTTCATTTGTAGGAAGAGATAATTGCTAGATTCTCTTCCAGCTCAAAATTTCTGTGAAAGTATTTAAAGGCATTAGCTGGTCTTAAAAATGCATTGATTGGTCTTTAAATAATATCACAAATATGGAGATGTAAAGGGAAAACCTTAGCTGCTATCTGAAGGTTCAGGTAGATTTGACTTTTTGCACTTGTTCAGTATAAATTGGGGTAACTGGGGCTGGATTACATAGGATGCTTAGAATTTATTAGTAACAGCAGCTCCTACCATTCAAAACAGGATGAGACTGGTTTGAATAAAAGTTTTCAGGAATGAATAATTACATTCACTTTGGTTATTTCACAGAGGAAAATCCTGTAGCCCTTGGATTGCCAGAATACAGGTGGGCAATATGGTCAGGCATCCAAATTGTATCATGTATGCCTTTGGCCACTGTTAATTACAAGCTTCAAAACCAGGGTTGGTGAACGTATTATGAAGTCAATAGAAACACTCCCAGAAATATGTATTAAGGCAAGTATAGTGGAAGAACACTGAATGTAGAGTCAGAAATTGGAAGTTAGAAGACTTGAGTTTTAGTCCCAACTCTGCCACCTCTTCCCATTACCCAAAACGATTTCATCATTCTGGTGTAACAGAGTCTCCTCTGTTAAAGAGAAGAACTGATATATGATGCTGTAGGGCCCTTCTATCCCTAACAGTCTACCACATCTAGACAAGGCATCCTTGGTGTTCATTTCATGGAGTCACAGACATACTGTCTTCATGCAACTACCTAACCAAGGACTTGCAACAAATAGTTCTGGGGCAGTTTTCATGTAATATAGTCTTTCTTCCTCAGTAACACTGTCATATTGATTGTATAAATGACACAGAACACATCCAAACCCTGTAATGCAAAAATAGTAAAATGAACTTTACCCTAATTAGATTAGGGTAGAGAGCTGCATTGAAAGAGAAAGGTAAATACAGTATGGAAATCAGGGAAAATGTACCTCCTTCCCTGGTACATTTTAAAGTCAAAACTTACCAGTTTTCCAGTGCTATATAAAGGGATTTTGAAACATCATTTATTTTTGTGATAATCTGTATATGCTATAGCCAATAAATAGTAAAAATTTAAACCATAAAAAACTGTCAAATAAATTATACAACTAAGCACTTAGACCAGAGCCTAACATATTTACTAAGTAATTGTTAGTTTGCTTCTCCTTTCCCCTAATAAATACTTGAGTATTGAAATGCCACTTATTAAAGTTTACTTAAAATAAAGGTTTTAAAGCTCTTTAAATCGAAGTTCTGTATTTATAAATTTTCAAATATGTTCTTTGTTTCACCAGCTAGAAATTTCCTAAAATTTTTATTTCATGTGGAAATTAGTTAGAATTTTCTTTAGGTCCTAGACTACATTATGTGGGACTGATTTCATTCATACTGAAACCAGAAAGGAACTGATGGGGTAACTCCATCTCTTTGGTTTAGCTGGGTGGTTGCTTTCTAAAACTTGAAAGTGACTTGTTATTGCTTGAATACTGTATCTCAAGACCTCAAGATCTGTGTCATTCAGTGAACTGAAAAGTGATTCACAGTTCTTAGGTACTTGCAACTAGAAACTTGATTCTTAGAAGTTAAAATTCAGTTGTGTGGGAAGATGTTTAGGTATCAGGCGTGGATTTGAGATGACTTCAATACTCTCCCCACTTACAAAATACACTGTAAAGAGCAGGTTATCTCTTAGATACAAAGGTCAGACATTAATGGGTGAAACTAAAAAATTAGTAGTTTGACTTTTATTTCATCTTGATCAGCAGAAAAATATAGTCATACATGCTTTTGCTACAGCAAACAAGAGGGTTCTACATGTTGCACTTTAAATAAACTGATCTTTCTGGTGGACAGAATGGATTGTTCTTTTCAAAAGTAAGTGAAAACCACATAATAGAAAAATTACAGAGGACATTTGAGATCAAGTTAAATATATTTCAGACTAAATTAATAATGGAAACAACAGCAATGGCAAAGACAATAACAATGGGAGCTAACATACATTTAGTAGAGTATGATGGACATCGTTCTAACTAAGGAATTTATCTATATTAATTCACTTAATCCTTACAACAACCTTATAAAATATGTTCTATTATTATCCTTACCATTGTTTCTACCATCAAACAAAGCTTAATTTGTCGAGTTTCACAAAGCTCTTGTTCTACCATTTCCCCCAATTTTGGAGCTGTGAGCTTAAATCCAGTTTCACAGTTCTTGAATTTGGGAAAGAATTAATTCCCTTCAGCAAAGGATACTGTCTCCCTACAGATTTTAACAGAGAAGCCCTCTTTTAGTATGTCAGTATCCCAGTATCTTTTCTCACTCCCTTTTAAAATTCACACCTTAGTTATCAAACAAATCATTTCATAAAAGTCTTTCAGGAATAATTATATGTATCAAGTCATCTCTAGGAATTCCTTCTATGTGCTTGTCACCAAAGTCTCCTCCCATGGCCAGACTGCTGTACGCCCCCATTTCCTCTGTATACATTTCCCAATGAAAACAATCAAAGAGTCCTCTACATTTCAGCTCTTGGAATCTCCCTAAATTCATTTATAATTATTTTTTCACTAGCTGTGAATGCCCACAGATATGTAACAGTTCTTCAGCTACTGTTTGGTTTCAATATCTCAAGTTATTTATTTGGAGTTTCAAGGAAGATGGAGTATTTGAATAAGCAAGATATAAATAAAGATTACATCTTTGTCAGAGCTCTGTTCTCACCAGTTATATAATTCTGCAGAGTATCTGTCAAATATCTTCAAACATATTGGGAAACACTGAATACAATCTATTTTGCAGATAAGAAACTGAGGTACAGCAAGGTTAAATGACAAATACAAGGCCACACTGATAACCAATAGAAGAAATAGGGCTCAAAGCCTGGAAATTCTTAGACCCAGTTCAGTGGATTTTCCATTAACTATTTATTTCCATAAAACAACAAAAATAAAAAAGTTTGGGTGCCTTTACGTGCCAGTTACTGTGTGGTGATGTGGAACCTTTCCTTAAGCATTGAGCCATGATGGTTTAATGGAATGAAAACGATACTGGGAATCAAGAGTCCTAGGGATTTAGACTCTTGTTGTCACTAAATAATTTTGTGACTTGAAAAAAAAAAGTACCACGTTTTCTCAGATCTAAAATCTAAAATGAGGATTTTGAGCTAGTTGTTCGGTCAATTTAGTGCTTTCATTCTTATTATTCACACAGATAAGGAGATAATAAGGGGCTAATAAAACTGTGTATAAGAGTTTTTGAAAAAGAAAAGAAGCAGGATGCATGGCCTTAGGCTGTGCTTTTACTTCTTTTTCCTTATCAATTCCTTAGTTTTTACCTGGAGTTACCTAACTTCTGCGGCTAAAGACATTATCAAGTCCCTTAAATAGATACAAACAAAATTATATATATAATTTATATTTTAGAAAACATATATAAAATATATTTTACATTTGTCTCTCTCTCTCTCTCTCGCTCTCTTTTTCAGGAAATTGCCAACTCTCATACTATGGAGAGAATCTAGAGTATAACCCAAATTGTTTAGCTTTGCCCTCCCCTTCCCTATCCAAACTAGCAATGTGTTGGCTACTGGGTAACAAAGAACCCCAAATCTTTAAAATTTGGTAAAATCTTTATCTAGTTTAACTGTGACTTATTTATTTATATGGAGATACACACATTTTCCATTTCTCTGAAGGCATTTTCTAAATGTGATCTCTATTATGGTTGGTGCCATAATATTGCTCATTTCCTGAGGATACAATATTTTCTCCTCGCTTATAGTATATTACTAATCAAAAAATCTTTTTTCTTGAAATTTAATTTTCAGCTACCTTTAGTTTTTGTGTTTTTATTTATAAATCATTATTTTTATCATGTGAAAGAAATCTATGTTTACTTACCTATGCACAAGAAAATTGTCTATTGCCCATTAACTGGGAATAAAAATTATTGATATATTAAATTTAATTCTAGCCATTTTTAATAATTGTGTATATGTGTGTGGGGAGGGAGAGGGATTGTACATATGCCTATAAATGTCTCCCTCTTGCCTCCTTTTTTCCCCAAATAAGGATCCATGCCTTGTATTTATTTTTGCCTTATACTTTTTTCTCCACTCAAACTTTTTATTATGAGCATTTTCTCATGACAAATATTCTGCAAATAAATAATTGTAATTGCTTCCTAATATTCAACTGTAGGAATGTTCCATGATTTAGTTAACTTTTCTGCTTTGGTTGGATACTTTGGCTATTTCTTGTCCTTATTAACATAATTAATCCTGTGATAAACATCCTTGTACGTAATCTTCTACGTCTCATACTATGTCCTTAAGTAAGATTTCTAGAATTGGAATCATTGGAACTAAAACATATCCTTTTTAGTTTTGTTTTGTTTGATAGATGAATCATTTAATCCGTGTACTAAGTTTTGTATTCCATATATATATTTCAAAGATTCACATTTTTTTTTAATTTTTATTTATTTATTTATTTTTTATTTATTTATGGCTGTGTTGGGTCTTCGTTTCTGTGCGAGGGCTTTCTCTAGTTGTGGCAAGTAGGGACCACTCTTCATCGCGGTGCGCGGGCCTCTCACTATCGCGGCCTCTGTTGTTGCGGAGCACAGGCTCCAGACGCGCAGGCTCAGTAATTGTGGCTCACGGGCCCAGTTGCTCCGCGGCATGTGGGATCTTCCCAGACCAGGGCTCGAACCCGTGTCCCCTGCATTGGCAGGCAGATTCTCAACCACTGCGCCACCAGGGAAGCCCAAAGATTCACATTTTTAAGTGTTCTTTTATTTACTACCCTCCCCTAGACTTTTCCTTTTTATAATAAATATATAGGTATGTCCTACGAGGTTCTTGCCAGCTTGATGCCTACCTGCTTCTCTAGGTCAAGTTCAGCCCACGATCTGATCCTCACATTTTCTCAAGTTCAAGTACACTGGTCTTCTATTGTTCTGTTGTATTCAGGTGTTCCCCCAGGCACCTGTCCTCACAACCCAGTAGGTGCCACTCTTCTCAAGAAAGAGCTTCTACTATCTCATTTGTGTTGAAAGGTATGTAGACTACCATGAACTGGAGGATTTCTCTTCTTAAAAGAATGTATGAGGTGCCTGTATTCCTAAATACTGTCTTGAAGCTAAGTTTTTCTGCCCTTTAGAGAAAGAAATCTATCTCAGAATATTTTTTATTCATTGAAAATATCCAGCGTTTAAAAATTATATGAGCATTGTCCTATGTCTGTACAATTTCTCTTCCTCTCCACTCCCCATCTACCTGCCCTCTTAGATTTTAGAAAGATCTGCAGTGACAGACCTTTCTCAATATGTCTGTCTGTAGCACATTGCCAAAACAATAAAGAATATCAGTTAGGATTTGCTTAGCTGCTCATAATAGAAATCTCTGGCTTTCATAACTTAACTACAATATAACATTTCACATAAGAGGAAGATTGTAACTATGTCAGTTTCATATGTACAGCTCAAAGAGCCAGGTTTTAATCATCTTTTTTCTTTATAAACCACAGTGAGTTGGCTTTTACCACTTACGATCTTAGCCTCATGGTGGCAAACTGGCTGCAGAACTTCTAAGGATCACACTCTCACACATAATGCCCAGAAACATAAGGAAGCTATTTCTTCCTTGAGTCTTTTTTTTTTTTTTTTTAGAGTCAGGAATTATGTCCTAATAGATCTCCTTAAATAAACCATTGTCCAGAATTAGGCTACCTGCTCTCTCCTAAACCAATCCTTGAAAGGGAAAAAAGTCACATAAACTAGCTAAAACCAATGTGATTCACCAGTGAAGCTATGGAGCTCATAATTCACTGAAAACATAGGGCTTCTGTTAGGAAAAAAATTTGTAAAGGAAGATACAGAAAGGATGTGATATGATAAAAAAAAAAGTTGGCTTGAAGAAAATGAGAAACTGGTGAATTTAGGATTTCATGAAAAGTGAATAAATTTTATTGAGAAGCAATTAATCAAAATAAAATTAGAGTTCCCTCTTTTTTTCTCTGTCAAACATTTTTTGGTCTCTTCTGTCTCTACTGATTTATAAACAATTAACATTAAAAGGTTTCCAAAACATAGTTTTATATTCTATTTACCTTGGGAGAATAAGAGCCATCCCTAAGAGATAAGCTGGTTTTCCATTAAAAGTGTAGGTTATTCTCAAAGGGATATTGAAAACCAATATGATTTCTGAAAAGGCGTGGTCCAAATATGGCTAGCAGACTTGTAATTATTTTTCCGTTGGTCTACTAACTATTCACTACATTTCAAAGATTAAAAGAGAGAAGACGGAATGTGTTATATTCCTTCTGTTTTTGTTTGTTTGTTTTAATGTGTGTATATAAAACCAAAAAAAAAAGTACTATTGAAAGCATTGCAGTCTAATTTAACTCTTGGTTCTATTTAAATGACAGTTGCAGATCATAAAATAGAATTTTTTTAAAAGCCACAAAGGCTTTCATGCAAAAGTAAGAGAAAGGCCCATTTAAAATAAGAGGGTTTTTTTTGTTTGTTTTTTGTTTTCTAGGTAACAAATATATGAGGATAACACAATGATAATGCTTAGTTAGATAAATACCATGAAGCTTAATCCTCCTTTAAAGTTTAGATTACAGACCTACTCAGCAAGGAACAGTCAACAAACTGGCAGGATAAAGCAAACTTGCATTTAAATAAATGAGTATATAACAAAACACAGTTACCGCATAATGGGCTATCAGTGTAGTGCAAATCTTTCTAAATTGCCAGGAAACAGACCATAAGCCATCCTATTTAAAGTGAAATTCCTCCCCTGCAAAGCATCAGGTGATTTAGGCAAACCTTAAATTATTTGGGATTCCATTTCTGTCATTCTCTCTCTCTCTCTTTTTTCTTTCTCTTTGAAAATTCTTTGCGCAAGTTAGCCTTTGAGGGAGCTGAAGGTACAGCAGTAAACAGCCTGGGCTGGACCCCTCTGGTTTAAACAACTAGGAAAGGTAGTAGTCAAGACCTCTTTCTACAAGAAATTTATGTTTTGTTTGTTATTCACATAGTAAATCGAAATATAATCCCTATTTGGTAATCCCTTATTCCTAGAGGTTCTGTAGTCCTGTTAAAAAAATTATAGGTAAAACATTTAATCACTATTTAAATGGGCAAACTGTTCACTAACACAGAATCTACTCCTATGTTCCACTGAATATTGTTTTCCAGGAACTTCAGGGGTCTTTTTTATTTTTTTACTTAATAGAATGTAAAAGTTCAATTTTCCAGGTCAGTTTTTCAGAGTAGAAAAAAACTAATTTTGGAGTCAAGTCTCTGCTTATTTCCCTTTCTCCACCCTTCCCCTGTCTAGTGATGTGACCTGAGGCAAGTGTTTTAACCTCTCTGAGCTTCAACGTACTAATCCATAAAGTGGAGATAGTAAGACCTCCCTCATATGGGGGGTTATAAAGACGAAAAGAGTTAATGCATATTTTAAGAGCACCTGGTATGTAGAAAGCAGCAAATAAATGTCGGTCTTTCCTCCACCTTTTATTAGAGATGCCTATATTAAAAAATGGTAAAATAGAGACAACTGTCTTCCAGGCTACCACCTTTCTGTGCACCATCCTATTCTCCCAGGAGAAACTCTACCCCATCTCAAATGAGTGTCACAGCCCCACGTACTCGTCCTCCCCACATCCTCATTAAAACACCCTATCCATCCATTCCCTCAAGTATGTAGGGGCACACAGCTTGCTGCAGTCACATCACACTCAGTGTGTCCAACTTAGGGGAGTGTACGTGAACAGGCTATGCAAGAAGAATTAGCGGGAAGAAAAGAAGACATTAAAAATTAGTTCAGTAGTGTTAGTTTTGCCATCATCATTCCCTCTGGGCAAAGATGGAGAATGGAGAACGGAAGGTGGATATGTGACTGTGGGTGATGCCATGGCTACTGTCAGTGAAGGGTTTTCAGGGGTCAGTGTGACCACACTTGGTTTTTGCTGTTAAGTGTGGTACTGATTTGAAAGTCTGGCCTCTGTTAGCATCAAGTCCACTGTCATGGTTAAAGCCTGGCTCTGGGTTCAGATTGCCCTTGCCCACTGCCTCTCAGCTGGCCTTAGGTAAGTTCCTTAATTTCTCTGGGTCAGTTTTTACTTGTAAATTAGGAATTAATAATAGCATGGAACTATCATAATGATTGAAATAATCTGTTTAAAGTGATTTTCACAGTTCCTGGTATAGAGTAAATGTTGGCTATAATTATTACTAGGAGGGTGGAAATAACCAAGTCACTGGTTACAGTGACTGGGGGACAGGTAGCTGACCCACGCTTGTTCCATTAGAATTCTCCCAAGATACTTCAAACCAGAGCTGGGAGAGAGGCATCTCTTTCTCTTCTGGTCATGAAGATGTAAAGATATGAGTGCAGAGTTCCTGGAACCACCACTGACCTGCATGATGTTAACAAGAGGACAGAAACAGTGATGACGGCAGCTTTTCCTTCAACTCAGAGGGCTACACTAGTACCCTTCCAATAAACACCTTTTTGGCCTAAACCAGAGTTGTATGTCTGCTCTCAAACTGCATAGTCCTGTCTAACACATGTATTTTGAGGAATTATACACACAGACTGTTAACTCAGCTGCACATGACCAAGTATTTGAATGTATCTATTTTTCAGGTAAATGGGTGAACAGAAGCCTCAAAATTAATACGAAAAATCTTGAAATAGTTATGTTAGTGATTTAGTTTCCAATTCATATCACTGATATCATTAGAGCTTAATATTTATATCATTTCCAATAACATATTAAAATTTAATTTTTTTTTCATGGAAAGGCATCTTATTTTAAATATAGCAGTGTGTACATGTCAAGACCAAACTCCCTCCCTCCCACCGCTCCCCCCTTGGTAAGCATAAGTTCGTTCTCTAAGTCTGTGAGTCTGGGTTTGTTTTATAAATAAGTTCATTTGTATCTTTTTTTTTTAGATTCTGCATATAAGCGATATCATGATATTTGTCTTTCTCTGTCTGACTTACTTCACTTAGTATGATATGTATGATTGTTTTTCTGCCATTAACCACTAGAAACTGGTCCTTTGAAAACCAATCAGTCTGGTAATATTTTGACCTATAACTCACATTTATCAAGTATATTTGATATATTATAATTTAGTTATAGTTCAGTTTGAAGCTTTTTGCACTTTAGGTATCTTTTTCTGTTTTGTCTCCATTTGATGATTTTTAGGAACTTTCTGGTGGATAAATCTCAGGGATACTGCTTCTTAA
The DNA here is from genome assembly GCF_009873245.2 of Balaenoptera musculus. NCBI lineage: Eukaryota > Metazoa > Chordata > Mammalia > Artiodactyla > Balaenopteridae > Balaenoptera > Balaenoptera musculus. The sequence continues at coordinate 22,821,415 of NC_045786.1, read as the reverse complement.
TATCCAACTAAAAATATGAAAGTGAGGAATTTAGGAATAACATGTCAAATCCAGAAAGAGGGGCATGCACTTAGGGAAAGCAAAATTACCGCTTTTACCGCAATGCTAATTATAAAAACTTGCAAATGCAAATGAGGTACTTTGCCCTTACAAATTGAAAGGAGACAATTGTGTCTTCGCATTATTCCACACAGTAGAGTAAGTTCCAGGTGGATTAGGAGAGTTGCATACAAAAATTATACCACAGGAACCACAGAAAAATTATAAGTGAAATATGTACTTACAAATGGAAAAAACACGTTTCATTATACATAACAAAAGTAAGAATCTTCTGAATTGCATCTTACTTTTTAAATGAACGAGAAAGATAATACAAATCTTATTTCCTAAAGCAGCCTGCCCTGTCTGAAGCCTAATGGACCAGTGAGAGATATAAGCAAAATGCGAAATTTCATTTTCTAGCCTTTACAACAATTATGAATACAACTGAATATCCATAAATCTTCTGAAATGGCCCTCACAGGTCATGAGATTTCTAGCAAGCCTATCCTCTAGGTTGAAAGAGATAATATGGGGAATTGGTGTTTCAATATATTCCCAAGCACATATTTGAACTCTGCTACCTATCACATTTTTTAAAAAATCACAAATTCTGGGAACTAATTATTATTTGCAAGCTTGTTAATAAACTTTATAGGTTTTGCTAAATCAACATAGTAAATTTTAATAAAGATCATCATGCTAGTTTGACAACTGTGGAAACTGAAGCACAGGAAAACTGCCCTTTTTAAAAAAGTATACAAAATGCAGTAATATAAATCTCAACTCTAGCTTGACTCGGTGAGTCACTTAACAGCTTAGTTCAAGCACAGGGAATCATCATGAAGGAGCATGTGCTTGGAATCTGTAACATGGCAAAACACAAGTTCTGCTCTAAAGTATTATGCACTGTATTATATATATCACATATAATTATGGCACAAATATCTCCTTATGCATCAAATAACTCTTTCAGAATGTCAGCTCAATGAATTACATGTAAATGAATAAAAAACATATGGGCAAAGTTTATCTTGAAATATAGAACTTTACCAAATGTGTTTTGGGTTTTCACCCACCGCAAATATCTGAAAGATATTGTCGGACCCTGGCTGGTCTTACATCTCTGTTGTGGTGTTTCCTGGGCGTTTCTTATCATTACCCAGCCTTCACTACCCTGGCTTCTGTCTGCTGCTAATGTTCCTTATTGGTTTGGGGCACTCACTGAAGGCATACAGCATTTAGCAAAATATATTAAATATGCATCAAAATTAGGTAGAGTTAACATAGAATATGTAATGCATTAAATATATGCTTTAATCTGTACATTAGGAACATTTTAGTGTGCAAAAGACAATGTAGAAACAAAAACTTTTCATTACATTTTTAAAATTATAAAAGTATGTCAGGCTGAAACAGTGAAATACTTCAGAAGGTTATGAAATAAAATTAAAATCCACTATGGTTTCTTCAGAAGTAACCATCAATAATTTAATTATATACGTATATAAATATACAGCATATGTAAATGGATTCACATACATGTGAACATTTGTGTGTATGTCTATGCATGTATATATATCATTTGTCTCAGAGACAGGTCAACACTACTTATGTTCTACTTCAGTCTGATCTATTCACTTAATATGTCATATTTTTTCTAACATAATGGAGCTTATATGGAGCTTTAGCTTTTCTTTTTAGTGATTGCAGAATACTTAGTGACAACCACATAGGTTGTTTCTATTGTTTTCTTTTCCCCCTTGTATTAAATATTGATCCAGGAAGCTGTTTTGCCTAAAGTATTTTCTTTTAGAAAAATCAGAATTATAGGAATTAAAAAGACAAATAATCCCATTATATGGTGCCCTCACAAAACAGGATTTAAAAAAATCTATTTATTTATTTGAAAAGAAGACAATCTCTGGGCAGAAGGTTGGGTTTATACTAACACTTTCAGATATGTTATCTGATCCATTTCAGAAATGATAATCTGGCCTGAAAACCTTTTTCCTCAATTACGGCAGAAGCTGGCATTCTTTTGCAGTAAAGTCAGCAAATGGGAGAGATCCTGAGAGTCAATCTCTTGGGAATGTGAATTTGGGATTATGTCACCACTTAGCAGAATAACAACACTGATGGGCTGAAATGAATCCCTCTCCCAACAGACTGAACTTTTTAGCCTCTCCCGTATCAGCCATCTCCCTGTTGTTGGGATACGATTTCAGTAAAGTAAGAGCAAGGCCAAGTTCAGAAAAGGACCAGACCACCACCACAACAAAAACTTGATAATGAATAATACCAATTCGTACTAGGCTCCTTTATCTGCTAGTGGTGTAAAGTAGCTTTCCCTATTTAATTCCTCAGTGAAAGGATTACACATTTAATAAATAACGGCAGAGAAATAGCCCAGGAATGATTATTTTTACTGTAATCTGGGGAAATATATGGAAGCAAAAGTTTGCAAAATAGTAAGTTACATGCTTTGAGAACAGAGGGATGAGAGAAATATTAATATTTACATGTCTACTTTAATAATTACATAGAAAATTATCTTTAAAACACCTATGCTACAAAGTAAGGGGAAAAAAACTTTTTATCTCAGCTACCTCACTGCTATTAAATAGTTCAATTAAAGGAATCTCATGACAGAATCAGAGTACTGAGATTCTCCTTAGAGTTCCATTGTGTTTTAAATATGAAAATTTTCAGAATCATTAATAAGGTCTGAAAATAGTTGAATAGTTGTATAGTATTCATTTATATGCATATACAACATATACCTACATGCTGAATTTTTAAATAATTCAAAAGTATTTAACTTATAATCAGAAAAGGCAAGTAATTCTGTTCTCATTGTGGATCTGTCTGTGCTGGATTTTTTCATATTGGTATTAGATTTTGGGCCAGTTCATAATTTGGTCATCAATAGTTTGAAAAAAAATCAGTTAAGACAAATTCCCGGGGACGCTACAAATGCAAATGGCAGAATCATGACTTTGAGTTCCTTACCATTAAGCTCTATTAATTAGCATGAACACATCAACATGGATCAGGTATGTTTTCATCATAATCTAGCTTCAGTTACACACATCCCATTAACCACCAGGTGCTAACACTCCTATTTGTAGTGATCCCTCTTCTCTAGCCTTCTTTTCATTTCTATTGTCATTCAGTCCACTTGATCGCTACACCTCCCATTTGACCTAGTGCAAAAGTCTTCTAGGTTTTGTCCACTTCAAATTCAGGAATGTCACTAATAATTCATTTTCAGAAAAAAAAATCTTTCAAAGACACAATTTTATCAAGTAATTCACCTGCTTTAAAAGAGCTTTAAATTGCATATAAAGTGAATCGCAATTTTCATAATGTCAGGAATGATCCCAATTCCATTCTATCGCATACCATTTATCACTATGCTCTTATAAAAAAATCCCGATTTCCAGCCTTGGTCATGCAACTCTCTATCACAGCTCCAAGCCTTTGTTCTTACTGTTCATTAGGCTTTAAATATTTGGCATTCCTTATCCATACTTATTCTATTTTGTCTAATCATTTCTCCACATTCTCAGCAACACCATATTTTAAATATTATTGCCATTTTAGTAAGAAAAAAATGTAACTAATTTTTATTACTAGTAATATCAAAATTTTTATACATATTTAATCTCTCCCAAGGAAGATTCATTTTACCTTTGAATCACACTGTGTCCCTTGCCTGGTATATTTTACAAAGAAATAAAAATCAACATCTCACTGTAATCCATGAAATTTCAAAGGTACTTTAGCCCGAGGAGTTTCTACACTTGGGACATGGCACTCAGAGTTTTCATTTGTAACCTTGTTAATCATGCAAGTATCTCCCATCTTCTTTAGATATGATGTTTCTAATTAAAGAAGGAAAAACTAAGAGATTCAGCAATCACTGCATAGGCAAAAATCAAATATTTAACTCAAGGATGTTCCATCTTATTCTTTACTTATGATTTTTTTGTCCTTTTCATTATAAGTATTAGCTTTATTGTTTTCACAAAAGTAAATCCCAGCCAGGAATTCTGCAGATTTCTAAAAATAGTAGTCAGACTTGTCTAGTTGATATCTTAAATGCCGTATATTTATGCATTTTTAAAATCACAGCTTTCATGATTTACTCACAAAAGTGCAATTAACTTTAGAGGAAGCTAGGCCAATATATCTCTATTCCTGTGAGATGAAAATACCACTGACTTATGTGCCCTGTCTACCTAGGTATCACAGATTTGTAAAAGCAAAATATTCTATTTTGCATAAAAATGCTGTTTGCAAAATTATTCCATTTTTCCTAGTTGAACTCCAAGTTTCAGAGAAGGCAAACTCTGAAAGTTATAAAATAATCATTATATGTGTCTATTAGAATCCCACAGCACTTTAATTTATATACTTACTGTGTAGCTTGCTTTGCATAAAGACATATATTTGACTAATTTTTAAAAAGTGAATTGTAAACAGGAAACAACACTGTCCAGTGAAACTGTGAGTGACCATAGAACCAAGGATCAAATCAACACACATAACCTTTATGGCCTCAAGTTTATATAACTTGCTATCCATCTCATTTTGCCCTGATTTACTATGCACATTTCCCTTATATGCTGGAGTTCTCAATAGCATAGTGTCTTACCTACAGTTTGTCTTGAAATAACACTTTCACATTTTTCTCTCAAAAATAGCTAATAGCTAATAGTAACCACAAAGGTTACTTTTTTCAGATTACCTCCACAAAGAATTTAAATTAATGTGACTTATTACAGGGCAAGCTGGATAATCACACACAAGGGAACTCTATGTACTATTTTTTTCAACTTTGCTGTGAGTCAAAATAATTTTTTTTAAGTTAAAAAGTATGCAGATTTAAGTTACTTGATATGATTCTCACTTTTCTTAAAAACACAATATTTCAGCTGTTTTTTTTGGCACATAACTGAATCAGAATATAAATAACTATAAAACAGTTACTTCATGAAGTTTTGTTAAAAAAAAATTTCCATCTCAATGAAACTACATATTATTCTTTTCTTTAGTCATTGCTTATCTTTAGAAGAAATCCCTTGAAAATATTTCACTGGATTGAAAAATATTTTTAATATAGATATAGATGAAAATAATTGTATTCAAAATATACTAGTATAGTGAATCAGATATTAAAATAAAGTAAATGAAATTTCCTAATAGGGTAATATTTTTAAGTGAGGAAGTTGTTTATTTGTGTTCCAATCATAATTACCTATTGGGGGGGGGTGGAATCTAGATATCCATAAATCATTATCCTTGGATGGAAAAATTTTTGCTAAAAAATTTGGGAGTCTATTGCTTGGAAATAATGCCATTAAATGTGCTATTTGATGGGATAACAAATTAATTAACTTTAAGAAAATGCTTAATTAAATTTACATATATGCGTGTATGTGTGTGTTCACTATATACTGTCAATTTATTTACTTGAAGAGATCTCTACTTGAAGACATCAATACATTGTATAACTAGGTAGCATGGGATAGTCAGTAGGTATATATGCAAGTCACTGTAACTAGTTCAAAATGCTGATTTAAAAAAAAACGAGCCCTAAATCAAATACTTCCTCTTTACTTTTCATATCTTGTAAGAACTTAAAATCTATTTATTATCTTTAAGATCTGACCCTTGAAAGGTTAGGCCTGAGCTAGTTTATAAGTCACTTGAGGGCCAAAATAAGAGATTATGATATACATGTATTCCTGTTGCTTTGCAAGTAATAAACAAATATGTGTTACAATATTATTCTTTTATAAATGCCACTTGCAGTCATTCTTATATATCTGAAAGCTCATAAATTTATAAACTTCACTATCACAATATAAGATTCTGAATCTCCAAAGAAGTACATGAAGGAATAGAGAGCCTAATGCAATGCCCCCGCTTTGTGAAGAAGCTGAGATATGTGAAGGAGGGTGGGTTTAGCAGGGGCCCTAACTTTTGGAGAAAGGTAAAGAGGGAGCAGAAGGAGGGAGACAGGGAAGGGAGAGAGAAAAATCGAGAGTAAGGCAGAGCAAAAGTTGGAAGCCAGAAAGATGGCAAATGATCATTTGTTGCCTCCTCAAATCATTTAGGTTGCAAAAATACTAATTTCCATGATGCATTTGGATTTTCATGGAGCTGGTGGGAAAGTGCAGTTTTGAACTCAGGAAAGCAAATTGTGGAGCTAAGGGGAAGTAAAACTATGATCTGGGATTTGGGGGAGAAGTTCACCTACCTGTGAAGGGAGAGCCCTGGGTGATTTAAGTAAATGTAACATTTTCTCGTATTTACAAAGAAAACCAAGTATTGAGGAAATTTACACACAGACACTCATAGCAAATATCTAGATCATTAAGACATAACTTGGGATCTGAGTGGGTCAGATAATTATTTAGATTGATTTGGAATTTGACTGGAAAAATCATGGCATTAAAATATGAAGTTTAAAAAAAGAAGCTAAAGATATATCACAAGTTTTTTAGGAAAAAATAGTGGGTGTTTGGGAAAAGAGAGTCTGTAGATTGAGTGTGCTGGTGAACCTTGAAAACCGTTTTTGGCTCTAAATGCAAAAGGTAGAGGCAAGTGAAGCAGGCATACGACTGTGAAATATAATCATTCCTGGACAGAATTCCTTTCAGTAAGTCTTTGTTGAAGCAAGCACAGCTAATATGTTTGAAAGTGGAGACTAGGTAAAATGATCAGTGATGTTGAAACTGCATGTATTACTTTTGTCCTGGTAAAACCACTTTGGGGAAGGGGAATAAAGATACTGAGAGGATATCAAGTGTTCAAATTGTGGCCTTTTGATTGTTTATAACATTGAACATATAATATTTAAGTGGAATTTGTAGTTAATGATAAGAATAGATTAGTACCTTCCTTCTTTTGATAAGACAGACATTTTCTTAACAGTCCTTCCAAAACATTCTTCTTGGGCAAACAAGGTTCTGTAATTTACCCTCATTGTGTAGCTCAAGTAGAATTATGCCAAGTACCAGAAAGAGAAGCATTGATACTTTGTATCTCAAATAATAGACACTCATGGAGACAGAGAAAATTAATTCCACATTTTTGTGAATTGCAAGATAGGCTTTTGTATGTGCAGGTAGGGGGAGGTGGGTTCTAGGAATATCTGCAAAGCTAGAAACCCTTCTCTACTCTAGGAAGTTGCCCTAAGTTCTCCTCCTCCCTTTCCTCTCTCCTCCTCCTTACTCTTCCTCTTTTTTTTTTTTTAATGTCTGCCATTATAAGAGTAAAAGCCACAAATAGATGTGGCTATGTTTCATGATTTGCTGTAATATCTGACTTTTTCTCTTAACTCTAAGGATGCACCAGGGACTCCTGGAGCTGGTGACAGCTGAAGCGTGTTCTGCAGATCCTGTTTTGAGGGATGATTTGAACCCACATCAGCAAGCAACTGCATAAGGGAAGCAGAAAACTCTGCATCTTCAACCAGAAGGAGATAAATATGCAAAAGGACTCTTAAAACTATAATTTCTTTCTAGCCCTGAAAGGGAGCTTAATGATTGTGCCCTCACAGCCTTTAGAAGGCACATTCATGGCTCTTTATTTGATGCTCCAGAGGTGTGTGACTCAAAGACAATAAAGTTCAGACATTCTAGTTTGTGTTTATGTGTTTGAACATCCAACTATTAGAGGATATTATTAAATAAATATAAAAATACATTTTACAATGATTAAAACATAGATCATTACCAGACAAAACTCTAACTCGTCATAAGTAAAGCTTCTTTCTAGAGAGCTATGAGATGAAGTATACAGCCCAAACAGATCATTAAAGAAAAGCAACTCATCTGTTCAGCTAAAGAACAAATGTGTTCATTCAAAAAAAATTATACCATTACATCGATCAGTTTCATTTGATAGTACCTAATCTAATGATAGTAATAACATTTTGCAGACATCCACAATGAGACAGACCCTCGCCACACCCAAAGGGGACTCAGATTGTAACAGACGATTGTCAGTCTAGAACAAACAATACCACTGTATACAAAAAATATGTAACATAACTCTAGAGTGAAAATGTCATGCAATTCCAATGAAAAATAGCATTCTCCTTTAATTTGGCTCCTAAGAATATAAAACAAGCAACAACTTTAAATGAGAGAGATAAAGACATTATTATTCCTTGGAAAACCAAATAGATGACCATCATGTTATTTCTGTAACACTGAACAGAAAATATCCATGATTTCTTTTACGACCTTTACTGGATAATATATCATTAAAAATAAATATTTTAGCTAACTGTGATGCATTTGAAAGTCAGTTAGAAATTATGAATGGATTATGATATTATGTTAAAACCATCTATGGGCCATTTATGACTATAGTTATTTCATAACATCTTTTCCTAAGTGATTGAAAAGACACATATGTTTAGTCTATTAAGGGAGACAGCAGGCACACTGTGGGAATACAAGAGAGTTTCAGTTACACCAATTTAGGAGATAACTCTAACCTCGGTCGCCACCTCATCTTTTCTGGTAAGCTGAATTCAGCCTTTGGTGTCTAATGGCAGCCTGACTCAACGGAGCTTCAGAAGCCAGAAGCATAGCCACTGAGCGGCCGTGGGGGCCTTTCACAAAGTGTTAAATCTTAGGACAAGGAAACAATGCTTTCTCATTTTGGTAACACAAATACCTATGTTGTTTATGTGTTATCTCACTTTTTCAAAAAATGGGACAATTGTAGTTTTTTAAACATCTGGGGCAAATTTTAAATGATCACAAACCATGTTAAATTTTTCTATCCTAATGAATATACAAATAAAGCCCTACAAAATGGAAAGGGATAAAGTTCTTTCATTGGACATGTGTGTCTTGAATACACCTTCAAATCAACCGTTATTTATTAAGTACAAACTATTCAAGGCATTTTGCTAGATTGAAGGAAAGGAAGAAAGGAGTCAGTCAGGGTCCCGTATATGAGTCAGGGTCTGAGTCAGTCAGGGTTCCGTGTATGTGTGTGTGGGTGTGTTTGTGCAGGTTGATCAACCCCTTCTATTTCAACCTTAATGAGTTTGCATACTGAGATCTCAGCTGCCCATGAAACACCCTGTGGCATCTTCTTGAGTTCCACTGCTGCTGTGTCTAACCATAATTATGATTGTAGCCTGATGCCCGATGCCCACACAGCTACTAGGGACACCTCCTCACACTGGCACTGTCACACTTCTGGCTGGGTGATCACACTGGCGCTGCTGTGCACTAGAATTGGGCATCCCAGTCAGTGTTTACTGTGCCCTAGTGGGAAGAAGTCATTTGTATCCACTTGTAACATATTTTGTTCTATTTTGGTTACCAAACACATAGCCCAGTTTAGAGAAGTGTTAGTGGAACTAGTTCTTTGCATCTCTCTTCCCCAACTATTTTCAATCATTTATCAGGCCATAAAAGGCTGAGCAAAATTTGACGATCAGGCATCCCGAATTAATCAGAATTATCAATCGCTTCTGTTTATTTGAGAAAAGTTAAGAGTGTTCACTTGACAGGGATTGAATCTCACCTGTAAGAGGACAAGGTAAACTCAGGGATTTAAAAAGTAGACAGTACCACTGCTGTGGTAACACGGATATGGGGAGAAGGTCATTTGGAGTTTGGAGAAATAAAAGGGCTCCTAGGAATCAACTGGGGGCCAGACAGATTTGGATAAATGCTTTTGAGGTTCTTTCTATCTAATATACCCATATGGCATTTTCTAGAACTATCTATATACAACTTGCAGCAATGAAAGTTAAATCATATCAGTGAATTCACTACTTTATTGAACACCAATGGTGAGGAAATGTGCATCAAAGGACATGCATTAGGGATTCAACAGAAAAAGAATTCATAATTTTGTTGATTCAATGTGCAGTCTCTTCCCCTGGATAAAATTTTAGTTATTCACTTCTATAGGACTCCTATATTTTAGTGCCTGACAACAGCTTTTCACAGCTCAACAAAGCCACTCTCAGAGTGGAAGTGGAAGGTGTGGTTGTTGATAAAACAGATAGGTTTTACATCTCATATTTTTTAATTTTATCTAAAGTGTATAAAGTGTTAACACTCTGGGAATCTAACAGTTTAATTCCTCCTCCATCATAGATCTAAGAGATTAGTCAATTTATTTATACTTTAGAAATTTTGAAGAAGGCCAAAATCTAATTATTAATATAAGGCTTTGTAAAAAGTATGTAAAGATGATCACAATGCCTGATTATCTCAAGCATATCATCCATTTTAAGCAAATCCTGCAACTATTTTAATGTTTATGAACTTATTTCTGAATTGTGTTTTCTAATTAGAGAATCTTTTAAGCAATTATAACTAACTATAAATCATATTTGACCAGAGTTATCTAATACTGCTGTTTGACCAACAGGATACAGTACAGTTTGAGTCCTGGCTTAAGCCATTGCTTTCTCACAATAGAATTTCAGAGTAGCTGGAGTTAATTAATTTAGATTTGGCTCCAGCTCGAGTTCATCTTTTCTAAGCCACCCTTTACCCAGTCTCAGCAAAATGGTATTACCTCATTTACTGTAATGGCATCCTGGTTACACAGGCCCCACTGTTGTTCCACCTGTTAACCCTCTCCACTCGGAACTGGTAGAAAACAATCTCCCAACATGTATGTAATTTGTTAGTAGATTTTTTCCCACAAGTTCTTTTTCACAGAAACTCCATCCAAGGAAATAAACTTGTATAGACACACGTGCACACACCAAAAGACACACCATACACACATGCACATGGAACAACAAATAATATGCATATATAGGTATTTGTATATATAGATAGATATTCTCGTAGTATAAAATGCTTTAACTTCACTATGATTTAAAACATAGTGAAGTATTTTACACTCTTGGTGCTTTCCTGAACCTGCTATAAAATGCAGACACTTGTCTTTGGTACATTAACTGTAAATAACTATTAAGGTAAGTTTTTACAGAGAAGTAGTTTCTCCATTACTTGTAACTGCTTTTTATAATTCCTTCAACAGAATGCATCCTGCTCCGTAGCGTTCCTGCCCAAACAATGGACCTTTCTGAACCATCTAGTGAAATCTATCTCTCAGCTCTATAGGAGTATTTCACATAGAGTCCTTTATAAACACATGTGCTCTCTCTCATCCCTTCCTATTTCTCAACCAGACTCTCTCTCCCTCTCTCTCTCCCACCCTCTTTCTCCTTCCCTCTCTCCCTCTCTTTCTTTCACTGCCTCCCTCTTCCACCTCTATTTCCTTAAATAAATACCAAAAACTTTGATCTAAAAGTTTACATAGACCTTAGCATTGTTTAGTTCTGTCTGACCTGGTGAATCCATTGGTAACAAATGAAGATGTAATTTACCAGATCAGGTAAGCTTATAGAGGGCAAACCCCAGTGGCAATGTGAAAATAAGATGGAAAAGGCAGAGGCTGGGTCCTATCAGTCATTTAAGTGGTTATTGATGTAACCAAGATTAAAACAAGGAGGACCAGACACAAAAATTATAACGGGAAGAAGTTCTTCAGTCAACTATAATCTCAGGAATTTTTTCTGATTCAATATTACATGAATTACTGTATGAATCATTAGGATTAAAATTAAATAATGGCAAAATAATAACTTTCAGGATGCTGCTGTAGAGGACATGATAGGATTGCAGTCAAGACACTCTGATTATGCCTCTGAAGGGCTACGTGACATTGTGCTACTTACTTCATCTTTCCTATTTCAATTGCTACTTTAAAAAAAAATGAGAATTAGTTAAGATTTTCTCTTGAGACCCTGCTAGCTCTAAGATTCTTGGTAGTAAAATATGTTTATGTTATTATCAGGAAGGAAGGAAGGAAGAGGTACTCCTTCATTATGTCCAGAACTGTTGCTGGAAATTGAGAACTTAGTGACAAGTAGCACATGGCCACTCGTCTAAGGGAGGGTTCCATGTTCAGAGCATGTGGTGGTCAGCCTCCCAGATGGCTCCCAAGCAGCCCCACTTCCTGGTACTCACACCCCTGTGCAGACACCTCCCACATTTTGCCAGAGTTGGTCTGTGTGCCAAATCATATATGGAAGATGGGATAGTGTGTCATTTCTGAGGTGAGGTTATAAAAGACACTGTGGCTTCCATCTTGGAGGTTTTCTGGGTCTCTCACTCTCTCTCAGATCACTCTCACTGGGGTAAGCCAGCTACCAGTTCAAGAGCCCTGGAGAGCCTATTTGGCGAGGAACTCAGGCCTTCCAAATTGGAACCAGACCTCTCAGGTCCTGTTAACCCTTACAAAACTGAAGCTTAGGCCAACAGCTTGGCTACAACCCCATAACAGACCTGAGCCATAACCTCACAACTAAATCATCCCCATATTCTGGATCCTCAAAACTGGGAGATAATAAATACTCATTTAAAAAAAAAGTATGCTGTTATATTTAATAATTCCATCTACTTCATTTAGTTTTTTTTTTTTAAGTTTATGTATACAGCATGATGGTCTGACTTACATATATTATGGGCATATTACCACAGTAGGTCCAGCTAACATCCATTGTCTCATACAGATACAATAAAAAGCAAAGAAAGAAAAAAGGAAAAAAAAATTCTTCTTTGTGATGTGAACTTAGGATTTACTCTCTTAACAAATTTCCTATATACGACACAGCAGTGTGAGCTATAGTATCATGTTGTACGTTACATCCTTAGTACTTATTTATCTCATAACTGGAAGTTTGTGCCTTTGGACCATCTTCCTCCAACGCCCCCTGCCCCCACCCTCGCCACTGGTAACCACAAGTTGGATCTATTTTTCTATCAGATTTTGGTTTTTGTTTCATTTTTTTGTTTTTAGATTCCACATATAAGTAAGATGATACAGTATTTGCCTTTCTCTAACTTATTTCCCATAGCATAATGCCTTCAAGGTTTATCCATGTTGTTGGAAATGGTAGGATTTCCTCGTTTTTTATGGCTGAATAATTTTCCATTACATCTATCTACCTAACTACCTATCTCTCCATCTATAGATCTTTCCATATTGATATCTGTATATCACAACTTCTTTATCCATTCATCCATCAATGGATACTTAAGTTGCTTTCATGTTTTGGCTATTGTAAGTAATATTGCAATAAATGAACATGTAGGTGCAGATATCTTTTTGAGTTAATGTTATTTACTCAAGCAAGACAAATAACTAGTACCTGGTAGGTGTTCAGTAGGGATTAATAACTGTTCCTAATAATGTTAGCAAGGTCAATTACAGTAGGTGAGGGTCATATTTCTAAATGCAAAGTCAAATGACTAGAGATACATAGCTCCTTATGCTGTCATCACGCTCTTTTATCCATTTTCCCATTAAACAAATCAAACACTTGTTACACATTTTTTCTTTATCCCTCTGAGGATTTAAAACCTGAACCACTGCTTCAGTCTCTGTAATGATATATACAAATCAACCAAAAATTAAGGGGCTTCATAATGTTAATCAGTAGGTTGATGCCTATGGCTCCAGAATATTCACATTTCATACAGAGTTTCTAGTCTTTCTGAAATGTTATTTTAAGAAAATATTTGATATATGTCCATCATTTCTTCAAATGGGACATTAACGTCCTGTAAATATTGTGTTATGCTTTCCTATGTATATTATTATCTAGCTTCCAGGTGCTTAAATGGCACCTGTTTATGATACATATTTTTAAAGACGGTAAGAAGCATGCTGAGTTGTAATGTAATGGAGATTTTAGAGCCTTTCTAATATTCTCACTATTATTTCACACTTTGTAGTAATCTGAAACTCATTGCTACATTTCACTTAGGTAGATAATTCCTCATGTTTTCTAATAGGCAGCTGCATGTACTGGTAAGAGCAGTTAGGTGTGCTTAAGTTTAACAAAGTCATTAAAAATCTAAACCTAAATTAGCTCACTGTAAAACTAATGGTAGCTGGACTACATAGAGGGTAAGACCTAGAAAGTGTAAAGATACTTAACATAGGGCCTAACACTTGCTGGGTACTCAATGGCTATATTTATAAAGGCTGAGGTTATAAATCTTTAGATAATTGAATAATATCAGATAACACATTTCTCAAATCCTATTTTTGCATTTTATATTTTAGACTATAACGTTTCTTCTGTTTTGCTTCGTTTTGATGGGTTTTGACTCTGTTGTATTTGATGGTGGTGTTGTTTGTTTCACTTCATGTATTCTGATAAATATTCTAAAGATACAGAGATCAGATAGATATATGAATAGTTCACTCTCTCTAGCTGGGTAGCTTATCATCACTAACACAAATCGTGTTATTCCACAGGTAAAATATACATCTTAGGCGTGAGAAGAACACCAATCCCAAGTCATAAAGAATGGCATCTTATTTTTGGTCTTTGAATCACCTGTCAATAGTTGTACCCTCAAGAACAAGACAAACAATGTCACAAAGGAATGCAAGTGGGGTATGGAAGATACATGTTTTGTGAATGAACTGTAATATTATGATTTTAGCATAATGTCTTCAATTTAATGTCACATGCTTTGTTTCTTAAAATCCATATTTCAAGAAAAATCACTTCCTTGAAACTATGGAGATGATGAGTAAAGAAAAAGATAATTTTAATAAAATAGAAGGTGCAGAATTGGCATATAATAGAAAGGCAGTTACAGGTGGCAAGAATTACAACCTAGGAGGAATTTAAACTAAACTAGTAAAAGGCTGGGATGGAGAGAAGGCTAATGAGACATTAAGGACAATGACATTTGGTAAGGGGATCAGCTTCTAAAATTGCCATCTCAATTTAAACGTTTAGAGTGACCCTATACCAATGTTCAATTGTATTTAAAAATTGTTTTTTATCAGAAGCATATGTTTAAAAATTCATTTGAAGAAAAACATTTCCAAACGTTTTCTTTTCATCATCAGAAATAATTTGTCATAAGATATACATTTATTTTTCATTTTTGTCATAACAAATTAAAAACATAAAGACAATCCTTCTGCCTTTGTGAAAGTCTCACCTTGTATATGAATTTTTAGGAGATTTAATTCCATTTCAAATTACAGAAGGAAAGCAGAGCAACAGACACATGAATACCTTACATAAAGACTGACTCTTTACCTGTGGTTTCACCTTTGAATGCTTCCATGGCCCTGGCATATCTCAAACATCCTAATTCGTAGATGGGCAAAATTAAAATACGTTTTCAAGCTGCTCAACATCACTAATTGTTAGAGAAATGCAAATCAAAACTACAATGAGGTATCACCTCACACCAGTTAGAATGGGCATCATCAGAAAATCTACAAACAACAAATGCTAGAGAGGGTGTGGAGAAATGGAACCCTTTTGCACGGTTGGTGGGAATGTAAATTGATACAGCCACTATGGAGAACAGTATGGAGGTTCCTTAAAAAACTAAAAATGGAATTACCATATGATCCAGCAATCCCACTATTGGGCATATACCCAGAGAAAACCATAATTCAAAAAGATACATGCACCCCAATGTTCATTGCAGCACTATTTACAATAGCCAGGTCATGAAAGCAACCTAAATGCCCATCGACAGACGAATGGATAAAGAATTTGTGGTACATATATACAATGGAATATTACTCAGCCATAAAAAGGAACGAAATTGAGTCATTTGTTGAGACGTGGATGGATCTAGAGACTGTCATACAGAGTGAAGTAAGTCAGAAAGAGAAAAACAAATATCATATATTAATGCATGTATGTGGAACCTAGAAGAATGGTACAGATGAACCGGTTTGCAGGGCAGAAGTTGAGACACAGATGTAGAGAACAAACGTATGGACACCAAGGGGGGAATACCGCGGTGGGGTGGGGATGGTGGTGTGCTGAATTGGGCGATTGGGATTGACATGTATACACTGATGTGTATAAAATGGATGACTAATAAGAACCTGCAGTATAAAAAAACAAACAAAAAAAAACAACTAATACTAAACTTTCTTTGGGTTATTTGTATGGGGAATATGTTAATATAAATGTTTCAGACATTACATGAAATTTCTAAAAACCTTATATGTTCTGGTATAACATTATAAGTCATAATTCTAGTTATTACTTTAAAATGTATATCTCAGAAATAACTAAATTTCCTTGTCAATTGCATTATTACGAACTTTCATCAAATCTTTAACCGTGGTGATTTTTAAGTCTTTTGTCATTTACAGACAGTTCTGGGTGTACTCTGATGCTTTCGCAAAAATGTTCCTATAAAAGGGTTTTATCTTCAAGGAATTCATGGAAAAGACTCTGACAAGTACAGGTTTCTGGTAACTGACTATACTGCTGAACTGAATGAATAAGCATTTTCAGAACTCTAATGGAAAACTGACGAATTCATAAAAGTGCTAACAAAAGATCAAGATGAAAAAAAATTAATTACATGGGACTGAGTGAACTGATGAGGATGATTATAATTTTTGTGACTTTGAATAAAAAAAAAAACGTTTTCAGTAAATGCTGCACACAACAGACATGTCAGAGATGCTAAAAACTATAAACGACTTAACTAATTATTCTAATAGCAATTTAAATGATTTAGTAATTAAAGAACAGTGAGGTTTTTCAATTTTAATGGGTGCTTAATTTCATATTTTTAACTATTGTGGGCTAACTAAATGTGACTAGCGATCATATTCAAATGTTTACAGGAAATTGTGTAAGGATTTCAGAGCATTAAAATGTTAAAGCATTTTAAAACTGCCTATTTTTTTAAAAAATACATTCCTTCATTCAAATCACCTACTGTACTCAAAACACCTTATAACTAGGTAGCCAAATGTTGTTTGGGGGATAAAATTAAACTTTAAATAATTCCTGAAAGCTCTTTGTTCTTTAAAAATTTTTGAGTCAAAATATATTTCTATGAATATTAATTCCACATGCCTTTAATCTGTTTATGCAAACCATCAGACTGATCTGTGAAAGGGGGTATTTGATATTTCAAAAAGTTGTTCTTTGAACAAAGAAGCTATACAGGGTGTGTGTGTGTGCGTGTGTGTGTGTGTGTGTGTAGTCTACTTTAAAAAGTAACACATGCTCACAACTTAGAATACATAAAACATAATAAAAATTACTCTTAATTTTACTAATGAAAGATGTTAACTGTTTATACTTTGGCACATTTTTCCAGTAATTATATACTACATTTTCTCTATATAGTATATGTTCTCTTTATAGGTAGATAGAGATGTAAATACAGATATACAGTATGTGTTTATATCTATATATTTTGTTCTTTTCTATCCATAGACAAATAGTATATAATATTATAGTATATAATGTGTTATGTAGATAAAATATATTATTTAGATTACATATATATAAAGTTATATTTTTATTTTTATAAATCTTCCAAATTTTCTCTTTTTGGGTATACATATAAGAAAATATCAGGATTGGGGAGAGTTTTATAGCTGTCTTTAAGAAAATGGGCTATATTTTAAACACAAAGTACAAATGCTGAGTAATAATTTGAAAGATTAAAAAAAGCTATCTAGTTAATTTTTCATGTAGTTTAAAGTTAGTTATAGTTTAAACTACTTTTTGGTCTTTGAAAATCAAAATCTACGATGGGAACATGATTTACTCAAATGGATTATGCAGGACATTTTATTAACCACTGGAAACAAATGTTAAAAGTAACAGGACATGTAATCTGTTTGGCTAGTGGTTCCAGCATGTAAATCATACCAGACCACACTCCCAGCTGTGTGGCATGTTATTCACTGACGGTTCCTTAGAGCAAGTATTCTGTTCTGTTAGAACATCACAGACAAGAAGATCCTCAAAGAACTGTTTGACCATTCCTCGAACCTGATGTAGTAAGAAGATTTCCTTACCAACTTGAAATAATTAGCTGTTATCATTTTATCAGCATGAATTTACCATGAAACTAAAGATTTCAGAACTAAAATAGTGTGTTCTGTTTACAAATATTTTTCAGAACACAGGATTAACTATAATGAACAATAATGAGAAAGTAGTTTTTAAATTGCAGTATCTGCGTAAAGTCAAGAAAAGTAATGTTTGCTCAGCTCCTTTTTTTTGGAAAGTAAAGTTACATAGGTGAGTTGTGGTTTTCTTATGTTTAATTTGTTAAATAGAATATTTGTATGCCCAAACTAACACAATATCTTGTATTACAGAAACATAGTACCCTCTAGAAAAATAATAAGGATCATATTAACAGAAAGCAGCAGAAATGATAATTGCATACAGATTTGTTCATTTGCCTGCAAGGAAAAGCTATTTTAAAATATTGGTATTATATTTTCATTTCATACTGGTACATATACATGTATATATATATATAGTTACACATGTATATATAGTTACAGTCAACATAAAATATGAATTTTAGAATCTAAATGGTTTTCAATATTTAAGATCTCCCTATTAAAATAGTAATTATGTCAGAGAAAGATCACATATTTTGAATTATAAAGGCAATATTTAGTAGCAGGAATTTGAGTTAATTATTTTATTGCTGTTAAAAAGACTTGAGTTGGTCTTTATGATCTTAAAGAGACACACTGCCTGGGAGATAAACCATCAGAGGGCATATTGTCTTTATTTCACAGTTTAGCCAATGTCTGTATTGGGACTCATCTATAAGGTAGTCCTCTGGTGGTTCGTGAAAATATTTTAGCACGGCTTCCTCCTGCATGTAAAGAAGAAATTACGATTAGAATAAATTACATTTGCTTGGGTGTTCAACTGGGATTTCAGAGCTTTGAATGTAGGTCCTCATCTTCTCACTAAGGAAATCTGTACCTCTAGGCAATTCACTTAGATTTTCTGTGCCTCAGTTTACTCATGTTAACTGAGGGGCTGACTAAATCATCTAAAGTTTCTTCTACCTCAAAAAAAAAATCCTCTTTTTCTATAAAACTATTCATTTATTTGTTTTACACCATGAACGATCATGTCCAAGGTCACATCATATAATTTCAATTCAAGACTAGGAAAAAGAAACAAATGAAATTAAAACAGCTGGTGATCCAATTAATCTAGTATTAACATTAATATCTCCACATTTAAGCTGCTAACTCTTTCATTAGATTTGAAAGTGAAAAAAAAAAATCTGTTAGAGCCAATTAAGTCAAATGGAGTGGATAAAGCATTAACACAACTCAGTAAACCAAGTAAAACCTTAGAACAAAATGCATTGTTGTATCTGAGTACAGTCCCTACTAGTGACATCAGCTGAACGTTATTCTTGAATAGATCTCCTCAGGAACATTAAGGAGGAATTCCAGGAGTTTTCTATTGACTAACCTAATGAAACACAAATTGCCTGTGTTTTTATGAACCTGACCATTGGTCATTATACAAGATGAGATTGTTTGTTATATAGCAGGTAGCAATAGGTGATATATTTTTTGACACAACATGGGGAAACCAGTTTTGGTTCTCACTTGGGCTTCAGATTCTTAAGAGCACAAGGGTGCAGAGGAAAGATGTCTGGAAGAAGATTTGAGTCAGAACAGGACTATTTCATATACATTTCTCTCTTGCTTAGGGCAATTTGTGCATTTATGCTTCCCTTTGGTATTTTCACCCAGAAGAATAGTAATAATGAACACTATTCCATTGAGGTTTTGTTTTGTTCTGTTTTGTTTTGCTTGTTTCTGTGTGTGTGATGTTGACATGTGCTCTGGGCACATTAAATCTTAAATCCTTATCTAAGAGATTAAGATTGGCATAATATATTAACTGAAATTGGCCTGAATTACCTAAAATAGCTACACATTCCAGCAAAGTCAACAGTTTTGAGCTAAAACAAATTACATGACCCCATTACCTTAAAAAGGCAATTGGAAAAACAACCTATGGCCTAGAATATGCCTGATGCAGGAACAATTCAAAGGAGATAAAAATAACAGAATATGTATGTCACTCATGAGAGTCTACATAAACGTGTATTTCTCCCACTAAAACTTGATACTTAGTAGTGTCAAAGGGATTTACTCAGCCTTAGCTATTAATTATTCATTAATGTTCAAAACATTTCTACCAAACAATAAAACTGAGTAGTTGAAATTCCTGAATCTAGTACTTAAAAATACATATTACATACATGACACTTTGTATATAAATCTGACATAGGCACACACACAGGCTGTAAAGCTTTTCTCAGCACATATGTGCAGGGATGTGGTTACAGTTAAAACTCTCTTTAAAAACTGGAAAGCCACATGCCAAAGAAAGACACTGTATCTGTTGTAGGTCCTTACAGCAGAATTCAGTGTCTGTCTCTATAAAATGAGGTAAGGCTGTGCATTGCTATACGCTCACATACACAAATAATTCTGGCTATGTAAATCCACACAAAGTCATGTGATTGGGCAAACTGATCAGAGATTTCTAAAATGAAGTATGATGGTGAAAGTGAACCAGGGAACTGATTTCATTAAGCATAAAGTCGACTCTATGGGGGGATTTGAGGACATCTTCTCAACCACAGGCCATGCTCTGTACACATTTACCATCTTGGAACCACTATATAGGTTCCTCTCCTTATATTGCACTTTTACTTTTCATGTCCATCCAAGGGGAATAAATATTGAACTGAGTCATTCTTAGTTAAGCAATTAAATGATCCTGATAGAAAATAAGATCTGAAGCTCTGTGAAAACCTTTGGAATCCTGGTTAAATAGGGAGATATCAAACTAGAGAGGAAGATTCTCTGAAGGCAAAGTCCTTCTAATTTGCTCTTGAGTGGACAGCATTGGTAGTATGATAGAAAGCAGAGGAAGGAACTATAAGAAAGCTAAATACTTCTTTTTTAGTAAGACATCAGTATGTATCAAAAACTGAAACACTGAGCAATAGTTGTGTAAGTATGTCTGCTTAAAATATGGAAATAGGGACTTCCCTGGAGGTCCAGTGGTTATGACTCTGCGCTTCCAATGCAGGGGGCGCGGGTTTGATCCCTGGTCAGGGAACTAAGATCCCATCCCATGTGGATGCTGTGTGGCATGGCCAAAAAATAAATAAATAAAATAAAATATGGAAATAACTACTAAGAGAAACTGTTAAAATAACTGGAATAATTGAAGTAGCTTCCCTTTGGGAGCAGAAATCAAGAATGAACTGGAATCAGGAAGGAAATTTGTGTTTCATCCTGATTTTTTTAACAACATGCTTGCTTTATTCCAACAAAAGTTTTGTAAAAGTCTACAAATCAGAAACAGAAAAAAGGCAACACTTTGCAGGTAGCAGCCATGATTTCTTTACATAGAACAGACTGACCACTCTTCATATTAAATTGGAGTCCAATACTTCAGTAAGACTACAAAACAGCAGTTCACAAACAATGGCCTGTGGGCCAAATCTGGCCCACCACTTGTTTTTGTATGACCCACAAGACAAGAATGTTTGGTATAGTTTTTAAATGATTGAAAAAAATCAAAAGAACACTATTTCATGAGATGTGAAAATTATACAAAATTCAGTGTTCAGTGTCCATCAATAAAGTTTTATTGAAACACAGTCACAGGTGTTTATTTCTGTGTTGTATGTGGTTGCTTTCACATGAAGATGGCAGAGTTGTGTAGTTGTGACTATACCGCCTGCAAAGCCTAAAACATTTCTTATTTGGCCCTTTAGAAAAAAAGTTTGTCAACTTGTGTGTACTAGGTTAAAGAGTTTTCCCCTGAATTCATGTCCGTTTGAACCTTGTGAATGTGATCTTATTTGGAAATAAGGTCTTTGCAGATATAATCAAATTAAGAAGAGATCACACTGGAGTATATCCAATATGACTGATGTCCTTTTCAGAACAGGTTAATCTGGAAACAGAGACACAGACACACAGGGGAGAAAATCACGTGAAGGCGAGGCAGGGGTTCAGTGATGGGCCTACAAGCCAAGCAATGCCAAGGATTTCCAACAACCGCCGATAGCTGGGAGAGAAGCATAGAACAGATTCTCCTCAGAGACTCCAGAAGAAACCAACTGTGCCAACACCTTGATTCCTAATCTCTAGCTTCCAGAACTGAAAGAGAATACATTTCTGTTGTTTTAAGCTACCCAGTTTGTGGTATTTTTTCACAGCAGCCCTTGGAAATGAATACACCCTGAGATAAAGGTTAGCAGCAATCAGCACATACGATAAGACCAAGATAGGGTTTATATGACAGCATCCCCATCGTGATTAAATTACTCATTACTAAAAAAATTACAATCAATTCTATATTGAGTTATGTTTTGTACACAATAGCCTTTAAATTCCTTGTCATGCTTTCATAAAACTCCCTTATGAAATAAATAGCGTGGAGGGACCAGAGGCAAGTCAGTTGGCTGAAACAGGGTGGGGGGAGATACTTAATATTTAAGATAACATCGTAGAGTTATAAGATGCAGCTTTGCAAAATGATGATAAGCAAAACCAAAATCATTCGTGTCAGTATCTGTGGGATTTTAAAAAGCAACAAAAAGCCACAGGCTGGGTAACCATGCTTACTGAACACAAGATAGAGGGGGACCCTGAAGCTGCCCTAGTGATGCTGCTCTGGGAGGGGAGGTGGCCCAGCTGACCTGATCTGTCCTCTCTGGCTCCAATTTCTCATGTCTGGGCTCCCACCATCTGGCACAGAACAAAGTTATTTTTCCTGCAACACTTTCTACAGAAGGAGAGGGGGTGACTGCTGAGCGCTATATGCTTAATTTCTGGACACAAGCAATGAACAAAAAACGACAGATTGATTACTGGATTTTAATAGCAACTACATGCCAAGGACCAGACTTCGGTACTTATACTCTTCTGGATTTGAAGATGATTACGTACAGGGTTTAAAGTTAAGAAAAGATAAACTGAAAACTATAGCCTTGTAAATTCTTATTTTAAGATTTCTGGAATAGAGCAGTTGGTTAGAGTAATTTCATTTGGGTAAGTTTTCTACTGTGACAATCCATCCCCCAAACCATAAAACATAAAAGTATAGAATTTTAGAGTTGAAAATTCTCTGCATTAAGGTTTCAAAATAATTTTCTTTTCCCTATAAAAACTGTCCATTATCCTCTAAGTCTTTGTCTACTTTTACTATAGACAACAGAAATTGCCTTGTAAATTTTTTTCAATATTGTCATCTTGTGAGGGTTAGAGACTATTTAAAAATCAAATATTCTGATTCTTCTAGTTAAATTAGAAACACTGCATATTTTGCATAGAAAATTAAACATGTTATAAAATGAGTACTTCTCAACGGTCCACATATCTTGACAATAACCTATGAACAGAACCCACCCAATATTTTCTAAGCCATAAAGTTATTTAAATGATCAAACTACATTAAAACTATTTACCTTAATAGATATAAAAATCTCCTTATTGCTCCTAATGACTTCAGAGTTGCCTAGAAAATTGGTTCCCACAGTTCTATATCACTAATGAAGTCATACAAACCATGAGGAAGGTGGCACTGTTGACCCTTCTGTTGCTGTATGCCAAATTTTAAAGGTAACATGATAAGAGTTTTGAATACAGAAACAAAGCCCGCCTATGTGTAACCACATAACCAGGGGAATGACAAACAAAGATGGTATAGAATGGAATTAGATAATTTCAGACAAGAGGAATGTAAAGTAATCCTTCTTGCCCTGTTTCCTGTACAATAGCATGTTCATACCTTTCTGTTCCCCTTCTTTCCTTTTTCACCTTTAAAAGCAAATAAAGAGCTTTGTTTTGCAACATGGAGTAAAACAACCTTAAGAATGTTACTAATTTCCCCAATTTTCAAATACAATAAAATGTGCAAGAACCTCAGTCTATCTTATAAGATTACACACTAACCCTTGGAAGAAGCATCTTGACATAAGATGCATTAAGAATGGCTTATAAAACATTTATTTACTCATATTTGGGTTCTTAAACAGTTCAAATCCTCATAATAGCCTTTTCCCTACTTGAAAGGCCAAGGAAATGATATAAAATTAAAAGATTGTAACTGATAGGTGGGAAATGTTTCATGTGAATATGTTTTCTCTTAAAAATGACTAAAATGTACTTAAGAATTCACATAGATATAGCAAGTTATTAAAATATTAATTATACTTTGCATGAACATATGTTTCAACTTACATTCAAAAATCTGAAAATACATTACAGTTATTTTTTAAGAATAAAAAGTAGCTTTATGAAGAATGTAAAGAACAGTTAAGCATTGCTTTATCTCAGGATAAATTGCAGCTTGAAACAAAACAATTTCAGCCATCTCAGTGTACTGACAACATTTTACAATCGACATCATTTTCCCTGTCCGTGGGTACTCACTTGGTACTCAGAGCATGGTTAAAACAATTGAATTAAATAAATAGTCCATGTGTGGGTTTTTCCACTGGCAAGTACAATCGTTTTCACAAAAGTGGGGAAAGGGAAAAGAGGGAATCTGTTCTGGAATAAAAGAGAATTAAGAGATGTAACAACCGAAGGCAATGAATAGATCTTAATTGGATCCTATATGGAATAGAACAGTTCTATACACATTGGTATTATGGACTCGATATTAAATGACATTAAAGAATAAAAAAAAACGGTAAAGTGAATATTATAGAATCAAAATCCAAAATAAGTACATTCCTTCAACACCCTTTGTATAACCAGGTGTTTTGCTCAGCACTGGGGAAACAGAAGAAAGGAAAAGCAAGACAAGAGTAAAACATGTTACAAATAAAATTGGTCCAAGGCGGGGGTTTAAATTAAGAAAATATAGAAAATACTGTAGAAGACATAAGTGTAGAAAACAAGTCAAGCGTTATCTTTGGTTAATCACTTTTTTTTTTTTTTGGACTCAGCAACAATAATAAAATGAAACACCTTTGATTTTATTAAAACAACAATCACCACTACTGGAGATGAAGTTAGAATATTTGGATTAGGATATGAAGGCTGCCTTTTCTGGTAATTTGCTGTAAAAGTTATTTTCCTCCTCTGTAAAATAGAGACAATAATTACCATGACGTGGGTCTGCTGTGAGAAATCATAAGTTAACATTTCTGTATTGCTTTGTGACAAGCACTTTCTATCCATTTCATATGTATTAATTCCTATAATCTCAACAAAAAGCCTATGCAGTTGGTACAAATATCTCCAATGTATAGTTGATGAAACTGAGGCAAGACAGATTCAGTAATTTACTCAAGTAACCCAGCTTGTAAGTGAGAAGCCAGGTTAGAAATCAGTCTGGTTCTGAAACTTATACTTTCAACATGAAACAACATGAGAAAGCACTGGGTACCTAGTAGGCTTATGAAACTGCTGTTTCCATCCACAAAACATGTTCCAAAACCAAGCATAAATTATTTTCAGATGATCTATATTTTATACAATATATTCAAATGTTACATGAAGTAACACATACATTATATGAAAACACTTGCCATCTATAAAGTGACATGTACATTTATACATTATTACTATCAGGGCTGATAATTAAAAGTGACCTTATCTTGGAACCATGGGTCACATGTAGGAAGTCGGGATATCTTGCAATAAATCCATCCATCTATAAATAATAGGCTATTTTCATAACACACATCAGCTATGGTTCACTCTAAATCTACAATCTCAAAGGATACATTTTGTCTTAGGGAGATGTGTGTGGGGAGGTTTCCTGTGTAAATCTTGTTGAAAATAGTAAATGTTTCCCTGAGGACAAATTAAGTATGATAAATCTCGAGTTGTTCCTCATAAAGCAAGAGAGTAAGCAACAAATTGTTTAAAAGTTGTTTGAAGATAATGCTTTTCTTACAGAGCTAGTACTTCCCACAGTAACTGTGGCACCACAATTTGATATAATTTGAGTTATTTTTATCGGTATGAGTATTTTTACCGATAAAAGATAAAATAAAGATCTGTCTTTATCAAAAATTCCCATCCAAACCAGATTAGTCTTTGGAAGAAAATGGAGATTTTAGATAGCTATTATAGGAATTCTATGAAATCAAGACATATTAGTCATAGAATATCTCTCAGGGTCTTTGGGAAAACAAAGTTTGCCTAAAGCCACATACCAAGAATCAACCAAGTATTTACTGAGCTCCTAATATATATTTAACCTGTACAGGAATACCGAGGAGACTTTTGACTATAACATGGGAATAAAAAAATAAAAAAATCAAATAATCACAGACGATGAGAAGGTGCTACCTAAGGAGTTCATGCTCACACCCTCTTGAATGCATCTGAACTCATCAGAATGTAATTAAATCCTCAAACCTGTCTTACTCATCTTTGCATCTCTGGTGCTAGATTAGTGTTTCACATGTAACAGGGACTAAGTTTTACAAATTTTAGTAAACTCTTGAATTGATAAATAGGTGTGAGTGTGCATACATGTATGTATGCCTAATTCATGAACATTTGAGAAAATAAATGGGATGGCAAGGAAAGTGATATATTTAGGGTTTGGGAGCATGATTGGAGAAAAATGACTTTTCTTGGGAATGCAGAAAGACATGATTCATTGTTCCCTTTGTGTCATTTATCTACTAGTAAATACTATAGTCATAATTGAGCTTTACCCTCAATTAAGTCTTCTTCACAGCAAAGGCAATGAGTTACTTCCTGACATTAAGTCTAAGATCTGAGAATATATTAACAGCATTGTAAATAGGAATACATGACCTTCAATTTCCACCATTTGTATATCCTACTTCCAACACATATACTGGTCATTGCTATACCTTACCAAATCCTTCCATTCAAAATAGGCTTTTATTGCTCTGGAGATTGGCAAAAGAAACAATATTTGTTTAAACAACTATAATATTTATCAAACAAATAATTTCCCAATGGGAATGGCTTCCTCTCCCAATAAGTGGAACAACTGAGAAATAGATTTGCAAGGTGTTTGTTTTGTTTGGGTTTTGGTTTTTTTCTTTTCTTTTCTTTTCTTTTTTTCTTTTTGAAAATCCCTTGGACTTGATAAAATTTGAACTGAAAACAAACATTTGGACGAATTTTAATTTTTTTCCCCATTGAACAGGAAGTACTTTGCTATGGAGAAAATGCATTCAGTTCTGTTGTGTATTCCATTAATTGGATTTTAATAGGGTATATAGTTGGAATATTTACTTTATGCTTATAATGCCTATTATAAATACATAATCTTCAGAGCCCAAGATTGTCTTTTCAATGTAGGACATATTTAATGTCAGTTTTTTGAGATCATGAAAGCCAGTGAGAAACACATGTAAAGTTCCACAGCATAATATTTTAGTACATTATTCCTTCAGGAATAGCATCATTAAAACAATTTCTACACAAATTCTTCTTTCATTAAAAAAAAATCGCAGTGGTGAACTTTGATTGAGCTCCCACAACATAAAAGCATTTTGATAAGTGCTTTCCATGAATTATCTCATTTAGGCAACAAACACAAAACAAAGTAAATTGGAACAGTCCGTTTTTTTTTTTAATGAAAGTACCTAAATTATTCTATACTACTGCCAAAATTGATCTAATAAGCTAGATCAGTACTAATTTCCCACTTCACATTTTGCATGTTGCTAGCCATGAATTTGAAATTCCAAACAGACCTAGAATTTTAATTCTCAAATATGATATAGAATAGTTTTCCTATCTTATTAATAAGAAAATTCATTGGATGATTATTAGTTCAGTTCTAAGTCAATGTCTATAAAATGAAGGAGAAATATAGTTAGATACATATTTTTGAGGGAGGGTTAGAATCTGACTCTGTTTAAAGCCCAGAATAAACTTTCTAGTATCTTAATAGAGGAACACTAGTCCCACTAGAACTAAAAACTATTTCTGCCCAGTATTTCACTAGTCCATCAGACATCATTTGTATTTTGTTCTCAACCTTCTTCTTCTTTTTTTTTTTTAAAAAACTAAACTGGTATAATGAGAACAGTATTTGGCTTTGTTTTTCAATGTTCTCTGAATGTGACTGTCATTGAGGGCTGCCCAGCATCCACGGGCACACAGAAAAAACAGCACCATCTCCCAACATAAAAGTGTGGGGAGAGTCCCTAAGCATTTAATCTATCAGCTTTACGGGCTATGTTTTTCCTAAGAGTATTGATGTGGAGCTTAAACATAAAGCCTTGCTGATGGGAACTTTTCCCTGTTACATGGCGGTTAGTATTGCAGTGATAATTTGATTAGGAAATCAGTCCTAAAGTGCATATTTTGCCTTGTTTTATCCAGAAATAGTTATGTTTCCATCTTTATTTTGTGCCAAACACCAAATGAATATTTACACAGACCGTCTCTATTGTGAGGGTCCCTTGGTTCCTTAGACATCCAATTTTGGGAAAAGACTTATTTGAGTTACAAGCTATAAAAATGAACGTGGTGGTAGAGCATGGTACCCAAGAGCTCTTTCTGTTAGTTAGTGTTGATACCTGTCTCCACAGCTTGGTAGCTTTGTGATCTTTGACAAGCTACTCAGACTCCCCAGATCTCTCTTTCCTTATCTGCAATGCAGGAATCAACAAAAGCAAACACTTCAGATGTTGGGAATATTACATGAAAAGGTATATACGGGATTTTTGGGTAGCGTTTGGCATATAGTAAGTCCTAAGAAATTAAAGTTGCCAGCAACTTCCTGAAGTATCTTGATTTTCAAATGCAGCATTCTATAAATATCTAATACTCATTCCCATATTTGAAATGACATGGTTTACATGATCTGAGATTAAAAAAGAGAAGTTTTCTATTCAATCTCATGTTTAAGAACTTAGAAAACAGCATCATTTCTGGGGCCAATATGGGAAGGTAAGATCCATTTCAGTCAGATAGAGGTCACCCGCCTTGAAGGAAATAATCCCAAAATTGTCTGAGATAGCACTGTTGCACATTTCTTCTCTTACTTGAGATGGTGAACTCTGTACAGACATCATATTTACCTTTATATTCTACACTGTGCCTACTCAATGCTTTGAACCAAGTAGATACCCAATGATAATTCTAAATTCTACTGAATTGCAGTTGTCTCTTAATAATTCTATATAATTTTTGAAGTAGCTGAAGCTTTATGCCTTACATTCTCATATGGTACACTTTAAGGTAGCAGCCCTTAGTTTGGGAAGTACCTATCTTCAGAACCAATTATAATGTCTCAGGAGCGAACAGAATATCCTTCTTGGAAGTATCTATTACTGTCACTTTAGAACAGAGGAGAGCTGAGGAAACACTCAAGACTGGGACACTGCATAGAGAGCTTTGCTTTGCTTTCCTTAGGTGGGGGCAGAAAAACTTAAATTATAGCATCCTACTAAACAAGAACATGCTTCGTATAGTGGTTTGCTAGAGCTGCCATAATAAATTACCACAGACTGAATGGCTTAAGGTACAAGACCTTAAGACTTCATATATGAATTTGGGGAGGGATGATTCACCTATACACTATGCTACGTAAAGTTGCTGGAATATAACAGAGGGGCCATGTAATGCAAGCAGCATTCCTTAGACTCAAGAACTTGATGCTCTGCCACCCCCACTGAGCCAGAGGTGCAGTCTCACTCTGCTTTTATCTTTCAGTCAAGTGACCTGTCTCTTCATTTATCCTTGGTGTCATCTAAGAGTGTGAGGGTTAGTGGTGAAGTGGGGGAAGCCTTTGTCTGGGTGAATGAAGGCATTTTGGTCATGGTAACAACATGGGCATATGGCATGGAATGGTCGAGTAATTAAGAGAAGGATGAATTGGCTGAAATATAAAGGGTGAGGGAGGTGGTGAGATGAAATCAGAAAGAGAAAGATAAAAAAGACAATGTGTAGCTTCATCCTAAGGTCACTCAGAAGCTGCATGGGTTTTGAAGCAATGGACGTAGGGGTAATATGATGTGACTCATTTTTTTTTTTAATTGTTGTTTACTAATAACCACTCATGTTAATGATTCTGCTTCTTTCAGTGACATCACCCATACTTTGTCATTACTTTATTAACCTATTTCTGAATTGAATTAAAATTGTGAAAGTGATAAAATGACTAGAGTAATCAAGGAAAACAGGAGATAAAGGCATAATAGAGAGAGAAATATTTCATGATCCTATGATAATCGTGTTTTGATAAAAACATAACTAACTTGATGAAATCATATGTCTACTCAGTCAAAATATCCATTACTCTCTTACACAACATTTTAAACACAGTTTAGTGGTAACTGGTCAGATAACACACCAGGCTACAGTAACAATATAGGGATCTGAGTCACTGGCATCACTGTGTCAGCCTACAGGGCGTGTAGGCTATTTGCTTAAATTTGAACAAATAATTTTTAAATTGAGAATAGGTTGTATATCCCTTAAGATGAAAGGAACACAGATGTGACTTATTTATTATATGTATGATTAATTCAATAATATTTTGAATCCTTACTATGCTTGTGTATCTA
The DNA here is from genome assembly GCF_009873245.2 of Balaenoptera musculus. NCBI lineage: Eukaryota > Metazoa > Chordata > Mammalia > Artiodactyla > Balaenopteridae > Balaenoptera > Balaenoptera musculus. Next base: position 22,790,954 of record NC_045786.1, on the reverse strand, counting down.
TATTCTGAGTTATGTACCTGGTAGGTATAGTTATCCAGGACAAGTAATGGAAGAACTTCTCAATGTATATATTCCACTCAGTAACAGCATTTCTTATGGTGTGTTCAGAAGAAAACTAACCTATGAGATTCTTCCCAAGAAAGGCATTCCTAGCCACATAAGTTCAGAAACCACTCTATACTATATTCCCATACTTAGAGTTGCATAATGAGCATTAGCTATGAGTAGTTCTGCATCCCAGAAGTCTGTTTACCTCTTTAAGATGTGTGCAGTTCTGTTACTGTAACTATGGACCTAGGAATGAAAGCAAACCTCAGCGTTTGATTGAGCTTACATTTTCTAAGACAGATAGATATAATTATATTTATTCAAATATAATTATAGCAATTACCTATGTAAAGATACAAACAAAAATGATTAGTCATTTAACATACCTATCTATCTATTTAATCTATCTACCTATATGATCTATCTAATCTTCCAAATATATTTTTCTTAGTATCTTTCCAGACACTCATGAAGTTGACTGTTACTACACAAGATGAACATTCTGTAGAAAGACATCACTTCCAGTGTTGCCTTCCTTGCATCACTCCTAGATATCAAATCTAAACATCTTCACTTACATCAAAATGCCATCTCATTAACTGTCAGTGCTGTAAATCTGCATTTCAGATTTCTGGATTATATTCAGTGGATACTGAGTTGCCCTTTTCCTTGCCTGATGTATCGTGACTTTTTTTGCAACCAAATATAATCATAGATGAAGGATAAAACTGTAGTCTCTGACATTTTTTTGTTTGTTTTCCCATCGCAACTGTTGCAAATATTCAAAGTCACAACTCATGCTATTAATTTCAGCTGATATTTTCAACTCTCTTAACCCAGAACTTACATCCGACAGCTGTAAAGGCTTTCAGCCATAATAAATCTCTGCCTGACTTCCCAAAGCAAACAGTGTTGAGGAGAGTGATCCCTCCAATAACATTTTGTCAGCTCAAATCACCACCACGACATAAGTGATTCAGACAGTCTGAACTGACTCCAGGCTTCCCAACCTCTGGTCCTTATTTCCTATTTTCTTTTACTTATGACCTGTTCTTAATATTCTGAAGGCTCTGAAAATGCTGTGTTCATTCCTCAAGACTGGCTGAATGCCCGTTTAACACATTTTTCTTCTCTGTCTCTCTGAGAAGATTCTGCTTTGTGACCTACTTAGTCTAGTTCATCTGAAAACCCAATTTATTCAGGTCTGCTAATTTTGAAAAAAAAAAAAACCAAAACACAAAAATACCCCCAAAAAACGAGGGGTTAAACTGTAATTATATAAAACTAAATGTTTAGTAGCAAATCTTTATTCATGCGAAGTAAGTGAAACAAAGTGGTTTTCCTCCATATGCTTAAAATTAATTCCGGAGATTGTGATATCCACAGAGCATATCCCTCTCAATTGCGCACATCATAAATAATGGGTTGAGTGAATTAACGAGCTTCCTTGGAATTGAGTTCCATGAACAGAAGTTAGGTCAAGCCATGTGAGCCTGGTAGAGAAATGTATATACTATCTAAAACCATGCTTTTCAAATAGCAAGTAATGTAGCAATTAAGAGCCCAGAGCCTTTGAGTCAGATCCATCTTCAAATCCTGGCTCTGCCTCTTAGATCAGTTTGACCATGGGCACATGGACCCCGTTGCCTCATCTGTAAACTAGGGGTTCGTTACCTGCCTAATTAAGTAAAACTGTTTTGTTTCTGTTGCTGCTAGCAGTGTCTAGGTTTTAACTCAGACTAAGCTATTGACTTGGGATGAAGTGTTGACCCAAAGCGACTGGAAAACTTATAATTTTCCAAATAATTCATTCACTGTTGATTTTTTCCAGTTTAATTAATATATAATTGATATATAACATTATTTTGGGTTGAGGTTTACTACATAATGATCATATATTTATACAGAGAGACAGAGACAGAGAATATCACCATAATAAGTTTAGTTAACATCCATCACCTCACGTAGTTATAATTTTTTTTCTTGCGGTGAGAACTTTTAAGACCTACCTTCCTAGTAAATCTTTAATTTGAACAATTCTGGCTAAAAATTAGCATCCCTTATCCTCTCAATTATAGACTACTTCGGAAAAACAATATTTTGGTATTATTCGTTATTTTATTTAAATCCAAATTGCATAAGCATACCTATTATTTTGTTACTCCAATACTAAAATAATTTCCTTATTAAATGTTGATACATTATGGACACTAGTTTATTATATTGTTAGATAAACGCAAGGTAAATATTATTATGACTCTTTTATAAATAAGAATGTTAAATATCAGCCCAACTTAAGAGCTAATAGCTATAAAAGAAGGAAAAGTTTGAGCTAGGTTTCATGCCAGAATCAATCAATGAAAAAGTCTTTTAAAAAAAAAATTACTATCATGCAATGTTAATTTTGAAACAACACTGAAATATCACTTAAGGGTGTAGGGAGGTGTATAGAATAATGATTAAGAGCCGGGCTCTGAGCCTGGATGCCTGGATTCAAATTCCCAATTCTGTCACTTACTTGCTTTGCTAATACACAGGTTATTTAATCCCTCTGGGCTTTAATTCTTTCAACTATACCTTAGAGATAATAAGAGTATCTGCTTCACAGGATTTTTATAGGATTTAATGAGCTAATATACTGCTCGTAACAACACTTGCTACATAAGAGTTGCGCCCAAAATGTTAGCATTATTATTATTAGCAAAGGAGGACACTGACTAGAAAATTTAACTAATTTGCCTATAAGGTCATGCGATTAGTTCATGACAGCGGCTGGACCGTACTTGGAACTTCACAGCTGTATTGCATTCATTACTTGACAACAAATAGATATTGTTTACTATGAGCATCATGCTAGGGATTGGAAAAGCAATGATGAGTAAGACAAGTTATTTTGTTAGATCTTACAGTCTCATTTTGGAAAAATATAATTACGTAAGCAAATGATACTATGTGTGTGTGTGTGTGTGAGCATGCGTGTGCATGTGTGGGTGTGAGGGTGCTGGTGCATACAACTTATAGAGGGCAAAGGGGCACCTAGAGGGGGGAACTACCTCTCAGTGTCAGAGAAGCTTCACGGAGAAAAATGACCTTCAAGCAAAGAGTGAAAAAGTGAAAGACGGAAGGATGGCGAACTACCAGTTAGGCAAAGTGGCTAAGACCTTTCAACATTTGCACTGCATCAACACCATGACTAGTTTTCACATCTAGAAAAGCATGAATGAGCATGGATCCTATGAAAACCAGCAAGCTTATGGATAATTCCATAAACTCAATAATCTGAATCAAATGACTACAAAAGCACATAACCTCCTGATTTTTTTCATTTTTTCTTTCATCTTTTTTTTTTTTGAAGGATTAATGACTGTTTATAGAATTCTAAGCAATGCCTTTTCAAACTCAGGCATCTAAGTGCAAAGTGTGATTAATAACCCTGTGAGGTTAAATGTTTGATTATATGGGGAAAAAAGAAAGTGCTACTGTTGGTACAAATGGACTTGGTGTGTAACAGAAAGAACATTGAAAAAGAAGTAAAAACATACACTGTTCCTCTTCTGGCTCTGGTTGTTGAACGTATATTCTACTTAAAAACCTTTCTTTGTTTGTTTGTTTAGGGAGCAACTATTTCTGTTCTTCAAATAGTTGATGGTATCAACTTCTTCTGCTTTTAAACATCTCAACTTTATTGAATCTTTTAAAAGAGAGAGAAAAAGAGAGCGAGAGTATGGGGGGTGCGGGGAGAGAGAGTGAGTTCTTAATACTTGGCATTGGCTCTAGGAGAAAAACTATAATGCTGAAGATAACAGTTTTGCTGGCCGGGCATCTGAACTTTCATCTTTCAGAATACTATAGTGGTACCCTTTTAACTTCGGGATCCTATTCTCGTGGACGTACAGCCCATCAGACAAGCAATAATTCGTTAGAGCTATCTCGGTTTTCACAGAGTATTGAGAGTAACAGTAGAATTTTCATCACATTCCAGTTTTGTAAATACACTAGGTAAACTAGATGAATTGAATCTGGTTTCCTTCACATATTCCTTTATGTCAGTGTATACTAGTTCAATGCTTCCTTTCTTCTCCAAATTCATAGGTCATTTACAAGAATGCAATGTTGTTCTATGATGATTAAAAACAGTTATTAAGTTTATGCTAAATAAAAACAAATAATAATGGGACCCGGGCCAAGAAGAGTAAATAGGGAATAAGCGATAAAATCTTTGCCCCAGGCAGGACTTGGTTCATAACATGCTACTGATGTTTTAAGACTCCATCCCATTCCCCACAGGTTCTTATTAACATAGACTTCATTCATTTTATAAACCAAAGTCAGACATTAAATATATATAAAGGAAAAGGGTCAAATGTTTGCAATTTTATAACAAATTAACTATTCCTCACTTACATTTCCAAAAATTTTAATAATAATCACGCCTCCATATAAAGTATATGCTGTGAGATGTTTAGCCTGTTCATGTTTTATTCCAACAACAGCAATAATAACGAAAGAGCTAATACGTATATCGCCCTCATTACATACCAGACACTGTTCTAATCACTTTGCATGTAACAAAGCAGCTATCCTTACACAATCCAATGAGGTGGGTCCTATTTTCATCCCCATTTTGCATTTAAGGAAACTGAGCCACAAAGATGAGATAAGTTGCCCATTAATGCAACCCATAATGAGACCGGAGGGTGCTAACGGATCACCTAATAAGCCAATAACTTTTGTACAAGCATTAGCCTGGGGTTGAATCCATTATGGGACTCACGGTTTGGGTGCCCCAGTGAAACAGTATAATGTATTATTTGAGTATGGCTCATAAAAATGAGCTCACCTCCTTCAGCTGTTTGTTCATGTTGCCTCCTATGGGAGGCCTTTCCTGACACCTTTTTTTACAATGATAACCACCCTCTTCCTAGTGTGCCTCTTCTTCTTCTTCTTCTCTGATTTATTTTTTGTCTGTAGCCTTTACCATGTAACTACTATATGTGTTATTTATTTTCGTCTTAAATTGTGTGTCTCTTCACTAGAATACCAACCCCATGAGGGTAATATTCCTTAGCTGACACTTTGCATGGTGCGTGGAACAAAGTCGATGCCCCATAAATGTTAGTGGAATAAATGAATGAATGGATGATGTTTGGCAATCTTTCCCAGTCATACAAATATTACAGAGACAACTGACATTGTATTTTTTATATGCGAGTAGCTACCTGCCTTGATCTAGTCAGATGTTCATTATTTAACACTGCAAGATTTTTTTTCTCTTTAGCGAGTGCTCCTTATATGTAAGTAGGAAGCCTCAAATGTAATTTACTTTATTTCAGTCACTGGAAGAAGTGAGACTTTGGAAATGTTGTTCTTTGGGCGTCTGGAGACATTCTCTGCCCCTCCTTTGCCAGGATCATGCTCTCCTGGTCAATTTGAACACTTCATCCTACTAATAACAAAGAAAAATAGAAAAAAAAAAAAAAGATTGTTGATTTGTGCCTAATAGCCCTTTGCCTTGTGCATATATATCTATAAAGCTGGTTATATATCTATATCTTTATCTAACTAGCTTTTTATAATCAGACTACAGCACAGTGATGTTATTCCAATGTTAAATGGATCCTGTGATGCAGCAAGATTGAAGGTCCAACCAGAAAGTTCCTGTTGGCCACTTAAGCAAAGCATGGATCATCACATGCCTTAAGAAACCCAGCTTTGACAAGTAACGCATTATTTTGCTCAGGGCAGAGAGAAAAAGCGAGCATGAGCAGAAGTGAGAGCTAGAAAGAATGTCTTTTAGACTCATTGAAATGAAAGAGTAAATTTGACAGTTGTGCAGGTGATCAAAATGATGTAATAATTCAGGCACAATATGCTCAATAAACGTCTTACATTTTTGTTCAAATATTTCTGAAAATACCACCTAAAATGTTACCTGTTCTCTTATTCACCTCTTCATCTGAGAATTTTTCTTTCTTTTTTTCCCCCTATTTTTCTGCAATTGATCTTTATTTTATTTATAGATCAGCGTGTGAGATTGTGTTTACAATCCAAATAAATTTTTTTCTGGGAATATTCCTGCCTCATATTGGACCTTAGGGAGCACTGCTGAGCAGCTCAGTATTCAGAGACCAGAGACACACCTCAACTTCCCAGGGGTTCCTGGACAAATATAGCGAAGGATCTGCAGAGACAAACTCAGACCTCTAGCAAAGATTACTTAAAAATGCAACTTGACTGAGTGAACTGATGAGATTGATTATAATTTTTGTGACTTTCTGTTTGAATAATAAAAAAAATACATATACATCTATATACACAAAACATATATATACTTTACAGTATGTAATTTTTTTTTTTTTCTTTAAACATCTTTATTGAAGTATAATTGCCTTACAATAGTGTGTTAGCTTCTGCTTTATAACAAAGTGAATCATTTATACATATACAATAGGTTCCCATTACTCTTCCCTCTTGCATCTCCCTCCCTCCCACCCTCCCCATCCCACCCCTCTAGGTGGTCACAAAGCACCGAGCTGATCTCCCTGTGCTATGCGGCTGCTTCCCACTAGCTATCTATTTTACATTTGGTAGTGTATATATGTCCATGACACTCTCTTACCCTGTCCCATCTCACCCCACCCCCTCCCCATATCCTCAAGTCCATTCTCTAGTAGGTCTGTGTCTTTATTCCCGTCTTGCCACTAGGTTCTTCATGGCCTTTTTTTTTTTTTTTTTTTCCTTAGATTCCGTATATATGTGTTAGCATACTGTATTTGTTTTTCTCTTTCTGACTTACTTCACTCTGTATGACAGACTCTAACTCCATCCACCTCATTACAAATACCTCCATTTCATTTCTTTTTTATGGCTGAGTAATATTCCATTGTATATATGTGCCACATCTTCTTATCCATTCATCTGTCGATGGACATTAGGTTGCTTCCAGGTCCTGGCTATTGTAAATAGAGCTGCAATGAACATTGTGGTACATGACACTTTTTGACCTATGGTTTTCTCAGGGTATATACCCAGTAGTGGGATTGCTGGGTCGTATGGTAGTTCTATTTGTAGTTTTTTTAAGGAACCTCCATACTGTTCTCCATAGTGGCTGTATCAATTTACATTCCCACCAACAGTGCAAGAGTGTTCCCTTTCCTCCACACCCTCTCCAGCATTATTGTTTCTAGATTTTTTGATGATGGCCATTCTGACCGGTGTGAGATGATATCTCATTGTAGTTTTGATTTGCAATTTCTCTAATGATTAATGATGATGAGCATTCTTTCATGTGTCTGTAGGCCATCTGTATATCTTCTTTGGAGAAATGTCTATTTAGGTCTTCTGCCCATTTTTGGATTGGGTTGTTCGTTTTTTTGTTATTGAGCTGCATGAGCTGCTTGTAAATCTTGGAGATTAATCCTTTGTCAGCTGCTTCATTTGCAAATATTTTCTCCCATTCTGAGGGTTGTCTTTTGGTCTTGTTTATGGTTTCCTTTGCTGTGCAAAAGCTTTTAAGTTTCATTAGGTCCCATTTGTTTATTTGTGTTCTTATTTCCATTTCTCTGGGAGCTGGGTCAAAAAGAATCTTGCTGTGATGTATGTCATAGAGTGTTCTGCCTATGTTTCCTCTAAGAGTTTGATAGTGTCTGGCCTTACACTTAGTCTTAATCCATTTGGAGTTTATTTTTGTGCATGGTGTCAGGGAGTGGTTCTAATTTCATACTTTTACATGTAGCTGTCCAATTTTCCCAGCCACCACTTATTGAAGAGGCTGTCTTTTCTCCACTGTATATGCTTGCCTCCTTTATCAAAGATAAGGTGACCATATGTGTGTGTGTTTATCTCTGGGCTTTCTATCCTGTTCCATTGATCTATATTTCTGTTTTTGTGCCAGTACCAAACTGTCTTGATTACTGAAGCTTTGTAGTATAGTCTGAAGTCAGGGAGCCTGATTCCCCCAGCTCCATTTTTTCGTTCTCAAGATTGCTTTGGCTATTCGGGGTCTTTTGTGTTTCCATACAAATTGTGAAATTTTTTGTTCTAGTTCTGTGAAAAATGCCAGTGGTAGTTTGATAGGGATTGCATTGAATCTGTAGATTGCTTTGGGTAGTAGAGTCATTTTCACAATGTTGATTCTTCCAATCCAGGAACATGGTTATATCTCTCCATCTATTTGTATCGTCTTTAATTTCTTTCATCAGTGTCTTATATATTTTCTGCATACAGGTCTTTTGTCTCCTTAGGTAGGTTTATTTCCTAGATATCTTATTCTTTTTGTTTGCAATGGTAAACGGGATAGTGTTTTCTCTTAATTTCACCTTTCAGATTTTTCGTCATTAGTGTATAGAAATGCAAGCGATTCTGTGCATTAATTTGTATCCTGCTACTTTACCAAATTCATACAGTATGTAATTTTTAAAAAGCTGTATAGATTAATACCTTTCTACTTATTAAATTAATAACAAAGTAAGAAAAAAAAATACAGCTACAGGTGGAACAACTCCTAAGAACACCTACTGAACACTGGCAGAAGATCTCAGACTTCCCAAAAGGCAAGAAAATCCCCACGTACCAGGGTAGGGCAAAAGAAAAAAGAAAAAACAGAGACAAAAGAATAGGGATGGGACCTGCACCAGTGGGAGGGAGCTGTGAAGGAGGAAAAGTTTCCACACACTAGGAAGCCCCTTCACTGATAGAGGCGGGGGGTAGGCAGGGGGGGAGACTTTGGAGCCACAGAGGAGAGCACAGCAAAAGGGGTGCAGAGGGCAAAAAAAAAAAAAAAATGCAACTTGACTTCTTATTAAAGTCCCTCTGCCAGCCTCTTATGGCAGAAAGAAAGAGAGAAGAGAAAGAGAGAGAATGAGGGGGGGAGAGAGAGAGAGAGATAGAGAGAGGGAAGAGAGTATTCCTTTGGGAAAAGTACTCTGGCGATTCGTCACCCACCGTTACTGCCAATCTTTTTAAAAATTTTTCCAATGATTTCAGTGTGTCATCCTGTATCCTAGTTCACATTTCCTAGATGAAAAACTTCCGCCATCCTCAACTCCTGTATCTCCATCCTTGCAAATTCTGTCTTTTGAGATCTAGTCTATGCTTTCTCTGTGATATTGACCCAGATTTATGATTTCCTATTCTGTGTTCCTGACAACTTTTCTTTTATTCCAAAAAATAGCCTGCCAAACAACTGTACAGGGTCTCCCTTCCTAGGGCATCCTCCTACCTCTTCTCTAACCCAAATCTTAACACTCAGTCCCTGTCTTCTCCGATCACTGGATTTAGCACCACCTTCTCGTCTGGCCCCAGTGAATAACTTTTGTGAATTGCTCTCAAGGTTTTTGATGTATGTAAGTCCTCTTCTGCGGGAGGTTGTGAGCTTTTTAGGAGGCAAAGACCATATATGTCCTGTATGTGTCCCCCAAATGGCTCATACAGATTGGGGCATGGAATGAGTTCTTTGTAAATGTTTTTCTGAAGAGTCTTTGCCATATATAAAAATATGATAAGTGTATTATCCCTTAGGGTTTATTTCTATATTTTCTTATTTAGAAACTGTACTTTGCTAACTGAAATCATTTGTATTATGTTTACTTCTCTAGACCTAGTTCAAATTTCTTCATCTCTCAATTTGGGAAGACCCCTAGCAAACACCTATCTCTAATTCACACCAATCAACTGTTATGTTAACCAGAAGAGACACCTCAATCCTCTCTAAACGTGTTAATTTCTGTTTTGTAGTTCAGCTCAATAGAGTTTACTTTTTAAATAGTGTAGATCTTCTCCACTATTGTCTGATCTTCAACTCCTAGATAATTTTTGTTACATTTCAACATATTTTTGTCATTTATCCTCCTCTTTTAATATGGACTCCCTCTTCTTTCCTTCCTGCTCCCTTCCTTCTCTCTTCCCATCTTGATCTTTGATTTCTACTTATTCATCTCTTCCACCCAAGGTCTTTCTTTTGCAAAGCGCCATGCAATTTCCTTCTCCCCAGAGGTACAACATGTTGATTTTCCCCCACTCGAATTAATTTATGGATTCAAAATAGCTTTCTCTCAAACATTTTTAGTAAGTTCAATTCTGAAACTTATCTAAAGGCTAATAACCTCTTTAAGTTGAGGGGAAAATGCTAACAAAGTAGATGTTTCTATGGAGAAAGTTTTTTATAAATTTGTAATACTTGGAAAATATCACTTTAAAATATATGTATTGAAGATTTATCTACTCAACAAACATTTATGAAATACCTATTACAGGCATTTTGCTATACAATAGAAACATCTGATAAATTTCCAGTGGGATGGAACTCAAGTAAAAATATTTTTTCAATATTAATTTTGATACTATTTTACTCTGTAGACTTTTCTTTTTCAATGATCAGTTGCCAAACTAAGACGTTTCCCTCTATATTTTTCTTCAATATTTTATTCTTACATTTATAGTAATTACTTTTTTATTAATTAATTTTTAGTAGCTAGTCTTTGTTACCAAGAGACAGTCCTGTTTAATTGCATTAGAGTTATTTCATTTAATCCTCACAAGAACCCTAAAAGGTAAGTGTTATTATCATCCCTGTTTCAAAGAGGAGGAAAGGTATGGCTTGAGGCATCAAATCACCTGGCTGAGGTCACATAGCTATTACAGATTAGTGCAGGGCTTGAACCTAGGCAGCCTCACTCCCCCAATTTTTTTCTAGATACTATGCTGTAGTGCTTCCCATTTCAAGTGCTTAGCATAATACCTAGTTAATCATTCTTCTCTCCTCCTCTTTCTTTTCTTTTCCTTCCTTTCCCTCTCCTCCTCCGTCTTCTTGCTCTTCAAGACCCACATTTAAAGATCCATATCACTGTGGCACCTCTGCTTTCTGTGTGAGCTGGGAAAATACTGCCTTCACAAGAAATATTCATGACAATTAATTATTAAACTGAGTTGATTATACTTTTCATGTTTGTTCTATCTCTAGGGTTTTAAATTTACTTTATGGTAATAATTTCAATTATATGTTCCTTGCATCTGGGACCTCATACCATTCAAGTTCACACTCAGTTAGCATTTATTAAACATTTAATATTCCAGGTCTTAAATTAGGCAGTCCACAACCATGGTTTTATTTAAATCTCACACCAATCATGAAAGAACTCAAAGTCAAGGGCCCATTCTCCTATTCCACAGTGGTCTCACGTGTACTAACCATTTTAAAACAGCCAAAATAAGTGTTGACTCTTTTTAAACTGCCTGACAACTTTTCCTTTCTGTGTATTCGGAAGTTCCAATACCAAATGTGATATCTTTTTAAGGGTTTGGTATATTTGTCCTCCACAGTTAAACTTTACATGGCAAAATAAGAAAACATATTAAGTGAAAACGGTTTTAAAATTTGCCTATAAAAGGATCACATGCGATCGATATTCACTGAATTTCAATGCCTTTTTCAGCAACTTATGTCAGTGCAGACAACCCTGATTATTGTCCCTCTCAAAATAAATCCAGCTGAAAGAAGAAATGCTTTCGGAAGGTGTGATCCTTATGAAATAGGGGTTTGCTGTCCTCTGAGGTGGCACCTCTGGGAAATACTGACCCAACTGAACCTGTAAGGAAGGTATTACTTCTCTCTGTTAAATGCATGTACACGTTTACAAAGTGATTCTCAAGTGCATCATCGGCGCTCACTTCAAGGCAAAGTGCTTCTGTGAATCCCTGGCAAAAATAAGGGTGTGGCTTTAGTATTATAAAATGGCAGCAGGAGTGAAGAGGATTAGTGAAAAAGGGAAAGACGGCCAGAATGAAAGTACATGCAAGAGATCTTATCTTCACTGATGAAACTTTCCAGTCTTTGGGCACCCAGAAGATACAACATAGAGGTTTATAGAGAAATCAAGGATGGGGCAAGGCAAAACAAAACAAACAAGAGACCACAAACAATACAAATCCACCAAAAGATGAAACTTGCTGCAATGCTTCAGTACAAGAAACAGCCCAAAGTCTATAAAAACCCTGAGTGAAAGTGGTTCTCTTTTAAGTTTTGCAAACTTAGTGAGGTGATGACAGCTTCCTGCAGATTGGCCTTTAGCTGATCAGATTTCAGCAGCTCATCAGCTCCAAGGCCAAGTTCTCATCCTATGTAACAGTGGAGGGTTTCGCTTAGACAAGAGCCCATATGGCAGGTTTTGCTGCACAAAAAGCACTTTTCTCCCTCCACCCTCCCCATTGACTCTTCGGGCAGTGGAGGCCAGCATCTCTAATGTGGGCCTGATTCCTAATTTAAGATTTTCACAATTGCAAGCCAGTATTTTCATTATAAATGCACTGGTGCACCAAGACTTAAAGTCCACAATATTAAAGCTTAATATCGCCTGGAATAGCAAGTCTCTAGATGATAACCTGCAACTTGAGATACCACTGGCTTTGGAATATTTCTATTATAACAATTTATTCAGAGAACAGCAAACTTAAATGGCTAGAAAAGTCAACATTCCATAATATTTCTCTTGTATACTGTATGATATGGTATATATCTTACATGATATCTAAGAAAAACCTATTTGGGAAGAAATGCTGAAGATTCAATTTTATTTCATGCAATGATTTCTCCCCAGTGGAAAGAAATAAAGTGTGTGTGTGTGTGTGTGTGTGCGTGTGTGTGTGTGAGAGAGGAGAGAGAGAGAGAGGAGAGAACGAGAGAGAGGAATGTCTGAGAAATGTATTTTGCATGTCTGAGTTATGTCTTTCAAGACTCCATATGATGTTTCCCTGCTTCTAAAATTTTCCAGCATTGCCATCCAGAGTCAACATACTATTTAAATGCAGAGACCACCATCACCATCTCAGGGCAAAAGACCTGAACAGTCACAGTCATTTAATATTATCAGTGAAGGCTTCTTGGGAAATTGTCACTCACAGGCAGGAGTCTCTGTATCACAGAGCAAATCCTCTGAGATTCTTAGTCTCTCCTGCTGAAACTTCATCTTCCCCTGCTGCCTTGGGTCACTTCCCAAACAGCAGGGCACCAGACATGTCTACTTTATGAGGAGCCATACCTCAGTACAAGAGGATGGAGTTTTCAGTATCGGCTCAAAGCCTTTTTACCGTGGAGACTTTACAGTAAGTCAGGACCTTGCAGTAATATGATCATTTGTTGTTTTTAGAATGTTAATCGCTCCACTGAGTTATCTAGTTATTTAAAAAATAAAATAAGAACCACATTAAGATAAATTAACCCTTCTTTCCTATGCCATGTCAAGAGTTAAAAAATTATTTAATTACCGAACACATGGCTAATTCCCTTCTGACAGTTCAGGATTTCATGCTCAGATTTGAAGTCAAAAGGAATATTTTTCTGAATATACTCTAATTCATAGTTGGGATCCTAACTTGCATTTGTGGACTTGTGCATATCATTCAAGGCTGCCTTCGATGTCTGAGTTACTTCAGTCTCGATATCATTATCATTTTTATGCATAGGAAGGAGGGGGCCTCCAGTGTTTTGAAATAAAGCTTCCAGTGTCATCACTGAAGCCTGTGAGAATGGGGGAAGTAGGGCTGTTGTCCCCAGTTGCTGATTTTACCCCACTAACTAGCCCTGTCCGCTCCTTTGGGCTGGCTTGACACGAAGAGCAAATAACAACAGCGTCAATCCCCAGGATTTGGAAAGAAGGTGGGATTTGGAGTTCTCTTTCTCTTCAAAGCTTTGCCATGAGACCGTGTGGCAACAGTCAGCAGGACAAGCTGCTTGTGTTATTCTCCACACTGAGAGTCACCCTCAGAACAGTGTGGGCTCTTTTGTTCTGTTTTGTTCCTTCCAAAGTGAGAACTGGTACCCTTTCTGTGGCAAATGTGAGCAGAAAGGGCTGAGAAAGGCACCGTGAACTGGTAACAAGAAGAAAGTCACTTATTGTCAACCATAAAAGCTTTGCCCACAATGCACCTTTTTTTCTCCTGCCACTAAAGAAAGAATCTTCATTCTACTCCTGGAGTGAAGCATGTGGATCAACTATTCCTGATTTAGGCTGAGATTACGCCTCCGGGTGTGGGAAGAATATGTGATGACAAGATGGCTGTATTAATCATGGTGCTCTCAAGTCAAAAACCTGTATTCTTATTCTGAAGAAATTAGAATTTTCTTCAGTTGGAAATATACTCATTAAGGGTCTCTTAAGTGCAAGCCTGGAAGTTTTCAGGATTACAATACAATCGGGGGATGTACTCCTAATCATCAATAGTTCAAAAACTTTTTAAAATCAGATTTACTTCATAAATTACATGTCTAAATAAGTAATTTTAGAAGTTATTAAATAAATTATGGAATCAACTACAGTATATATGTTAAAGATGTTTTTGAAAATATTTCCTTTAAACTTACGATGTAGAATAGTTTAATCATATTGCAAGTTTTTCCATGAAATCTATAGCAATAAACTGTTAAAGAAGGATCAGGGTATATAACAGCATGTACTGGCCTTCAAACCTTTTACAGCATCTGAAAAGCTGTTAAACAATTGTGATAGATAACTGCTTACTTTCTGACTTTTGTGTCACACTGAAAGCCATTTTCTGCTAGATATTTTCCTGAGCATTAAAATACAGAAATTACTACCAGACTGATTAACTATCAACGCCACACACACATGCCTCACTCTAAGTGGTTCAATAAATGATGTTTGAAATCTTTATGGTTACTAGGTTGAAAACCTCCAAATCTTTTGGTCTACCCGACTGGAAAGAAGTCATCATTCTTCAGAATTGGAAAGCCAAAGAAGATCAAAAAAGGCAACAGGATGATGACACACAACTTTAAAAAATTTTTTTCATTGCCCTTTTCATTCATGTGCTTTCAAATACTGAATTATGATTTTCCTTCTCAAGAATTCAGCCAAATCCCTAGGGAGATAAGAACACAATGTCTTTATGTTCATTTAGATTCATGAAAGAAATAGGGACACAGTTTGGGAGACAACCAAAATTTCTGAAACTTATCAACATGTTCAATGAAAGTCAGTCAAGGACCCTTTCTATCTACCTATAGAGAGGGAGAGAGAGTGAATATACATAACAAAATCCAAAAGACCTTAGAATGTCTGTGGTAAAGAAGCATAACGATAAACGTTAATAACTACTGGTGAGTGTCTTACAGTGAGTAAATAATGAATATCTGAGTGAAAAAAAAAAGTTAGATCATGTCCTTAGAAAACATTTGAAATCATCAGGGAATCCCTAAAAATCTCTCAGGACCTCTTCAAGAAGTTACCTCTTTAACTTTCTGAAAATTTTAATACTTTTTAATATAACCCCATTCAAATATATATGATATCCCAATTGACAACTCCAATTTAAATTCTCCCTCTCTTCTGTGTGTCTTTCTCTTAGAGCTTTATTTTGTTTTTCATTTTACAATTAGCAGCTTCTTATGAAGAGTTATTCAACTCAAGTATATAAAAATCACCAGGGGAAGGTTGGGAAATATTGAATAAAGATGGAACTTATTCCTTTCCTTTATTTAAACTACCAGTTACACAGCTTTGCATCAAATCAAACCTGACTACTATAAACCACGTTCTTGAATAGCTTACTATTTTAAGTTATTTTACATTTTTTGCAGAAATGAGAGCATAGACCTCTTGACTCTCCAGCATTCTTTCCTCCATTACAAACTGCCGGGCTGAGGCTAATCTTTGAGTCACTAAAGACATGTTGGATGTGTGGGTGGTTTCTTTTCTTTCCTTTTCTTTTTTTTTTTTTTTTTTTCCCAGAGACTGGTAAAATCGCACTGGCTCCAGAGTTTCACCCTCATGCCCTAGCAACAGAGGTCATCAGTAGCATGGAGTCAGTTTGGGGTATCTCCCAATCAGAAACAAATAACAGTGACTCCTTTGGGAATCCGCTGAGACCATTACAGACCTTCCAACGAACAGTTAAGCTTTGTAGTGTGCCTCCTTGAGAAACAGCTGTTTGTCTAACCTTTGAACTGACCGATACATTAATCTGAAGCATAATTTTGTTCTGTCTGAGCTTCTGGGTATGGCATGAATAGCTGGCTTGCTTACATTCTGCCAGTCTCCAAAATAATACTTTCTGTGCTTGTTTAAAAAAAAAAAAAAAGGCACTTTCCCTTTCCCAATTTGATTATGGATGATCATTTGATAAGGGAATGCCAGAGCTGGCGTACGGTTCCTACACTCCTGCCCTGATAACTCTACCTCTGTCCACCCTCGATCCCCCGTTAGTGACTGATATTCATCAGTGTCCATAAAGCAGCTACTGCTGTCTCTGGAGCCTCTTTTCACACCAAAGAGAAGGTTGTGCTCAGGGTTTAGCGCCGGTGAGGAGAGGTTAGGAGGAGTGGCACTTATGTACAAGCCCCTACATTGTGAAGCAGTGTGCTTGTCAAAAAACACTGGCATTCTACAGGAAAGCCCCGGTTTGAGGCAGCCTCCTGTGGAGTCTCCTTTTGCAAGCTAGAGAAGGTTTCCAGCACACAAAACCATCCGATTTTGTATTTCCTTTATTAGAAGTAGATGCCTATCAGTTCAATAGAAAGAATGAGACAGAAACCCTAGCAACTGGGAAGATACTTAGACAACAAATGTGTAACTGGAAGACTACAGTCCCATTCTTCTATGATGTAAGGCAAAGGAAATTATAAAATCAGGGAAAAAAAAAAAGAACTTGTTACCTGAAATAACCTAACAGTAAAGAGAAAACGGTGACAGCACATTGTAAGGCCCTCAGAAACCTCCCAGATGCAACGGTCACAAGCACCCATGAGCGTGTTTGCTTGATTTTAAAGGAAACAAGAAAACACCAGTCTGTACAACAGAGAAACAACCAGTAGCTGACTTGTAGGTACAAAAGACTCTGCAGGCTCTGAGCTTTATAGGATGATGAAAAAATCAGGACAGTGAGACCCTGAGCAGCCTGCCAGGTTTGAATCTCAGCTCCTCCACTTACTAACTGTGAAGCCAAGAGAACTTTCCTCAACCTCTCCATACCTGAGCTGTACAGCGTGTAAAATGAGAACAATCCTGATTCACTTATCTTATAGGATTGCTGTGGGTACAGAAGAGGTAACACATGTAAAGAAAGAGACTGGCATGGAATAAACAAATCTCAATAAATTACTAGCTGATTAGAGACCTTTCATTCACCAAACGCATGGCTATAGGCAAGACATAGCATATTTCTGAACCTCAACTGCTTCGCACATAACATTAGGTGAAAGGACTAAGTAGTATTTAAAATAACTTCTAGGGCTTCCCTGGTGGCGCAGTGGTTGAGAATCTGCCTGCCAATGCAGGGGACACGGGTTCGAGCCCTGGTCTGGGAAGATCCCACATGCCGCGGAGCAACTAGGCCCGTGAGCCACAACTACTGAGCCTGCACGTCTGGCGCCTGTGCTCGGCAACAAGAGAGGCCACGACAGTGAGAGGCCCGCGCACCGCGAAGAAGAGTGGCCCCCACTTGCCTCAACTAGAGAAAGCCCTCGCACAGAAACGAAGACCCAACACAGCCATAAATAAATAAATACATAAATAAATAAATAAATAAAAATAAAATAACTTCTAGTAATAAAATGCCATGATATCCATGAATTTAAGTGTTCACATATCTACTAGTTAATATTTATAGTGATAATAATAATTACCCACATTTGTATTGCATTTATTGGTTTACAGTAATTTTCTCATACTTTCTTTTTATTCTTACGAGTCCTTTGAGATAGATGTCATTATATTCTCATTTTGAAGAGGAGGAAGTTAAGGTTCAGAAAATTTAAATGAGTCACTCCAGCTTAAGGAACTATTGAAAGCTAGGTTGTGCCCATATTTTTGTTATTACTATAAACTCAACAACTTTCATATACATATACGTGGCTATATTACTACAAAACATTGAAGACAGGTACACACCAAACTTATACTCAAGGAAAATTTAATTGTCTATGCTTGTGTGGAATATAAAAATAAAATGTAAAAACTTGGTCCCCGTATTCACATGTCCTAT
Source organism: Balaenoptera musculus (assembly GCF_009873245.2). Lineage (NCBI taxonomy): Eukaryota > Metazoa > Chordata > Mammalia > Artiodactyla > Balaenopteridae > Balaenoptera > Balaenoptera musculus. Next base: position 22,772,912 of record NC_045786.1, on the reverse strand, counting down.
AGTTTCTGGGCCTCAATATTCTCATCTCTGGAGTAGGGAGGTGGTACTAGATATTTCTAAGATCCTCTCTAGCTTTAATAGTCTAAGCATTTTGCTTCCCCCTCAGAGCACATCTCCCTCCTGACATGAGCCTCATTTGCAATTTACCCTTGTGTTTCTCCTCTAATGAGGTATGTCCGTTCTAGCAGACTCTGTTGCATTAACAAGCCATATTGCACACTTCTGAGGATTTGGACGAAAAGATAAGGGATCTCCAAAGAACCAAGCAGAGGTTTCCTAGAGAAGAATTCTCTCACTGTTTAGTCAAATAGCCTCACATATCCTGGTACCCCAGTTGTTTCATCTCCATTCTTTTGACTGTGCAATCTTCCTGGTCCTTTTTTATTTTCCTACAAGAAAAGAGAGTTTAATTGCTAAGGCATTATTAATCCTCTTCTTCTAGAACATCAGGCTTTAATTGCTTTTGGCAGGAAGCTTAAAGAAGAATCTCCTTCTGGGAACTCTGATTGTGAAGCACATTGGAAGTAATGCAAGTTTACCTTTGCAAATAAAAAGGAGGTGATCCTCCATGTTTTCACTATCTAATCAGGGAGCTAGTATTTCCCATGAGATAACCAATTTCTGGCTATCTAAACCCAAACTGTCAACAACAAAACTCACATGAAGCCTTGAAATCAGTGACTTTCAATGTCTGCCAATCCTCACAACAGTACTATTTACTTCTTGACTTTGGGAGGAAAACAAACCAATAACAACAACAAAAATACCCCAGCCTTGACATAGAGTTCATGCAGAAATTAGTGAAGGATGGTTTTAAAGTCAAATACTCAACTCCATATATCAGTAGGACCATTTAGAGTGGCCAATTTACAGATTCTTTGGATTCTTCTTTTTTTTTGGCTCTAAATCCCACTACCTACACCTTAGTTGCTTCATTTCTCTTTAATACTCCCTATAAAAAGTGCCAGCCATCAACAATAGCCTCATAGCAATCAGTTCCTTTGGGGACTGATGTCAACAAGATGACAGGATAGGAAGTCTAAGATCTTCCTTCCTCCCATGGAGAAGCCGATTTTGACAACAATACATGAAGCTTTTCTTTTTATGAGACATCCAGAAACCAGTTAAGAGGCTTCTGCACTGCAGGTGAGTTCAACGCCAGCCACATCAAAGCTGGTAGGAAAATTTGTGATACTCTTCCTCCATATTCCTCCCCCCCAGAAAACAGTGCTATGTCACTGGGAGAAATCTCCCAGCACTTTGCTTCTTCCTGAGGCACAAAAGAGTAGACTGGGCTGTACATCCAACATTCTGACTTTTTGGTGTCTGCCTGAGGGACTGGCTTCTGTCTTCACTGTCTCAGAGCATGGACACAGCCCAGCATACTCCAGGTGCCTTCGGGGACAATGGTGCACATAATTTATAAGTTTAACTATAATATAATTTTGATTCTGGTATAGAAGTTAAAAGACAAAAGTATTTTAAAAAAACCCTGTAACTATAAAACTATGGTAATATATACACAATATAAAATGATGTAATCATGTTATGAATAACATAAGTAGGGGGAGAGAAGTGAAAGTGTAGGTTCTGTGTGTGATTGAACTTAAGCTGTTACCAGCTAAAAATACATTGTTACTATAATACTATAAGATGTCCTGTGTATGCCCCATGGTAACCACAAATACCTATAGTTCATACACAAAAGAAATGAGAAAGAAATCACAGTATGTCACTACAAAAAAAATAAAATCAATGAAACACAAAGGCAGTAAGAGAGGAAAACAGTTCAATGGCTACAAGATTGAGAGAAAATTAACAGAATGACCGTTAACAGAATGTCCCTCCTTATCAATAATTACTTTAAATGTAACTGGATTAAAATCCTCAGTTAAAAGACATAGAGTGACTGATTAAAACAATGAAAAAGAAACAAGGTACACTATATGCTGCCTACAAGAAACTTGCTTTAGAATTAAGGACACACATAGGCTGAACATGAAAGCATGGAAAAAGATATTCCAGGCAAATGGTAATCAAAAAGAAATCATGGGTGGCAATGCTTATACCAGACGGTAGACTTAGAGTCAAAAGCTGCCACAAGAGAAAAAGAAGGGCATTATAAAGATAAAAGGCTCAATTCACCAAGAAGATATATAATAATTATATATGCACCAAACATCAGCACCTAAATATATGAAGCAAACATTTGACAAAACTGAAGAGAGAAATATTTAGATGGTAACACAATGATAGTAGAGGATTTCGATCTCCCACTTTCAGTAATGTTAGAGCATCCAGACAGGAGATCAGTAAGAAAACAGAGGACTTGAACAGCAATACAGACCAAATGGACCTAACAGAACATTCCAGAATATACTTTGTTCATGAGGGCACATGAAACATTCTCCAAGATAGATTACATATTAGGTCACAATATAAGCCTAACAAATGTGAGAAGATTGCAATCATACCAAATATGTTTCCAACCAAAATGGAATGAAACTAGAAATCAATAGTAGAAGGAAAATTAGAAAATTCACAAATATGCGGAAATTAAATAACACACTCTTGAACAACCAATGGGTCAAAGAAGAAATTAAAAAGGAAATTAGAAAATATCTTGAGACAAACAAAAATGAAAACAATATACCAAAACTTATGGGATCTAGCAAAAGCAGTACTAAGAGGGAAGTTTGTATCAATAAACACCTACGTTGAAAAAGAACAATTTCAAATAAGCATCCTAACCATACACTGTAAGGAACTAAGAGGAAAAAAAAAATTAAATCCAAAGTTAGTAGAAGGAAGGTAATAATAAAGATCAGGGAATAAATAAACATAATAGAGAATAGAAAAATGATAGGAAAAATTCAATGAAACTAGGATTTGGTTTTTTGAAGATTAACAAAATTGACAAGCCTTTAGATAAATATCTAAGAAAAAAGAGAGAAGACTCAAATAAAACAAATAATAAATGAAAAGGAGACATTATAACTGATGTAGATTATTTTTTTAAATAAATTTATTTATTTATTTATGGCTGTGTTGGGTCTTCATTGTTGCGTGTGGGCTTTCTCTAGTTGTGGTGAGCGGGGGCTACTCTTCGTTGTGGTGCGCAGGCTTCTCATTGCAGTGGCTTCTCTTGTTGCGGAGCACGGGCTCTAGGTGTGCGGGTTTCAGTAGCTGTGGCTAGTGGGCTCTAGAGCACAGGCTCAGTAGTTGTGGTGCACAGGCTTAGTTTAGTTGCTCCGCGGCATGTGGGATCTTCCTGGACAAGGGCTCAAACCTGTGTCCCCTGCATTGGCAGGCGGATTCTTAACCACTGCGCCACCAGGGAAGCCCGATGCAGATTATTAAAATATGTGTTTAAGAGAATGTTCTCTAGTGGCAAAGGTGGGGGGTGTAATTTGGAGGTCAGGAACAGACTGCTAGTGAAGGCAGACCTCCTAAAAAGCTACTGCCATGTTCCAGCAAGAAATGACAAGTCTGAAAGGGGAGTGACAGTGGAGCCAGAAACAAAGAGAATAGACTTCAGTGGCACTGGTAAGGTAAAATAGCAGAATGTGATGATATAATGAATGTGCCTCATGCAGGGTAGACACTGAGAATAGAATTTGAATATGACCAGAAAGGCTCAGGTCTGTACTTTCTGGGGTGTTAGAGAAATAATAAACATGTAAATAAATAAATTAACAAGAAAATTATATATGTTGAAAAGTGCCATGAAGGAAATAAATAGAAGAGTATTACCATGAATAAATACACAAGAAAATATTAAAGGTGGATTGTGTCCAAGGAAAACCAGAGCTGTACAGTAGTTAAAGTGGTAAAAACAAATTTTATTCGGGACTATTGCAATAGGGGAAGAGAGACCTCCGGACAGAACTGGGCTCAATTCCAATACTGCTTGGACAAGCAGGATTTATAGCCAAGGAGCAGGGTGGTGGTCAGTGGACGGGAAATAACTAAGAGGAGACATCAGGAATGGGGGAATTCTGGCTAAATGTACTTAACAGGATCTTTGCTGAAGACAGGCCAGGTGATCAGACAACACCTGGGAGATGGTGGCGGATGAGGAACCTGATCAAATATTGAGGGTGAGGGGTTCTGGTTAAACTGACTTCACAGGATTCTTGCTAAAACTAGATTTTACAAGGAAATGCGCAGATGGGCCTGACTGAAGTTTGGTCGGGCAAAGAATCCTTGCCAATTGAGAGTGCCTGTTCTATTTCATTCTTTGTGTAACTCACTATATTTTTTAAAGTTTTAAAATAGACATTTATTCATCTAATAATAAAGAAAATGTTATTTCCACTTTGTTAAAAAATAAGTGAAAGAGAAAAAGAGAAAGAGAAGGTAAGATTCAACTCATCCGAAAACTATCTGATTTTTTAAATGGAGTATTTTTATGCCTATATAACAGTAGCTGAGGCCAGAAATTCACTACACTGGTACTGTTAGATCGAATATATCTTTAGATAGATTAATTTTGTATTGGTTATCATATTCCTGCAAATTTAAGAATTTAAAATGGCATAATGATATGAAAGTAGTCTTTGGAACTAATATCTTATTCATTTAAAAAAAGTGAAGACATTTGATATGTAAGTTCATATTCTATTTTCAGCAATTAGAATGTGAGATTACATAAAAGAAAGGAAGGTCTTGCTCAAGCAGGGTTAGTATGAGAATCATTTTAGGTAGTGCAGCAGGGAAAACTTTAATCCAAATCAAGTCCGTATTTATGCCTATTTTCTCGCAAAAGCTGTGCTAAGCCCTGGCATACAGGAATGAGCTAGACTCTGTCACTGTCCTTTCAGGATAAATTCGCTGATAATTTAGGAACTGATCACAATACATCAAGATGTTGGGTATTCCATGGTGATGTGCACACAGTTTAATTAAGTACATTTGTCAGGAGATGTCCTTTCTCTCCCTCCCTGTCTCTACAGCACGGCTTCCTTCTTCATTATGCTTAGAGTTATCACCATCCATAGGTTGGCAAAGAATCTCAGGCCTGTGGATGTTTACGGGAAAATTCAGTACATTGCTGATTCCTAGTTTATAATGGGTGTCAGTTTGGGTTGAGAGAACAATTCTCATATAATTTAGAGGGAAATTATGAGTTTTGTAATATGTTTCTCATACATAAGGAACTGATTAGAAATGTCAGACCAAAAGTAGTGATGTGCTTGTAAATATTCAACAACTCATTCTCTTGGGGGGAGTGAAAAGGAAGCCCTAATTTACAGCATTTGACAATTTCTATGGTGTAAACACTTCCTACTGTGATTTATTTCAAGCCACCAACATGACATTACTGAATGTGTAGTTGGGAAGAGGTGGTCACAGGCAGCTTTTGCAAACCTGTAGGGACAGCTCCAAATGCCACTGAAGAGTGTCAAATAACTTGAAAAATTACGTGTCCTGAATGAATCTCAAGTATAGTGTTTGCCACTGTAACTCGTTATGGGTTCTTAAAACTTGAAGCAATATCCTCAACAGGCTTTGGAGAGGTAACAGGTGATGATGAAAAAATTCTTTCACACAGCAGTGTAGAATTTGTATAGGTAATACTGAAAATTTATCAATTTTTTATTTTCAGTATTTTAGTTTGGACACAATTCTAACTGCCTAAAACAAGCTTTTTCCTCCTTCCAAACAAGACAAAAAATGTCTTCCTGAGTGTCAGTGTGAAACAATATATAGTTACTGTCTTATTATCAACTAAATATCATATAAAGATTTAAAACACTAATGAAATCATTTGTGAGCAAAAATTAATGCTAAAGGTGATTCGGAGACAGAAAAAAAATAAATAAATAAAATGGTACTTATGAAGTGCACTTTCACCTAAAATCCTGATGTACCATCATCAGTTCTTAAGTTATCAGAGAATTTAGCTCCTAGAGGACAAGGATGGAGTCTGGTTCACTCCATTACTCCAGTGCCTAGCACAATTTTTACAGCAGAATAGGTTTAATAAATATTTGGTTGATTTGGGTTAAACTTTTCCCTAGCTTCCAGTATCCAAATTGACTCTCATACTAAACCTTCCTGAAGGCAGATTTTCCCTTCTTACTTTTTTCATTAGCCTGAGGTTACATGGATTCACAGAAGAAAACAAAAACAAAAAACCTACAAAACCTGGCAAAGTATGTGACTAGATTATAAACATAGTCCAAATATTAAGGAAGTAGATTAAAACATTTTCCATATTTTTGGTAATCAAATATATGCAAAGTGAATAAATATCTATATTTAATTTTAACTCATTAAATAAGAATTTAGGACATAATACTTATTGTCCCATGTTAGGGATCTAGTGGTAAAAATCGGGGTTCCAATTCCTTCTGCTAGCACTGAAGTTAATTCAAACCTTTTGGCACAGGAAAATAGATCAAGAGGTCAAGAGACGTAAAAATGATCATACTCTTTGACCCAGGAATTTTTTTCTATGGAATATATACATATATATATTTTACCATATAAATAAACAAATAAATAAATAAGTTCAAATGTATAAGAAGAAGACCTGTATGACTTATAATGCTCACTGAATATTCTGTACAATTTAAGATATGAAAAACAACCTAATATTTTATCAAAGAGGAGAGGCTAAATAAATTGTGACTCCACACTGACAGATGAGTAATGGATAATTTACAAAAGTTTTTAGGTCATAGAAATTAGGAAATATTTTTGAAATGTTAAGAAAAACTAATGCAAAATTCTGTATATATTATATTGTAAATCTAAAGCATGAGTTGGCAAACTTTCTTCGGTAATAGGCCAGGTATTTAATATGTTGGTCTTGTAGGACATACGATATGCATTGCAACTACTCAACTATGTTGTTGCAGCATGAAAGCAGCCTTGGACAATATGTAAACCAATCGTCATAGCTGTGTTTCCAATAAAACTTTATTTACAAAACAAGTGACAGCCAGATTTGGTCCAAGAAATATGAACATTATGAACTAGAAGGGCCTATGGGAAATTGAAAGCAGTTTTTTTGAAGCGGGCAGAGTTATTTATTAATTTTTCTTAAACCCTTGTTTAATATTTTTGCTATATTTTTGCATGATTATACAACACCCTCTAAACCAGGGGTCCCCAACCCCCAGGCCGCGGACTACTAGTGGTCCATGACCTGTTAGGAACTGGGCCGCACAGCAGGAGGTGAGCGGCAGGCAGGAGAGGAAGCTTCATCTGCCGCTCCCGTCGCTCGCATTACTGCCTGAACCATCCCCCCTCCCCCGCCCTGTCCGTGGAAAAATTGTCTTCCATGAAACCGGTCCCTGGTGCCAAAAAGGTTGGGGACCGGCTGCTCTAAACTATATATGGCCATATAAAAACACCTGCCTCATCATAAACCTGCAATTATCATGTTTTATCATAGTAACGTGTCTCACTCAGAATATAATTTTACATGAGAGAAATTCATAAAGATAAATGCATTACTTTAGAGATCAGTTTAACAGAATTCATTAAATATTTCTCCAAATAACAAAAGGTGTAAACACCTTAGGTCAAATTCATATTCGTAAGACTAATATTAATTATTCATAATAATAATTTATAAGTATCTACTAAATGATTGACCTTGTGTTAGGAGGTTTATGTTTACATACATTATTTCTCTTAGTCTTCATGACCATCCTGGGGAAGCAAGGCAGATTGGGTTAATTATATTTATTTATAAAAACTTAATTTTTCAGTTTATAAACCCACATTGGAGGCGTAATGTTCTCCCTCCCCAAGACTTTACCTCTCTTCTCCAGTAGTGAGCTTGCCATGGGATTTGCTGTGTTCTTAGGGATGCTGCCTCCCCGACCATACTATGTTGGCCTGGAGGGTAAGCACCAACATTGGTCTTTCCCTGGAGTTCTTTAGACTTGCTACTACTTAAGGGATCCAAACTCTTCCTGGAGGTAAAACTGTGAGAAACCTAAGCCATTTGATGAGGATTAGAAAACAAGAAGTGTATCACTCTGAGATATACTTGCTCATGTCTGGTGTGAAGGAGAGAGATGGGCGGAAAAGCACAGTGTTCATGTGAGAAAAGACACCATCTTCAAAATGCATTGTCCAACCCTGCTTGCCCCAACTCACGTGACACGGATTGGTGATGAACCACCCGACCAAGCTCTTCCCAAACTCCTGACCCACAAATCATGGGCAAAATGACCGTTTTAAGGCACTAAGACTTGGGGTAGTTTGCCACAGGACAACAGATAACAGTACCACTTACCAGAAAAAAAGAACCTTTATGAAAAAAACTGTTTAAGACTAAGAGACATACTTAGTTCATTGATATACACTTTTTGACTCAAAACTACAATGAGAATAAAGGTGACAGCACTTAAACATCCTGTAGTCTAGTGATATTTATCCAAAGAAGTTCTATTAAGTAACAAAGGAAGCTATGTCTCATCTCACTACAGACTGACAAGGTCTCTGAAACTTTGAGACTATCACACCTGGATACTGAATTCAGTTTGAGGTCCCTAAGCCCAGACAATTTGGAAGAAGTACAGAGAAGAGGAATCTCAACTCTGACCCACACCTCCCTCAACTAAGAAATAAAAATTAAAAAATAAAGCAGAACCGTAGCAAGAGTCTACCCCACACATAAAACCACAGTGATTAAAGAAGGAAGGTCTGGCCAGAGATAAAAGACAAAGCATGTAACTCACTACATGAAAATATACCTCATGGCCAGCAACTGGTAACTACAGGGAAAGTATGATCTGAGGCTAGAAATACTTCAGAGTCATTATGCACCAGCAACTGAACAACTTTTTATGAGGTGTTACTAATAAGGTAAAAAAAAAAAAAATGTTTTTTTTCAAACTTACTCTTTTTTCCTCAAGCCTACATGAACAAACTTGGAGCAAAATTGTAAACTTGTGGGAGAAGCAGACTTTACTAAAGGTTGGAGGAGCAAAGGTATATGAAATATGGAAGGCATATTTATGTCATAACACCAGTAAACTTATCAACTTTTCCCCCTGATTCTTACTTAGACAAAATTTTCCACAGGCCCCAGCTTCTCCCAATCTTGCCCATCTCCATGTGTCTCCTCACTAGACCAGTGCCCCCATGCGACCTAAAATTAATTTTCAAACCCCCCCCCCCCTTTAAACAGTACAGAGCACTTTAGTCCACCCTCCAAATTTCCCTCCACTTAAATCTTTACAAAGCCTGTATCATTATATAGCCAGAGATCCTTTCAAGTAGCTGGCTACCTTAAGGCCTCATCTGCTAACTTCAGGTTTGAATCTCTGCCTCTTTCAACAGCCTCTCTGCAAGGAGCTGAAAATAGACTTGCTGAATTACGGCAACTTCCTAAAAACCTACTGACTCCAGTCAACTGTGGTTTTAAAGAGCGTTTCTTTTTTTCTGTGAATCTGTCACAGGGTTTAGTGTTGGAGATGTCTATTGTGGAGGTTCACTGAAATCAACCCCTGGAGGCAGGTGGGGGGACGGACTGACAATTAGGAGAAATTGTAGACCTGACAACTTTAGCCCAGTGATTTTCAACTGGGGGCAATTTCCCCCCCACCCTCCCCCAGGAATATTTGATAATGCTGGAGACATTTTTTGTGTGTGTGATGGGCTGGGGGTGAGGGATTGATACTGGCATCTAGTGGGTAAAGGACAAGAATGATGCTGAACATTCTATAATGCACAGGATAGCCCCTTAACAAGAATTACCCACCCCAAAATGTCACTAGTGCCAAACTTAAGAAACCCTGCTTTAGCTGACCCCCAAGAGGTACCATGGAAGTAAAATGGCTCACCAGAATTGTCCTGAGTTGGGCCAAAATAATTGGGCCTTGATAATAACCCCATCTCCATCAATAAGTGACTATAGGCAGACAGTCCGGGAAGAGGCTGACACCTGAGGGCTGTGCAGTGACTGCACTCCCAGAACCAGGACAGCCACTCCTTTATGGGACAGGGATGGAGGCAGCACGTCTCCATTCCTAAGGTTGTCTCTATAGCTATGTGCACAAGTACAGAGAACAAATATTTCATGGAACTTCCCCATGTTGCTAAGGATAAAGAAAAATCCATGCATACCTGAATGTCCAGTTTCTACTGGAGCATAGCTAAGTATATGCTCTACTGTTTACTGAGGTCTATCTGGTATGTAAGATGCTCTATCTGCTCCATCATGCCTCACATTTCCTTATGTCAACCGCTATAAAGTTTGGTAACAACAAATCTGTATGTACCTGATAAGATTTCCATCTCCGGCCAACTCACTGCTAAATCAGATGAAAACACTTAATAACCCTTGTATGTAATCAGAAGCAAGACATAGACTTTTAAAATCATAGAATGTAAGAAGTAAAAGGGACCCTACTGATCATCTAATCCAGTTTTGCGAGCAACCTGCACATGCATCCATCTATCCACAATACCTCTAGCAAACTATGATCTCCTTAATTATCTGCAGTGAGATGCAACTTGCTATCTTGAGTGGTAACTCATTCCAATTTAAGAAATTTCATTGTTTTTCTTCCCCTTTATTAAGCTTAAAAGTTCCTATCCACAATTTCTTCTCACTGCACATAATTATGTCTTACAGATACTAGTTTTCTATATGAACAGTGTTGAGAGGTATTTTGTTTCCAAATAAACTCTTTCTACATATTTTCCAAATCAAAATATTTTCCAAACTAAATATATCTTTTTTCCTTCAACCTGTGTGATTCATAAGACATAGGCTTGACTCTGCTGGTATTCCTGGCTCTTGTGAACTCTGAGATGATGTGTTTATATTTGCCTTCTCCAATATCGCTTTCTCTTTCTCCTCCCCAAACAATTTTGCCTTATTGGTCAGAAAAAAAGATTCAGAGTAACATTTTCTCTGATGGAACTAATCATAGACTGGCAATCCAACAAAATTTACTTGTTACATAATCGTATCATAAATTATTGTTCAACATCTTTTAAAAAATAGTTAATCACTGTGTTTATTTTTATAACGTCTGTGTCAGGAAAATAATGTCTGAAAAATAACAAAGACTCAGGAAAAATAATGGGAATTTTGTTTTTCTCATTATTTTCATTAAGGCAGTTTTTAAATTGCCCTTGAATATATTAGTTATTTCTCTGATATTTTAAATGGTTGAAGCCCAAAGTATACAAACGATATTTGAATGTAATGAGGTTTCCCTTTTCTGGAATGTAGCCCCGGTTATAAAAATATGAATGATAGTAGCAGTGAATGGAATATGTTAATAATTATTCATAATTGTTAATTCTAAGTTTAATAATTAACATAAAATTATAAAAAGAAACATTTGGTATATATAATATGCATATTGTAAAATGACATTGCATAATCAATGCAGAGGAAGTTAATGAGTGCCCATTTGAAATCCCTAGTCGTTTATGTTTATGCTTATTAGTATACAACAATTAATAAAATAACTGATGATAAGAAAATGGAGTATGTAACTAGTTCTCCATATGTAAACCCCCAATGATGACATTTTTCTTTGGAAAAATGGTTCTCATATGTCACATTTTTAAGAGTTTAGTACATCCATTTCAGTTACCGGAATCAACTTTTATGGAGTGGATTCAAGACTTTCATTTTCTATTAAAAGAAATAAGCACGTTTCTCCTCTTTGAGTTTAAGAGAGTATTGACAACAATGCATTACTGGCATAAAGAGGGTTATTCTTTTCTCTGCCATTCTCCAGGTTTTATGAATTTGGCATCTCTTTTGCCCAAATTCCCACCTGCAAGGAATAAAACTAATGCTCATTTTCAATGCAGATGTTTAAGAGAAAGAATACACTTAGGATCCATATTACACAGGACAGGCCAACTGCTACAATCAACAGCCCCCAAATCTTGGTAGTCACCTAATAAAGATTTACTTCTGGGTCATGAGACTGTCTATTGCAGGTTCATTTTGAGGAGGGAGGCTATCTCCTGGTGCTTTGAGGTCTATTTTATGCTGTGTACAAGGCCACGCAATAGAGTTTCAGGACCCAACCTGGAAGTGGCAAACGTCACTTTCTCCCACATGAAGAGAACTCAGTCACCTAAGGCTAGGGAAGCACCGGGATGTCAGCTGTATTCCCAGGAAGAAAAGAAAATGAGATTTGGCGAACAGCATCGTCTCTGCCACAGACTCATTTTGGAGCAATTACTTCCCTCACTTATTTTTTTGCTATAGTTTCCTGACCTAACTCGTTTTCCCACACTATACCACTGGCCCTGAACTGTATTACAACCTCGGGTTAACCCAGCCTCCTGATGCCCTACCCCCACCCCTGTCAGTTTGCAAGGAGAATGAAGAACAAAGAGGACAATTCAGGATTATGGAGGGCTACGCTGAAGCAGCAGATTGTTCTGACGGTCCCCAGAAAAGCCCCCACCCAGTTATCACTAACATGACCGCCACAGTGACAGCGGCCACCAACACGCATCCCACACCCTCGTGCCTCAGTCAGCTCACCTGCCCTTTTTAAACTGAGCACACACATCACTTTGTGTATGAAGTATGAGTGAGCTGAATTTTTTATTATCTTCGGTTACCTGATAACACAGATAGTAACTGAGACAGAAGGAGAGGAAATGCATTGCTGGAAGAGGAAGAAATTGATACAGTGCTTAGTCAGAACTGACTGAAATGCAGAAGAGAAAAATGACAGAGTAGTTATTGCTAAGAGGACATAAGTGCATTCAATTCTCATTCAACTTAACCTAAAAAAATCTTCAAAAGAAGTGAATGGCAGACCAAATGGGATGGCATTTTAATATGGATTTTTAAGGTCTTTTGTCCACGCTGGCTGATTATACTATAATCTGTCACAAAGTGGAAATAAATATAATGCTGAAGCTATATTTCCCATGCTCAATAGCTTTGACCCAACAGGATGTGTGAAACATTTCCCCCCAAAAACCCACCTGGTTGGCTGAAGAGTGGCTAATTGTTCTCTACATACTCACACAATATATTACTATTGTCTCTGTATTAGAAAACCCAAGGCATGGATTGAAGTGTTGATGCTGTTTGTAAGGTCCAAGCCCAGGCTGGTGAGGATGAGGAAAAAGCTAGATGTGAGGCAAAGATAAATGGATTGCAGTGCTATTCACTGCTCTGATGGTGACTCCTTCAACACAGCCATGGATAACTAGTTGCTCAGAAGCTGTGCTTGCTTGGAAAGCAGGACTTTTCACGCAGGTTCACACAGAGAAATCACACCAAAGAGCAGCCCATGAAAGAGGAAAGGAGAGGAAATTTATCTAATCAATTTCTTCCAGTCTTCCATCCCAGTTTGAAATAGGTAGCGACTCAGCTCTCCATAGGGTGTCAAAATTCACCCTATGGAGAGCTAAGTCACTCCCTATTTCAAACTGGGCCATTCAACCCCTTGTCAGCTTCTCAGGCAACTGAATATCATGCTGTCTGTTGGGGCATTTCATCCAAGTATAGAAATGGAAAAGAAAATCAGCATGGATAAGTCATTGACCATAAGAGAGAAAAGAGGCAGTTAAGCAAAAATGAGAAGGTCTACAAGGTTTATATCTCAGACAGTGCCCATTCCTACAAGTTGTGTCCATCTATGTCCTTCAAATGCGACATGTCAGCTCACCAGAGAAGTGACCATAACGTGATCTGTAAAATAAGTTCAAGCCAGAATTGTATTTATCACTTGATCTTTGCCCCATTCTAACTGGTGAACCATGGCTGCATTTCAAATTCCCAGATATCGATGTCCTCTAAAACTCCATGCCTAACATTTTTTAAATCTGTGTATTTCCTATCCACCAGTATACAATATTCTTGGCAAATACCTATACAATTATTCAAAGGAATAATTGGAGGAATATTTACTTCATATACTTGCTGTGGAATTGCAGGGTCCCTGCTCAAGGTAACCTAGACTCCCCTTCCATCAAAGCATCCCAGGGATCAGGCACAGCTTGTATTTGGAAACTGGGTTAGTAACCATGACTTTCCATTGCAAGAGTTATCATTAGCTTTCTGCTAATTTATTCTTGACCTTTTTCCTATTACACAAGACATATAGCACCCTATTCAGCTGTCTATCTGTCTCACTTCCATGGGAATGCCCTGACCTGCTAGCTGCCACCATAGGTCTTTGTGGGTCAAGGTCCCATTTGCCACTCTAGACCTACTGTCCATTTTGATGATTATATTCATCTTGGTGCTAATGATTAATTGTTGCTACTTGCACTCTACTTTCCCAGAATCTCATCTTTCCTAGAGAGAATAGAGAGGTCAGGTCAATGCCTGGAATATCTACAAAACACAAAAACAAAAACAAAAAAACACCTCACCCTACAGAGGACAGTTACTACCAAACTATCAAGGACTATCAAGGACTCTGGTACCCATCCCCACCTCTGATAGTATACTTTTTTTACTCCCTAGTGAATGGAGGATCCTTCATTGGCTCCCAGGGAACTTGGTCATATGATGAGTTCTTGAACTATGCATAAAAACAGCCATTATAACATTCTCATATACTAGAACTTTCTGATTGCCTCTTTAACATTTTGCCAAGGAAGTTCTTACACCCCTACTTGGATTATTCCTGGCCATGACTGAGTCCAGGCTTCTAAGAGCAAAAACAGAAAATTATTAGGACCAACTTGGGTAGTCCTTTCTAAATACTAAATCCTGATTCTTGAGACTCTGAGCCTACCCAGTCTTACATTCCATCTCCCTTCCCAGTCTTACAGTCTCAAGACCCAGACCCACACATACATTCTGGTTTCTTGCCACTACATACCCTGGTTCTGCTACTACTTTTCCAGTATAGGTTATTTATTCCTGGAGTATAGTTTTGATTTCCCCTTTGAGGGTGTGCTGAGACCTGACTTTGGTTATGCCTTGTAGGCAGTATAGTGTGATAGGAACATATCTTGAGGGAAATGTGTCTTATTACAAGATGCTGGCCTCGTGTGAGATCATCACATAGTCTCTAGGTAAGAGGAGACTGACGTATGTCCTATGACAATAGAGAAGGACTGCAATTTGGGGTTCGATATTGTCAAGTTCATTTACCCATTGCCCCATCCCTTTCACTCTCAAAGTCTTAACTCCATCATAGAAAAACTACCAAGCCTGCAAAGTTAGTGTCCTCTGGCTTACTGAGAATGCATTAACTTGGAAAATTTCTTGCCTGATTCTTTTAATCTAATATTTAAGGTCTCTATTGCTGTCATAAATAATTTCTCCACATCACAATCCTTATAAGAACATGGTTCCTAAAATTGCTAAGATCCCTCCCAATGCTTTGCCCTCCACATCATAATTAATCACAAATGGATGCCTAGGTAATTATGATTTCACTTAACGCCAGCAGTTTTTGTTTTTAGAGAGCTAAGGAACCTAACTCCAAAGCCCCATGCTGAGGCACTGATTGTGTTAACCTTGGCACTCTAGAAAATAGAGCCTGAGGCAAAGAATACAGTGCTGACAATTTATTGGGACATGCAAGCACAGGGCTCTGAGAGCCAGAGAGAAAAAGTGTAACTGAGTCAGGAAAGAGGCAGGCAAGGGAGCTGGAGAAGGTGTACAGATACGGTGACATCCAAATTTTTAAAAACTAATAATCAAATATTGAAATATTTAGTCATTTTTAATATACTTTTGTGGTCTTGATCTTCTTATGATCTGAATCAATATAGTTATATTTTGCATGTATCATTTTCACTGCTCTGCTTATATGGTACAAACAAAAAAACCTATATACACATGAAAGCGGCAGATAGCACATATTTAAGAGCAAATTGTCCAGAACCTGAAACAGATATAACCTCTTCTAGGTCATCTGAATTAGAAGCCGAAGTCGTTCACATACATACAAGAATAAAGACATTTAAACATGCCAAATTATACAGGAAATGCCTCTGATAATGGTTGCCTTAGATAATATATCACAAGTGTAAAATCAATAAAATAGGCACTTTCAAGCTATCGTCTTCAAAACCTATCTCAAATGTCCCTTGTTTTTGGAACTTGCCCTAGGTTTGGCTGGTTACTTCCTCATATATATTCATTTAGCAAGAACTGTATCATTTTATATACTTCATATTTTTCTTCCCAATTTGAAGTTCAGGGATGTCATTTTTCATCTGCCCTTACTCTTAAAACAGTGACTAGAATGTGCAATGCTTTAATAAATAGGTGAATAAAAATGGCATTTTTATTTTCAAATGCCTCAAGCTTTTGAGTCTTGCTCTTTTCACCTTTCTCAATAGTAATTACCCAGACATTCCTCCAGGCATCCCAGGTCCTTATACTCTATTCTGTCAAAATATTCTCTCAAGAGAGGAGATGAAACTTAGTTTTACTAAAATATAAATGAGTTAAAAAAAGCTTAAGGATAACATAATGCATAATAAATATAGATTTCTCATACTATTTCAAAAACCTTGGAAAATGCAAAAAAATGATTATCAAAGAAAAGAAAAGGAAAAATTAGTTTTGAAAGTATAGTTATATATTGGTTTGCATCTGAGTGTGTGTGTGTGTTTGCACGTGTGCGCTTTTGCATGTAGATGGGAAATTAGCTTTTCCCTAAACTGGAGAATTAGAATGTTTCATGAAATTAATGGAAAGAGTAACCTAGAAAGAATAAAAGGAGGTCTGGATAAATTAAAGATTTTATCTTCAACCAAACTGGAGTAATTGGCTAAATTAACTTGTCTTAAAGAGACACATACTGAGACACTGCAAAATAAAGAAAAGATAAAAGGAAATTAGAGAATGTAATATGGCATATAAACAGCAATAGTTAGAAATAAAGGGGAGCAGAGAATACCACTGTAGAGGGGAGAAAAGATTTACACCTATGAAAGTGACAAATGTGCCAGTTCATTACGTGAAAAGAAGCCTAAGCATCTTTCAACTTACATATGGACAAAAATCTTGCATTCATTTTTCCCCAAATTCTATAAGGAAAAGACCAAGCTATAAATTAAAAGTAGAAACTTACAAAACATAAAAAATGGTAGCTCTGTCCCTCTTACCCTACCCAAATTGCCAAAAGATTGTTCTTTGCAGACATTTATATATAAATTTATGCATAGTTAAGCAGATTTATTAACATGAAGTTTAAAAGTTCTTGCATTTTTCAAACATTGTCTGATGACTTTGGCACTCTTTTTTCTTTGAGTCTTGATTACAGAATTGTCAATTACAATTCTCCAGATTTAGTTAAGAAACAGGCACTATTTGGGCAAAATTAAAAGTAGTATTCATAAACCATATGTGATAGAATACACTACTAAGCAATATTTTTATACATGCTTTTCTCTGTAAGAATCTAACAAAATGGAATTAACATGGCAAAAGAAGTAATTAAAATTATGTTTCCTATTATTACTCCATAACTAAGATTTAGCATTTGCCTTTGAATTTGGACTATTGCATGTTCCTAAGATAATGTCTAATGTCTATCTCCTAAACACAGCAAGGAAAAACAATGAAAATACTCACTATTTGGCTATTGCAACACTATTTATAGCTTTTAATTGATAAATGCATCTTTTGTTTTTATTAGAATAATTATTTACTACAGATAAAGTATCTTTAGATTCACAGAAACACTGAATTTCACATACCTCAAAATTTGAAGGACAGAAGCAATCTTGGTTATCATTTCAAATAAAAATATCTGTGATGAGTTTAAAGCATGAAGAAAGGAAAACCATAATCAATGTTTGTGTTGATATATAGAAGAATTCATTTAACCTCTAGTCCTTTCCTGTAAAGTTACTAGCCTAACAATCATATTTCCTTCTTGCCCTTTCTCTGATGCTTATTACTCAGGAACATGTTCCTTCCTGGCAGCTTTCCCAAGAACCCTATCGTTCCTGTATATTTCCCCTGTGCAGGTATCACAATGGTAGCTTCTGGAGACAATGACCCAGCTTTGCAATCTAATGCTTTTGTGACTCTAATAATGAGAATTTCAGTAAAAGGTGGTATCATGGCATTATACTAAGAAAGCTAACATGACGCTTTTGTTTAGGGCTAGCCTCCCAAAAGAAAACCTGTGAATCAAGTTATTGTTATTTTGATATGAAATATCCCAGCTTTCTAGTAGAACATAATTAAATGTAGCTTATAGAGTTCATATAGTCAGCTTTTGCCAGGTTCTTAGGATGAATAATGGATTACAAAGTCACATGGGGAGAGCAGAAATTTGAATAAATAATAAAAAGTTTGCAGCCAAAGACACCCTTATTATTGTACCCTTGTAGATAGAAGAATTAGTCTCAGCGAGGTCACGTCTGCTGTGATCACATCAGAATTCTATAAACACTCTCAATACTCGTGTTCGGGACATACCATAAGGGCATGGTGCTCAAAAATTTTTAGTTTTCTAAACACCTTCCCTTTCATCCAGACTGGATAATGACTTGTTGGCAACCATAATGGTGTCCTTAAATCATTTCATATTCAATTTTGAATAATTTATTTAAATTCTTTTGGACTTAATTTTGTCTTAAGTTAGTATATCAGCAACAGCAAGAGGTTTTATTTCCCTTGTTGAAAGGGGAGAAATATCATTCCCATAATTTACACATCTCTGACTTAGGGTATTGTTATGGGTTTTGATTGAAACGAGACTTGAGTATTCTAAAAATATGTTTAGATAAACTTTTCTTTCCGTTGGGCTGAGAAATACTCTTGTCTAGTCTCTTGCAATGTTGATTACATTTTATATTATGAACTAATTGATTTGAGAGACAGGAGACATACAATTCAAGGGTTGCGACAGCCAGAGTGTGGGCAGGGTAGTGTAGGCAGGGGCAAGTCTTTATGGAGGAAGCAGGCAATTTATGTGGATGTTGAATGGTCACTAGAACCTATACAGGTAGACATGTGGTTGGATAGAGAACAGAGTGTGAGCACAGAGATGGGGTGGGAATTCTATGTTCTAGGTGTGATTATAGTTCAATACTATATGGTCTTAATTTTTTTTCTTTCGAATTGCAGTGAAAAAACAGTAAGGTTGCATGAGGTTAGATCTTAGAATGCTCTGCATGACTGTTCAGGAGAGTAACTGTTATTATTGAATAAACACAGAAAGGAGTCAGCTTTGTATAACATACTAGTCACTTTCCACTTTATTACGAAAAAGATGAATGTTTGAATCTCTGAATGTATATACATTTATTTGTTATGTGAAGATAATGACAATTAAAATAACTAAGATGTGCAATTTACCAAATGCTTCATATAAATCCTCATTGCTAACACATGAAGTTAAGTACTCTTTTCAACTTCATTTAAAGGGGAAACAAGCAAAAAAAGGAGTAGTAACTTTTTCATGGCAACGTGATGCCAAGTATCCAGCTGACCTAAAGACGCCCAGTTTTAACCACTGCACATACTCTCTCATGTGTGAAAGGCAGCATTTCTGTAATACAAAATTCTGTATATTCCTGCCCATTTCCCTCTGACTTACCTTACACATAAAACCATATAATCCAAGGATGTCAAAGATACATGATGGTAATTGGAGTTCTAGCAAGAAAACACTCCGTGAAGGCCAGGAGCAATGGAAGGAGCTTTCTTCACATATGGATCTCATTGGGAAGTTGCTGATTAAAATAATGGCAACGAGTCCAGAATAGGGACTTTCCCACTCAGTCTCCAGGTATACTTCTCAGCCCTGGCTGTATACTTTTATCACTTGGTCTACTTAGAGGAGAGAAGAAATATTCTTAGAAAGTAATGCTGGAGCCCTCTACCCATAGACACTGGATGTTTGACATGGGTGTGGCCTGGGTAATTTTTACTCCACTCCAAGTGATCCAAATGCACAACCAGTGTGAGAAACTATTGACATACATCAAGGAGGAGAACTGGGAAACCAGAAAGGAAGACCATGAACTGAGATGGTTGCCTTTCACTGGCCCTAAACTTCATCACAAGCACTGTATCTGCCGTAAATTGTAGCCACATGCTTCTTTTAAAGACCATGTTAGCTTAGACAGAACAGCAACAGACCCAGCTTAGGGCAGGGCCAGGCTCACTTGGTAACAATCGAAGTTCAACGTCAGTGAATTATTAGAAACACATAACAGATTCCTCTCTACCTACAGGCAACATGAGGTTGAAAATACTTCTGGTAAAACTTCTTATATATAGATATGTATATGTATTTTTACATACACAGAAACAAATCACATGATTAAATTAGTTAGTAAATGTTATGTACTTCATCCCTTATTAAAAATTTACAACACGCAATGACTAAAATTTTGATTATTTGATGTTAAAAACTGTATTGAATGATAAATTTCCCAAGGTAATTGGCAATGAAACCCTTTTTACATGAGAGTTAACTTATATTCTGAGGAATCAGTATTCTATGGAAAAAATATTGCTCAAATCACATCTAAATCATGCAGAAAATCATGCAGGTCCCAACACTATAATTAATAATAATCATCCCATTGAATTTCATTGCAAACTTTTAAGTAATGATGAAGATCTACCCAATCGTGTCTAGTTCATGGATGACAAAATAAATTACAGATACTTGGGGATTTATTTAGTGTACTATGAAAATTGATGCTAGAAGGAGAAATGACACTCAACTAGGAATTCAATGGGAATGGTCAGGTTAAAAGAGACTTAAAAGATGGTTTTACATCTCAGATAAAAGATTACGGACCTCATGAAATTTTTAAAAACTTACTGCTGTTATACTCACTGATTATCTGTTGTTATTATTAGTGTAGCCACTGGATCAAAAAATGTGCTTAACATATTTTTCCATTCAGCTTACATGAATGTTTCCTATGATTAATATTTCCATTCATAAGATAGCATACTTTAGCTATGAGTTTTACAGGACTAGAATCAGAGTCACTGAACACCATATTGCTACAATTCTTCAGTGGAAGAAACTAGTAACATTAAAACCATTGAGAATGAATATTGAAATTTAATCAGAAACATATGTTGTCAATTCTCAGCTCAAACACTGAGTAATAAATACTTAGAACTATTGAATTTGTTTATAAATTCTTTCCTAATTTTAGCAACACCTTCTCAGATACAGTTCTAAATTACTTTTCCAGTGCCATTACATATGTATTCACTTCCTTCTCAGAAAACCCACTTGGTACCTCAGAAAGCCCTCTGTACCTTTTTCCTGGCTCTTACCCACTTCTGGCTTACTCTGTAACTGTAAGAAAAGACTGTAAACACCCAGAGGACAGACACAAAATTTTGGTTCTCTCTTGTGCCTAGTACATTGACTTTCAAAACAACAGTGCTCAGTATGGTTTTAAAATCTGATTGAAATGAAGTAATTGTGACCTCAATACATGGAAATTTTCTCTAACCATTGATACTGCATAAATCACAAAAAGTCCATATTTGTGACCTAGCCTTTAATTTTATCTGTTCCCAAAATGCAGTCATCAGCCTGGACATATTTGCACCTGCCTAAGAAGGACATGCTTGTACCCAAGGATCCATAAGAAGTACACTTCATCACCTTGCCCAAAATAATGTTTGTGTTTGTGAACAGATATCTAGATTTTTCAGAGATTCTGATGTGTCTGATGTTTTATTCTTTCAGTAAAATATTAACTATAAAAGATAGATACTGTATCACTGTCAAAAGGGAGAGACAACTTGACAGCTGTCTGTGGCATGCCACACGACAGAACTGGTTTAAAGTTTTTATCGTAAATGAAATCTCATTACTTATTAGTTAAAAAGTAAAGCTATAGCAACACTGCTGATCTAATAGCCTATGTTTCTGTTCAGAGTAAGTATAAAACATAACGACATTAATTAAAAAATCTAAGTAATACTGCATATGATACTCTCCTGCCCCAAATTATGACTTGAGTTTACATTAGTTTGTACATTAACTGTGTAAATGGAAAAATCAGTCATCAGATTGAACTCCACTGGCTTATTTTAGCTAGGTATTCTGAAGAAAATGCCTGCATATGTTGGTTTCTTCATTAATTTTGAATTATATATTCTTTAAAATTTATCCCAATAATAATATGCTTATTATTTCTATGTCACTTTAAGAATACTTTATTTTTTAAATGTATAATATTACTCCATATGATTTAAGCATATCTATCTTATAATTCTAGATTAGTTTTTGTGTTATGTTATAATAGCTAAGATGGATAATAATTTTCATATGAAAAGATAATAGTGCCTCTTTCCAGAATCGAATAATATATATGTAATACATATATACATATACATACATGTATGTATACATATATATACATATGTTATACAGATACACAAATATAACATGTGGTTTTCCTTCATGAACATTGATAGCACAAATGGATTTGCAAGATAGTGTAAGTGGGGAGATTTTTGGTTATAATTGTCACCAAAAAAATGTAAGGTCACACTGAGAAAATTTTGGTAGTATAATGGAGTATGTACTACTAAAAATTATTCAGGAAAAAAGAAGCAACCTATTACTCTAATTATAAACTTTAATTCTTATGTTGTTATAGACTGATAAAAAGAAGAGTCATTCTAATAAGCCTATCAAATTCTCTATGTGTATGGTCACAGACATACTCTGTCTTTAATTTAATAATTAGTAATATATATCTAAAGAAAATATTCTCTTTGGTTTAAGGCAATGGTAGCAAATATCAAAAGAAACCAAAAGAAAATTATGTATTAATTTTCTGCTGTATGACAAAGAATAAATATGGCACTGTTAACAAGGTTTTTTTTTTTTTTTCCCTAAGATCATATAGTACTTTTAAGCAAAAGTTAATTATGACTGCAGCATAACACCACCACCCCCCGAGGCAATATACTTCTTGTAATCTGAGTAAATATCCAGTGCACACAAAGTAATTTAAAATGCAAATAGTATTATCATTAATACTAGTAGTTATGCATCAGTAGAAAGGGCATTTTGGGAGTAGTTTAGAAAAGTAAATAAAATTATTTCTCTTACAAAACACATACTCTATTTACATAGTATTTTTCTTAAAGAAGTTCAAACAGTTTAGACCTAACAAAACTTCAGGTCACTGACTGAGTCAACGAATCCTTCAGTAAAACAGAGCAATCTCTAGGCTATTCTCCACTGGATACCCTTGTGTTTGTAAATTCTATTGAGACATAAGTTTAAACTCTACCCACAAAGCAGAGCTCAGAGAGGTCCATTCTTGCTATCTTAACAGACATATTAATAGCTTTACAGTGAGACATCAGCCCTTTCCTTTGTGTAACTCACCAAGAATAAGGAAGAAGGGTCTTTGTGAGCCTGGTGTATGGCTACTTTGAGAGGGAACCCCACTGGTAGTTTATTGTAGAAAAGAGAGATTCAACTTCTGGTAATAGCAGAGTAATTTGTAACTGACTAACCCTTTTATGGATATTCCACAGACAATTATAAATTCTAGAAGAAGTATTAAAATCAGTTATTTGGAGGCACTAGAGAGTGATCAAACTGAGCATAGATGATCGACCCTTGAAGGAAAGGAAATGCATTGAGAAAGATTTCAGTTTATTCTCTTTCTACCTCAGAGTACTCTCAGATCCTAACTGGATGATCAAACTCAGTCAGAAAGCTGCATTCATACTGCATAATGAATGGGGTCTAAGAGCAGAATTCAGGGCTGACAAAGTACTTGAAAATTTGTGTGTGTGTGTGTGTGTGTGAGTGTGTGTGACAGAGAGAGAGACAGGGGAAACATGGAAAAGAGGGAGACACAGTGAAAGTAACTCCAAAATTTCATATAAACTATTAACTGATTGGGCATACATTGGGGAGAGTGCAAGACCAACAGAAATCAAAAGTTGAAAGTCTAAAAACCTGAGCAGCGATTTTAGCTGCTGCCCAAAACAGGGGAAAGAGAGGTTGAATTTGAGTAAAATATGTGAACTGCCTTCTAGAATAAAAATCAGCATTCTTAAAAGGAAGAAAACAGAATCCAAAGTCTCTACAATACACTAGCCACAATATTCAGTATATAATAAAAATTTTTAGACATGCAAATAGATAGGCAAAAGTGACCCAAATCAGGAAATAGACATATAGTCAATAGAAACAAAACCCAAGATAAGAAAAATGTTGGAATTCGAAGAAAAGTACTTTGATGTTACTAAAAGTATGTTCAGAGTATTAAAAAATATTGTCATAATGATGGAACAAATGGGGAATCTCAGCAGACAACTTAAAACTAAAAATACGGAAATTAAAAAAAAAACTGAAAATTACAGCATCTGAAGTAAAAAGTAAACAAGATAGACAATAACAGACTGAAGGTAGTACTGAAACTCAATGACAGAAATTATCCACTCTAAAGAAAAGGGTGGAGGGAGGTCCAAGAGGGAGGGGACATAGGTATACATACAGCTGATTCACTTCATTGTACAGCAGAAACTAACACAATATTATAAAGCAATTATACTCCAATAAAAAAATAATAAAATAAAATAAAAAATAAAGAAAGAAAAGGAAAAGAAAATATTTTTTAAAATAAACAGAGCTCTAATTACCTATTGAAAAATATCTAATATATGTGTGTTTGGAATCTCAGAAGGAGAGGAGAAATAATAAGGCAAAAATATTTTTGAAGATATAATTATCAAAAATTTCTTAAACATAAAGTTCCACAGCAAGATAAATGCAAACACAGCTACACCTAGACACATTGTAGTAGAATTGTTGAAAACCAAAGGTAAAGAAAACATCTCAAAAGCACCCAGAAAAAACAAAAACATATCACTTATTGGGAAACAATTGTAGAGAAAAATGCAGGACAGAATTCAATGGATTAAAAATGCAGGACAGAATTCAACTTGTTAAGATCTACAAGTGCTGAAAAACAATGTTAACCAGAAATTCTATACCAGTGAAATTATCCAGCAAAACTAAAGACAAAATAACAATTTCTGGATATGAATGGAAGCTAAAAGAATATATTGCCAAGAGACCCATAGTACAAGAAATGCTAAAGGGAGTTCTTCAGGCTGAAGGGATATGACACAAGATGGAAATTCTGAGCTATAGAAAGGAATGAAGAGCACCTGAAATGATAAGTGGATCAATAAAAAAAACTATATATTTGTTCTTATTTTAAGTTTTTTAATATGTATTACTATTTAAGCAGAAATCATAACATTGCCTAGTATTTTTAAAACATATTTAAATGTAATATATATAACAATAGCATTAAAAATGAGAGTAAATGGTACTATATAGTTGTAGGAATCTTACTTTTAATGTGAAGGGACAGCATTTCAAATCCAAGTATAAAGTTAAGGGGTGATAGTGTAAGGATTGTAATAGCTGAAACAACCAGTTAAAAAAACAGTGCAAATTGATATGATTAAAGAGACAATACATTATTTAAAATGAAAAAAAAAATTTTTTTTTCAATTAACCCAGAAGGTAAGAATGGAAGGATAGAAGGGAAAAAAGGCAGATGGGGAAATAACAAATAGGTCAATTTAGACCAAATGTCAATGAATAATAAGTATACATGTGGACTAAAAACCATCATTACAAGACAGAGAGTGTCAAATGGAATTTTAAAAAAGAACAAGATTCCGCTATATGGTTCATAAAAGAAATTTATTTTAAATATAAAGTCACAGAAAGACTGAATAGAAAAGATAAAGTGTGCAAACAGCAAG
Organism: Balaenoptera musculus; assembly: GCF_009873245.2. Taxonomy (NCBI): domain Eukaryota; kingdom Metazoa; phylum Chordata; class Mammalia; order Artiodactyla; family Balaenopteridae; genus Balaenoptera; species Balaenoptera musculus. Next base: position 22,747,228 of record NC_045786.1, on the reverse strand, counting down.
CATAAGAAAACTAAAGAGACTCCATTAACATCAGAAAAAATGTTATTTTAAGTTAAAGAGTAATATGAGAGGTAAAAAGGGACATTTCATAACAATAAGACAATCATTTTTTTACCATAGTAATTATAAGTATGAAGTCACATTTATCAATCACCTTAACCTAACTGAAATTTATCAAACACTAAACCAAACATCTGCAGAATACACTTTCTTTCCTAATGCAGATGACACGTTCACCAATTTAGACCATATGATGGGCCATAACACAAGTCATAATAAACTTCCAAAGATTAAATGCTTACAGATAATGGTATCTGACTGCAAAAATAAAGTAATGATAAAGACATGTGTATATATATATATAAAATTACCAATCTAAAATAAGTAGAAAGAAAGAAATTTTACAGAACACAGTGGGAATCAATGAAATACAAAACAAAGGATGGAGTAAAATAATAAAGCAAAAATTGGGGGTTTGAAAAAAATGAGTAAAATTAATAAACTTCTAACAAGACTGATGAGGAAAATAATAGAAAAAATACAAATTTTCAATATCAAGATTGAAAGAATATTACTATAGATGGTATGTTCACCAGAAATTCTATACCAGTGAAATGTGTCTTTAGCAAGACATTAAAAGGCAAAAAAGTTAATGCACACAATTTTATGCTAATACATTTTAAAACTTAGATGAGAAATACTAATTAACAAAATGAATGCAAATGAGGTAGAATATTTGAAGTAGGCGTATATCCATTAGAGAAATTGAATTTTTGTGGAAAAAAAATGTGCCACAAAAATGGAGGAAAATAAACCTGTAGGTCCAAATAGTTTCCCTGGCAAATTCTGTTAAACAGTTAAGGAATGAAAAATACCAATCTTACATAAATTCTTATAGAAAGGAGAGAACAAGATAATCATTTCCAACTCATTTTATTAGGTTATCATAACCTTTTTAATAAATCCTGATTAAAATGGTTTAAGAAGAAATAAAATTAGACTCATGAATACATTTTTAAAAATCCTTAATAAATGATTTGCATATCAAATCCAGCAATACAAAAAAAAATACAAAAACAAAAAACAAACCAGAAAAACATGAACATATGGTTAGTTTAGGTTTATCCCAGGAATGCACGTTCCTTAAAATATTCATAGTTCAATCTAATTATCATAAACACAGGATGAAGAAGAAAAAATATGATCACTTCAATAAAATAAAAAAGCATTTGACAAAATTCAGTATCTATCCAAAAACTCTTGGTTAAGAAGTAGATTGTGGTTTTATTTTTTAAATTTTAGTTTTGCTTTACATATTTGAGGCTGTGCAATTAGTGCACATACATTACAAATTATTAAATGTTCCTGGTGGATTCTAATTGTTAGTGTAGTAATGATTATGATTATAAAATGCCTCTTTATCTCTAGTAATGGTTTTTGTCCTACAATCTACTTAGTCTGATATTAGTATAGCTATACCAGATTCCTTTTGGTTTTAATTTGCATTGTATGTCTTTTAATCCTTTACTTTTGACCTTTAGGCATACTGATAATTTAGGTTTATCTCTCATAAGCAGCAGATAGTTCCTTTTTTAATCTAGTTTGAAAATCTTTGCCATGTCATTATAATATTTAGCCTATTACATTTAATTACATACATATTTAACTTTAGATCTACTATATTCCCATTTTCTATTTTCCTCATCTTTTGATATTCCTTTTCCCCCAACTTTCTTGCCTTCATTCAGTTAATTATTTTTGTTATTCTCCTTTTCTGCCTAATAATTCATTAGCTTAATGTTTTCACAAATGTATTAGTGGATACCCTAGAGATTAAAATGCATTCTTGATCTATTAAAGGTCAACACAAATTTGTATTTTTACTAATTTCAACATATTGCAAGAACATTAAAACACAACTTCTATTAGTGCCCTCTTGTTTCTGCTTTGGTTTTCATATAGTTTACTTTTATGTACATATTTTAAACCCTATAATGCACTACAAATATATCATTTTTATACCAGTTTTATATCATTACTCTTCCTTAGCTTTACTCACATACTTACATCACATATTCTCCATTACTCTCAGTAGCTCTATGTTTCCTTACCTAGTTGTTTTTCTTTTTACCTGAAGAATTGCTTTTGGTGTTTCTTTTCTTTAATGTGGGTCTGCTGGTGACAAATTCTCTATTTTTGGTTTGTGTGAAAATGTCTTTATTTCACCTTTATTTTCAGCAAGACAACTTTGCTAGCTATAGAATTCTAGGATGATAGCTGTATTTTTCCCTGCATTTTGAAAAGATAATTCCATTGTTTTCCGTCTTTCATTAATATGGTTGAAAATCAGCCCTCACTCTTATTCCTCATTTGAAGTAAAACCAAAGATTGTTTTTTGACTGCTTTTATTTTTTGGCTGTGTGCTACATTTTACTATGATGTGCCTAAATGTGCTTTTCTTTAAGCCTGCTTGATGTATGCTGACTTTCAAGATTATGTCTCAAAATATTTTGTTGGTTTTGGAAAATTCATTGCAATTATGTCTTCAAATGTTTTCCCATGGTACTTTCCTTCTCTTCTTATAACTCCAGCTGTACATATAATATGACTTTTATCACACCACATTATTTTTTATGCTTTTATCTATTTTTTTGGTATTACTTTGCCTTACCATGTTTCAAACTGATTATATATATATATATATATATATATATACACACATATATATTTTAAATGACTCAGTCTCTTTTCTTAGGTTAATTTCAGTTACTGATTTTTCAGTTCTAAAATTTCCTTTGCTTATTTTTAATAGCTAATGAAATTCTCCATTTTACCACTTAAGTTCTTAAACCTATTAACCCTCGTCATTTCACTGTCTGCATCTGATAACTCTATTATCTGGATTCCTATGTGTTTGTTTCTTTTGCCTCTTGTCTCTGCTTTCATTCAGGTATTGTTTTCTCTCATTCCCGGCTATATTTATGTGAACATTGGACATTTCATATTAAAAATTTTAGAGAGAATGTGAGACCTTGGATTACCTTACCTTCTCTTAGAAAGGATTTACTTTTATGTTGTTTATGGAGACAGACTATGGGCACTAGCAATCACAAATCAACTTAGGATATTAGAGATTAAGATGATTCAAAGAGGGGCTTCAGTCCTTCTAAGCACTGTTCTACTCCCATTTTATGACACATATTCCTTTGGTAAGCACTTCTTCACAATCCAACAGAACCCCTGCAGGTTTTACGGCAGCCCCTTCCTCTTGGCAGTAGTGGAATGACAACTTTTATCGCCTCATTAATGAGATTGCTAGAATCTCTTTTCAGCCTCGCAGCCTCTTTGCCACTTTGGTAGAGTTTCTCAACCTATCAGCTTTTGCTCTGGAAGCCAAAGATGCCTTGAAATAAACAGCCACACTAGGAGCAGGGTCACCACCATTTGGAATCTTGGACCCACAGTCTTTATTTCTTGGTAGTTCTCCAATGACTTCAAAGACATTTTATATGTAATCTCCCCCCAACCCATCCCACACCAGTTTTTCTAACAGTTCTTGGAGGGAGGTAGTTGACCTTCCATTGCCAGATACAGAAATCCACCTGAAACTATTAACTCTTCCATCGGAGCCCTCATTTTATGTCTCTACTCAAAAATCAGAAGTTTTCTGATTCTATTACAAACACTTATTCAACTCTAACCATATCTATTTCTGTTTGACATCTTAAAATTCTTTGAAATGCCTAGAATTCAGAACACATCTCAGTACATAGCAACTTCCTTCTTCTTAGTTCTCAACCCAAGTAGCTTAAGTCATCCTTGACTCATCCTTTTCACTTAGAGTCCACCTCTAATCTATCAATACCTTCTTTAAGTCTATCTTAAAACATATTCAAATTTTTACCACTTTTTACTACTTCCACTGCTGTCACCCTGATCTAAGCCACTGTTATCTCTTGCCTAGTTTTTTTGCAATAACCCCATCACTAGCTTCCTGGCTTCTGCTCTTTGTCACGACATATAGTCTCACCACAGAAGTCAGAATGATCCTGTTAGAATTAAGTTATTCATGCCACTGATTTACTCAAAACCATCCAGTGACTTCATATTTCACTCAGAGTAAAAGGCAAAATTATTTTAATTGTCTACAACACTTTTCCCAATGTACACTCCTTATCATCCCTTACCTTCCTGAATTCATCTACTAATTGCTCTCTAGTTATACTAATCCCTCTTACCAGATACTCCTCCATGAAGACATCTGTACATGTTTTTCTCCCTTCCTGTTCAAGTTTTCCTTCAGACATCTGCATGGCTTGTTCCCCTACTTTTTCATCTCTTTACTCAATATTTCCCACTCAATGAGCGCAGTTCAGAGAAAAAAGAAACTAAATGGCCAGTATATGAATATATGCTTAAACTTAATTTTCTGAAAATTCAAATTACCAAAAGAACAAAATATCTTTTATACATGAATAGATAGCTAGCTGGATAGATAGTTAGAAAAGGAAATAGACATTATGATTCACAATACCAAGTGGATCTCTTATATACTGCAAATCAGAATGGAAATTGGCTGACCATTTTGAAAACAAATTTGAAAATATCTAACAAAAATGAATATCTAAATATATGATTTAGAAATTATTTTACCAGCTTTATAACTTGAAGAACTATTGGCATATATACGCAATGTACTAAGATGTACTGGTAATGTACTAGGATGTTCACAGAACCATTGTTTGTAATCAAGAAAAACTATAGAAAATTATCAAATTATATCAACAAGGGATGAGATAAAAAACTGTGGTATAGTCTTACAACATAATGAAGCAGTTGAAATTAATGAATCATGTATACATTAATCAACATGTATATATCTCCAGAATATTATATGATTAAAAACCAAGTTATGAAAACATCCATGTAATATGGGCTTCTTTGTGTCAATTTTAAATGCAAACCAAAATACTATATATAATATAAAGTATGCATATGAAGCAAAAGTATAAGAATGTAGATAGAAAAAACAAACATCAACTTCAATATCATTGTTATATCTGAGAGGGAGAAAATAGTATGGATGACAATGCTTAAATCGGATCTTTTACTGTTTGACTTCTTAAAGAATAAAAGAAAGTGACAAGTATGGTAAAATGTTTTCATTTGTTTTTTCTAATATATTTTATATTTGGATGATATGAGCTTGGGTGTGTGCTGGTACTTACTGCTTAATGCTTTTCTATTTAACATATTTAATATTCTAAAAAATTAGAACAAAGTGGGTATATATTTCCTTTCCTCTCACATATGTACAAGATGAAAATATTTCAGTAGTTTGTCTGCAACACAAAGTAAGAGAACGTTCAACTTGAAATACTTCATGTAATTTTTTTGTTAGTTATTTGTTGATATTCCAGATACACAAACTTTTCTAACCCACCAAAACCAAGCATCTTTGAATTTATTAGCTAGGAAGAGGTAAACTGAGCTAATTTATTGAAGAATTTAAGCACCACATGTGCTTAGAGGCCTAGTTAAGTTATAAGACATTACACCTTGGGGGTCAGTCTATCTTTCCCCAGCTGAAAAAGATCTACAATCTCTAAATACATTAAAACCTTAATTTCTACATTGGGATCAGTTCCCAGCTTAACAAGTTAACCTCTCTTTCATTAGGGATAAGCTAAAAGCAAGACATAATTAAAGATTTTATTCAGAGAGAAATGGATAGCTGTGACTCACCCACAGATGTTTACTGGCAAAAATTTTTCTTCTCATACAAGAACTGTCCACAAAAATATTTTAAGATAAAATAGCATTTGGTGGGATCAAAATGTATTTCTTTGGAAGAAATGAGGAAGGATTATGTTGCCTAAACTAGCTCACAAATTTGACCTGCATCTCAGTAGAGCGATATTTTTCTCCACTGAGATTTTATTAAAACATAGTTTTCAAGGTGTGTCTAAGATATATTCCAAGTTAATATAATATATTTTTTATAATAAAGAGAATGAAGAGAGCTTAAATGTCATCTAGTACATATATTACTATTTTTAGGTGAAGGATCTAAGATCTTAAAAAGTTGAAAGTCTAAGATTTCATAAGAGGCCATGATAAAATTTAGAGCTGCAAAGGCCTAATTTCCTCCTAGTTTACCCTCTTTGCTATCTGGTTCCTTTGATTAATAAATCTAGGAATTGTTAACTTCAGATACCTTTATTCTTTGTCACTTCACTGCTTCCAACACTTCATAAGTTTAAGATCCCGTATTTCTATATTGACAAATATCCACTTACCTTTAGAATTTTAATGTGTCCAGATAAAAAAGGCATAATATTTACTACGAGAACATGAACAAAATCTCTCCTTTAATCTTTTTTAAAAAAAGTCTTTGCTTTACCTTTCTATTTTTTTCTCAAGAGAGATATTTCATTATTACAATATAAAAAGATACATCCTATGTGCAATAAAAGTATGACTCAATATATGTATTTATGCACATATGAAGTATACTTCCTTGAGGTTTTCAAAGATGAGACAGTCAGTACTTCTAGAGATTTGGGTATAGAATATTCTAGTAATAAAATATTATAATGTTCTCCTCATAAATGCAAATTGCACCTTTACTATTATTACCATCTCTCTGTTGTTTCTGATACTTGTTACCATGTGTGTATTAAGTTTGGAAATTCCCCAACCTCTTTTTTTTCTAAGCTAGTCTTCTTACATAAAGTAGTTTGGGTCTTCCCCTCTCCCCCATTTGCCAGAAAGCTGAGCAAAGTGCACTGAATTTTTCTAGGTGAGTCAGATGGTCACCTTTGTATTAAAATAGTAATCTGTAAAAGCTTAAATTAATTCATCTACCTCTGCTAATTATTTTGAGGTAAATAAAATGTGGCACTATTATCTTGGTTTCCTTCTGCCCTCCTTTATAGAAGTTATTAAAACGTAACCATCTAAGGCTTACGTACAGATTAATATGAATTTTTCTATGCAAAATTTTAATGTGGCTTCTTATTCCTGAAATGTTTGGCTTTTAACTTAAAAAAACCCTTTTTAAAAAATAATGATGATTAAAGTTTTTACATGCTACTTTTTATTTCTTTGCCATTACCATTATAATTTTGCCTTAGAATACACATTCCTTCAGGAATATGTATGCAAATAGTTGCACATGAATCACACCATGAACCTCCTCTGGGTAGCAGTTATTACAATCAAAGTAAATAGGCAGATAGTTACTGAGATCTAAAGAGCTTGCACATCCTAAACCTTCAGACAGCAAATCTATTCTGACACCAAAACCACCTCCCTATGGCCTGAGTATAACAAGCAAAGTAAATTATGTCAGTGAAAATGTTTTCAGTTCCCACTATTAAAGGGATAGAATAAAATGGTCTTATGAGATATGAATCCAACCATTAAAAAAACAAACTCATAAATTCCTTATATAGAGAATCACAAAAGACAAGGAGAAAGCATTGCAGTTGCAGTAGGTTATAGTGTTTGACTACATTTTAGAATTCTAAGATCCATGTGATGAGGGCATTTGATGACTAGATGAGGAATGCATAGAAGGGAAGTGAAATAGACACCAGATGGAAGGTAAACAGGAGGCAGTTATGGTGCATGGAATGTCACTGACCATCAGAAAAAACACATTTTTTTAAATTGAATAAATGTGACATATCACAATGTGTAAATTTAAGGTGTACAGCGTGTCACTTTGATACATGTATATATTGTAATACGGTTGCTCTTGTATGAATATTTTTTATATTACATACTGATAGTACAACATTATTGTCTATATTCAAGATACTGTACATTATATCTCTATGGCTTATTTAATACTTGTTACAAGTTTTAACCCTTATTTCCCCACCCCTATCCCCTGGTAACCACAGTTTTACTTTTTTTTTAAAGAGGTCTGACATTTTTAGATTTCACATATAAGTGACATCATACGGTATTTGTCCTTCTCTGTCTGACTTATTTCACATAGCATAACATGCTCAATGTCCATCCATGTTGTCACAAATGGCAGGATAACCTCCTTTCTCATGGTTGAACAATGTTGCATTGTGTATATATGCCACATCTTTTTAATCCATTAATCTGTTGATGGGCAATTGGGTAGAAAACATGAATTTAAATCTTGCTTTTGCTACTACTTAACATAGAATCATCTACCTTCTCTGAGTATCAGTTTCACTGTCTGCATGATGAAGATAAGGTCTACTCTATAAAGAAGTTAAAATGATTGAGATCCTTCAAGAAAAAGTCCCTAAAAAAATCGCATACAATGCATGTTGACAGATTTCAAGAAGGGGAAGCTCCTGCTTTATTAATAGGCATAAAGACTTCTTTTTCTATGTCATCAAGCATCTACATTGCACAAATTTATATATGAAAATGTATAATTTTTAAAATGAAATTTTTTGCTTTTCATATTTCTTTATATCAAGTAGAGACCTTTCAAACCTGAGCCAATGTTATCCCTGCCTTGGGTGAAAGGTAGATATAGCCTAAAACAAAAAAAGCCAATTGAACTTCTCAGCAAGTTTTAAAATATGTAATTGGGATAACAATCTGAAATACAAAGTGCTTTTCATTTGCAAATGCCACACATTTGACAGAGAAGAAAAACTGTGGCCTTCTAAATTATTTGCTTGAGTACCAAGAGCCAAATTTAGTAGATTTGGGGCATGGTTTATTAAATAAATCACTAAGTAGGGAATGATAATAACAATTCATAGTAACATTTTTATGTAAAATAGTATTGTTGTTTCATGGCTGAAACTTACACAGTGCCGACTGTTTGCCAAGACATTTTCTTGGGCTTCACATATATTCACTTGTTTAATCTCAAACAACCTATGAAGTAGGGGACATGGCAGACAATAGGGGTTCAGTAATTTGCTCAAGATCATTGAGCTGTTAAGGAAAAGCTTTGAAAGCAAGCAGTCTGATTCTATAGTTTTAATTTCTACCCTTGACTGTGTACAACAATATTTCTGGCTCCAAAATGATAGCCCTTCACCAAGAATGAAGGAAGGGCACCAAAGGGATGCATCTAGAACTCAGGTTTAAACAGACTCCTGAGAAGGGCTCTAGCTCTCTAGGTCAAGTTCCAGGGTGGGTAGGGAGCCACCGGCAGGATGGGAACACTATACAAATTGAAGGGGTGGAGACAGATCCCAAAGCTGTCTGCCCAGTGCCACCAGAAATTACCCCGAGATATTGTACATGGGGCCCATCAACTGAGTGGCTGATTGAAATGCAGGGAGGAGTACTCTAAAGGCAAACTTGCGGAATTTGTTCATCCCAGGAGGATAAGGTATGATAAGGCGGGCACAGCATGTGGCAAGATTGGTCACCCAAACCAGGTAAGACGAGCTTTCCTTCTACTGAAGCCACTGTCAAATCCTATTCACAACCTTGCCTGTTAGGGCCATGTATTTAGATGGTGAATTGCAAGCATACATTCCTATTATTACCTTATTTTCTATATCTCAGCAATAAAGAGTAATGTGCTCAAGGGGACAACTTAACAGGTGTCAAAATGAGACATTCTACATCAAAACACACAACAGCTAATTATTCCTAATCCTTCTACTATGTCGAGAGTGGGGGGAAAGTGACATACTCTGTGTATATGTGATTATATGAATGTGTGACAAAAGTTAGGTCCTCTTTCTACATAAAGCCTAGAAGCAGACTGCTACTTATAAAATGTTAGTGCTTCATTTCCAATGTCTGGTGTTTCAGGACATGTTAACGTACTGAGTATAGCTGACAAATTCAAAGAAGGACGTTTTCTCTGTAAAGTTTTATTGTTTCTCATGATAACCTTATTATAATTGACAAACAGCTCAATGTATGCTCAAAAGTAGAGACTATGAGAAAATTCTACTGTGGAGGTCCTAGCAGCATCATTTCTATGAATATAAAACACAAAAGAATCATGTCTTTGGGACTACTTGTCTCCACTGCCAGCTCCATCACTAACCTCACTTCCATTTTACCTAGATGACATCTGCGTTAAATGAATGCAGAGCCATGGTAGCCATGCCTTGGTTGTGGGTGTATTTTATGTAAATTTTTTTAACTCCTCATCTTGGCCTCATTTCAACTCCATCCATTTTAATAGCATTCCTTGATTCTTCTGCCCCTCCCCATTTTGGATAAAGTTTGGAAGCAGTTTGTAGTTCCTGAAAGATAAACTGAGAATCAAGGAAGACATATTTCCCCCTTTAACAAACAGGCTATAACTACATACATATTTGTGTGTATCATTAGTATATCTTATTACTAGAACACCAAAGAAAGAGTTCAAACTTTAACCATTAATATATTCTTCCCAGTGTGAATATAATTGAAGGTTATATTTTCAACTAAATTTGTGTTTGTCTACCCACATGAAGAAGAAAACAGAAGTAAAGCAATAATCTGAATACTTCAGGCAACAAATTTTTGCTTAAAATGTCTATCAAATATTTCACTAAAATAGTAAAAGATTATAAGGGATGTAATAGATATTGATTTCCTCACCAGTGTAATTCTGTGTCTTTGTTACATGAAGTTACTGAGCTGTGAGCATTAAGAAATTCCTAACTGGGCCATAAAAATGTAAAAATTCTCATGGCTTAAAAATGCTGAGTGATTTGAAATCTTTAAGTATACTATCACTTTGCTGATGAGTTTAAGATTTTATACACACACACACATATATATTTTTTTCTAAATACAGACTCTTTTATAGGATGCCATAATATGTCTTTAAAAGAAATAAGGGGCTTCCCTGGTGGCGCAGTGGTTGAGAGTCTGCCTGCCAATGCAGGGGACACGGGTTCGAGCCCTGGTCTGGGAAGATCCCACATGCCGGGGAGCGGCTGGGCCCGTGAGCCACAACTGCTGGGCCTGCACGTCTGGAGCCTGTGCTCCGCAACAGGAGAGGCCCGCGCACCGCGGTGAGGAGTGGCCCCCGCTTGCCGCGGCTGGAGGGGGCCCTCGCGCGGAGGTGAAGACCCAACACAGCTAAAATAAATAAATAAATAAATTTATGAAAAAAAAAAAAAAAAAGAAATAAGGGTAGCAAAAGTAACTCTGGAGGTCTATTTAGTCAGCTTCTGAGCTACCGAAGGTAAGAAACTTTCTAAGATGTGCTTTGTATTACTGCTTAAAAAAATTTTTTTTTTAACTACAGCTACAGGTTTTAAAGATTTCTTTGAAACAACTGAAGAGTGAACTTTAATTCATGTTTTTTAAACAAAGGTTATATGAGACTTACAGCAGTCTTACAAAAGAAGAATATCAGCAAGAATTGCACATTACGCTCAGAGTGCAACTGACTTTCAAATTTCTCTACAGGTATTATTTCCCATGAATAGGAACAAAGAGCAAAAACAGTTAAAAAAGCATATTCAAATGTGTGCATAAAAAGGCATGGTAAATGAATACTGTTTAGTTTGCTGACATAATTACTTGAATGTAATTTTTATGAGTCGTAGAAATCTTGGCATTTTCACTGAACCAGATAATTAGACTCTGAATAGAACAGGGTCAGAATAATTAATACATCAAAACTAGATGAACTTTTTCTAATTATTTTTATTTAATCTCTATTATAATTATTGTTATACTCTGCTGAGCATGATTGCCTCATGTTCATAGATTTGAATGCAGTCTTATAGTTGCATCCTGGGACTTTGTGGAATATTAACAAACCGTGGCATGGAGAAATTAGAATGGTGTAGTTTCATGATGGAATTCTAAATTGGAATTTCATATTTTTCTATATAGTTGCACAAAAATTTGTTCCATAATCATAAAAATATGAATTTAAAAACAAAAGCCTACTTTTCTTTCAAGTTACACTTCTCTAAAGTTCAAGAAAAATTATTTTCTCAGAGGTTTTTTTTTAAAGGCATATCATCAGCTATTGAATTCATGTGAAATTTTCTGAAAGGGGATTACATTAATTTTTTCCTTATTTGAGAGTTTTTAATATCATGATAAATCTTAATCATTAAAGCAAATGTATCAACAGGCAGTAAAGACCATTAACAACTATTATTAAAGACTTTGAAATCTGTGTTAGAAAGTAATGGTGTAACTTTCAGATGATAGCTTCCTACTTGTGCCAGACCTTTGTGTACTCATGAAAATACAGAAAAATAAATTATAACAACCAATGAAACCACGAACACTGATGAAATACATTTAAATCTCAGGGCTGAAAGATTATATAAGCCAGTTAATAAACGATTAGAAACTAACCTATGTCTGAATATATGAAGTTAGAACACTGTAATACAGAAAGGAAGGTCTTAGCCATCAATATAACATCCAATAAAGACTGTAATTCAAGGAGCCAGTGAGAAAGTTTGAGGGTTCTCTTAACTCCTAGTTCTCATTTCAGAGTTGGTCAGGACTACCCTATTCTACCCTTGTCATTATCTCTCATCAGTCTATGGAAGTCCACAACTTTCCCTTGTACAGGACTGAAAATTGATGAATTTAAGGAGTATTGCAAGGAAAAAGCAGGAATTAGTAGACTACTGCAAAAGCCTGAGAATAATTCATTCTGAGAATTTATAGAATATTTAAAATTATCTAGAAACTAATACATCTTCTAATATTTAGAATAAAGGACAGGAGACTCAGGATAACACTCTCCCTAACTTTTGTGTAACCAGGTTATTTAAATGTTTGCTTGATCCTGGAATTTGTCTAGGGAAGATACACATCATTGGGGAGAGCAGTAAAATGATTATGAGATTCTAGAAACACAAAGAAAGAAAGTGATATCCATCATAGAGAATAATGTCCTTTGCAAATATCAACAGTGTTAGATTTTACCTCATTCAAGGATAAAAAAACAACATTGACCTTAAGCCAATAAATGCAGTTTTCACTTAAGAAAAAAAGTATTTGCCGTAAGTATGTCAAATACATATAAAATGGGAAAAGAGAATAGGGAGAACATTGAATTATAAATGTTGCTGGCAAAGATATAAAAAGAATATGGGAGAGAAAAAAAATGCCACAATGGAAATATTAAAGTTGGCTTCAGCTGTAGTAAAGAACATAATTGGCCTGGTAGAAAATGAAATCACTAATAAAGATTATAGATATCTCAAAATAAAGAAAAACTGTAATAATAATAATGATAACGATAATAATAGATGCTATAGAAGAAAGAAAACAAAATATATAAATAACTGGCAGTCATTGGGAATGAATTAAAACAAATGAAGCTAAACAACCATTCATTAAGAGAACACTTTTCATGAGTTTAGCAAAAATAAACAAAACAAAAGAAGAGACACTACCTGAGTTTATGAGTCAGTGGAGTCCAGTAACCTGCACCCCCCATACACACACACACACAAATTAAGTGACTTAGAATAAACTTGGCAAAGTTTTTGAATTTTAAGTTTAAAGAAAAAATTCACAACTGTTTGAGCAAAGAGTAAAAATAAAGTCATACTGGTTTCAGATCCTATTTAACTCAGAGTGCCCAGAACACAATGTACAATGAGAACAAAGTTTTCAGAGAAAAATATTGTGGCACAAGAATATTCTGACCAAGAACAAAGTAGTTAATATGTTGGGGTAACAGAATGATTTCTATGCTTAGATCTGCAGGATTCAGGACATAAACTGCTCATGGATACATCCCTTGAAACTTTTACCTAAAAATGCACATCAGCAGGGTAAAGATAAATAATATTTAAAAACTGAAGAATGGGATATTTGAATCTGAAATTACTGTGTTATATATTGATATTAGTTTAAAGCATATTTGCTCACCAAACAAAACACAATGCTCACATTGAAAGAAATAAGTTAGGTTTCTATATATGCTTATAACATAAACAATGCCATAAGTGATATAAGTAACAATATAATTCTTATTCCTAGCAGGTATAAACGTTATGATCATGAATATATTATGATCTTTATATAAGCAGATGTAATATTCATCAAATAATTTTGGGACACTTGGCTTCTTGGAAAATAACCTTTAAATTGGATCCTTACCTTACACTTCAAGTTAATATGAACTTAAGGTAAAAAAAGGATTAAAATTTATAAAGTAAATATATTTTTAGAAAAGATAAAAATATAAATGATAATATGTGTTCTTGAAGCAATCACAAAACTTTTAAGCATAAACACAGCAAAATTCACGAAATTAAATATTGAAATGTTCCTCAGGAAGAAACCTATAAAAGTTTACCTTACCAAAATCAATGAATAGATGTGGTATAGGTTTCATTAATAAGACAATGTTATGCCATAAATATTTTACCCAATGGCCCTGTACATATCTGCCTAAACATGCAGTCATGACAGTGTGTCAATAGCATTATAGAAAAAAATGATACAAACAATTTAACACACATTAAATAATATATAACTTCCGTTTATTATAAACTTCACATATCCCAACATCATATTAAGAGATTTACTTTAATAATCTAATTTTGAACTTGCAACAAACCTCTTAGGTAAGTGCTATCTACTTTTCTACTGATGAATAAACTGAAACAGAAATAACTTGTAGGAGTTGAAGCAGGATTTGAATCCAGGTCTAACTACAAAATTAAGTGCTGAGTCCGTTGTATGCTGCTTTCTAAGTATCTTACATGCAATGTAAGGAAAAACTTTCTTCTGTGTTGTTCTTATCTATAGCCTCTTGGTTTAGCATAGTGTCTGCTTATAGTATGCACTCAATAAATAATTGCTGCATGCTGAATGTATGTATATAAGACGCTGTATTAGAAACTAAGAAATATAACACTGAAAACAAATGAATATCTTACCCCAAGAAAGTTCTCATTAGGGTTTGGTAGGGTATAGAAATGAGGGATTTGAACAATACAAAACAGTACAGTGAACAATATAAACTATAAGGCAGATTTTTGAAAGTGCATTGCAATGCCCAAAAAGGAAGTGAGATCTCAAAGGAGGAGAGACCATGACAGAAACTAGGTAAGGAGATCCCCCAAACAAACTGTTTACAACATGATTTGGCTATTGAAACATCCAATATGGCTTTCTTGGATGCTTTTTCATACAAAAATGGCTAAAATTAAGTATCCCCCCCTCACCTAAGGTATGATGATGTAATAAAAATTTCTGATTAGTTAAGAAAAAAGGTTAGTCTGGATTAATCTATTTTAACTGTAAAATTAATATGTTAAACAAGAAGTTTGGTAGGAAAAATGGTGATACATTCACTTTAAATTAAGGTAACCCAAAAGAATTGATGGCTGACCTAAGTAATATTCATACAAAGGAAATACTAATAGGATCTTGTCCTTCTAATAGGCTAAATACTATAGTATAGTATTTAGCTATAAAAATATATTTAATCCTTGCAGATAAAAACTTAGGAGGTGATCATATATGAGGCTTCAATTTTATGTCTTAACGTAAATAATAAGAAGTAATTGGAGGAAAAAGCCATCAAAAAAAGAGCAGATTTAACCTACTTTTAATACATTCAGGTTTTTGTTAAACCAGATTTCACTCTCACTCTATAAACTCTTCTCTGTTTTTTTTTCTTTCTATTCTTTTTTGTTATCCCCATTTAACTGAAAAAATTTTTTTGTATGTTTAAGACATAGAATCTGAAATTGTCCATCTAAAAGTCATTAAATGGGGTCGTTTCTACTTAGAAAGAGTCTATAAATTCACCTACAAGTTAATAAGTATCTGGCATTTTTGTATTTATTATTTTCTTGGTGTTTTAGTGTCATTTAATTGATTTGTGCATAAGAACCAGATTGGAAAAAAAATTAGGCACACATTGTGGTATTTTATCCCAGTCACACAACACCCATATTTGCAACTGTTCTTCTGTTGCCAATCTCTGGCAGTTCATTCCATTGTCTCAGATGCTTGATGTGCTTCCTGGCATTTCAGTATTTTATCAGTGAGTATTAACTTACAAGTGATAGAAGAAAATGGACTCAAGAACCCAGGCTTTCCATTTGGCAGCTATTTTTTATTGGTGCTCATGTCTGAATTGTTGACTATTCCTAAAATCATGACAGAATTTCTGTGAACCTTTTAATGACCTTAGTTAAGAACATTTTTATTTATGTAGTTTGGAAGCCTATAGAAAATGTGGGAAAAAACTGGTTCAACACAGAGAATGAGGAAATAGCTGAGAACAAATATTAACCAAGTGAAATAAGTATTAAGAAGGCAAAGTAAGAGCAGAGGCAAATTATGGAATCTGTGCATTTAATTGGATTTAAAATTTCCCTTTGGCAATGCCCAGGGAACCATGAAGACTGGGAAAGGAGAAAATGGGCTGAAAAACATAAATCCTTTATATGAATAGCCATTCTTCAAAGAATTTTCCAAATATTAAATACTTTAGAGTTTGCTTGATGTTTATCACTTACTCTCATCAGAATTTGAACTCTTACTTTTATGTATTTAATATGAAAATACATAAATACCCTGTAAAATAAAGATTTAAAGTATAGCCTTCTGGAATGTGGAGCTACTTCTTTTTTCTGCTCTTAAAGAGTTTTTCTCAAACACTATCCACTCAATCACTTTACTCTGCTGACAGCCACTGCCACTGCAGCACAAACCAAGCCAAGGATAAGAAGATTTGGCAAGATGCAAACTGCATTCATGACTGTTTTTTCAGTAAACAAAATATACTTTTTGTCTTGCAAAATATTCAGTCCCTAAAATTGATTTCTAATTTGAACGTCTGCTATATTTTCAATAGTGACTTGGAAATATTGCAAAATGATCATAATTTTGATTTTAATAGCTTAGGAACTTCTCTAAAACCAGACAAATAATACATGTAAAGTATTTAACACCAGGTACTAACTAGACAGCTTTCAATGAATATTAGACTTCTTTCTCTTTGTCTTCTTCAGTATACAGTATAAAAAATGAAATAGTTATTATTTAAAGTTTAATTGTTTGGAACTATTTCATAGAATTACAAAACTTTAAGCAAATAATGGCTTTGGTTTCTTTATCAAGTTCTTATAAAAAAGACAAGGAATTTAAGCATAGTTTAGAGTTAGAAGTCTAAGAATTTTATTATATGACTAAAATCTTTTTTCCAATAAAAATTTTTTGTTCATCTTTCATTAAATAAAAAGTTGTCCCCTTTGCACCTGAGATTCTCTCTATCATCTATCTGTCTGTCTTTCTAACTATCTATCATTTATTTCTGGAAGTCATAACTTGAAGTTAATGATCTCATGACTACTTTCATACTGAAGTACATATATTCACAACACACAGATCTGGTTAAAAAAAAATTTATTCACAGATGTGACTGGCTTTGACAGTTTTTTTTTTTTTCTATCTAAAAACTTTTGTTGACTAGAGACAGAATTCAACCTTTTAAAAACTTGCCTCATGTTAAAAAATATGAGACACCTGAAGAATGTACATGTCATCCTTGCTCAGGGACCATGTTAATCTTCTCTGTATCATTCCAGTTTTAGTATGTGTGCTGCTGAAGTGAGCATTGCATTTATTTTTAAAGCCTTAAGGACATAAGGAGTTCTTTCTGTACTGTCTTCTTTTTGGGGGAAGTTGGAGGCAGGTGTGGACAAGCCATAAACACTCCATTTAGTTGTTAAATGTTTAATATTCTACTCTTTAAATGACTTATATCAAATGCAACCGACATTCATCATTGTGCATTAATTGGCATACATAGAGGGCACAGGAAAATGCTATCCCATGCAAAATTTAGATATGTTTCATACAGCATCATCTCCCAATTTCCAACATCAAGCTATAAAACCATATAGTGATATGGTCCCAGATGTCACGTGTCCCCTCATATATCTGAATGTATTTGTATACACACAGATTCAAATAACTCTTCACCCTCTTTGTCTTTTAGAGCCTTACCAAGTGTTCCAAAATCAGGAAGAAATTCTTGCCTATAATGTTTCTACAACACTGATATTTGTTTCCATAGGGATATGGAGACATTCTTTTTATCTAAGAAATTTTAAAGTTACTCCTCAGATGTAAGGTAAATAGGTATTAGTATATAATTTGTCATGATTTCACCTTCCATTTCCTGTTCCTTAAAATTCTTATTTAAAAGCCTTTGGCTAGATTTCCCCTATAATTGAGGTTGAAACCTAAGACTTCAGAATAAAAAATACAAAAAGTGGAACACTAGGACATTATTCAAGTTTTTGATCAGTGAATTAATGTAATACATACAGTCAGAAGACAGGATCCTGGTCTCATAGAGTAATCACTTTAGCTTGAATTCTTGAATTATCTGTTTACCTATGAAAAAAATATATATATTTACAATATTGCAAACGTATCTTACTTCATGCAAACAAAGTTCAGTCAGTAAAACTTCAACTTTAAAATAAGTGGAAAATTAAAACACATTTCAAATAATTCAACTCTATTCATTTAGATCTGGCTATGTCATGAAGAAGAAATAAGTTTTAAAAACTAGTGATTTTACACAGTTTGGTTATCGAGAGCACAAAATAAATTATTCATATCATTTTCAAATACTACTGAATTATGCCATACTTTTATTTTTTTTTTAGCAAGACCTTTTTTGTTTTTTTTCTTTTTTAAAATAAATTTATTTATTTTTGGCTTTGTTGGGTCTTCGTTGCTGCGTGCGGGCTTTCTCTAGTTGCGGTGAGTGGGGGCTATTCTTGGTTGCAGTGCACGGGCTTCTCATCGCGATGGCTTCTCTTTGTTGCAGAGCACAGGCTCTAGGCACGCGGGCTTCAGTAGTTGTGGCACACAGGCTCAGTAGTTGTGGCTCGCAGGCTCTACAGCACAGGCTCAGTAGTTGTGGCGCACGGGCTTAGTTGCTCCGCGCCATGTGGGATCTTCCCGGACAAGGGCTCGAACCCGTGTCCCCTGCATTGGCAGGCGGATTCTTAACCACTGCGCCACCGGGGAAGTCCCTATGCCATACTTTTATATGAGAATGAAACAGAACTGTGAAAAGAGAGAACCTTGTCCTTTCTTGGTTCTTTAGAATTTCTTTTTGCAAATGTGCTTAATTGATTTAGTTGTCTCATATCTATGGAATATATTTGGTTGTCTCAGATCTATGGACTAGATAGATTTATATGGGCTGCTTGTGGGAAACAAACAAAAGATAAATATAAAGAAACCATCTCTAGCTTTGTTTTTTGCAGATCCACAAATATATCCCTATACTATATATACAAATTATCTCTCTCCATTTAGTAACAAAATGTACTCATGCAAAATTAGAGGTAACATTTTAATAGAGAGAGATTAATATCCCTTTTAAATCCCTATTCCTACAATTGAATAATATTTTCTTAGTTAGTGTTTCTGTGTTGTTAAGAAAAATAAAAATAAAACTTATTGGAAATTTGACATTTGAAAAAATTCTTATTTTTTTGGATGCTTGCAAAGTTTAAATCATACTACAATATGCCCCAGAATCCCCATTCTCGTGTTTTCTGTTTTTGTTGCTATTGCTATTCTGCAATATTTTAAACCATTTCAATGTCAATCAAAAAGGTATACAAGTGATTTTTAAAAAACAAATGAAAACACATATTATGGTTCTTCAGTATAAATTATTACTTTGCATACATGTAAACTAATTGTATGGTAAAATTATTTAGCTTTATTAGTAAGAAAGGCACCATATGGTATAGGCCAAGGTTTTTATAATTTAAAATAGGAATACATAGGAATGAATAAGGATGTTCTCTGAAATAAGGGTAATTAAATTTATCTGTATTAATTTCACATATTTATAAAATAATTCACCCCTCTTTATTTTAACTTCACTAATACAATCATCTTACCCCACTCATCAAAATAATAATCTGAGGTTTTTTCCCTTCACATAGCCCAGCAAAGTTATTCCAAATCAAAGGCCCTTACTCAGGTGAATACATTTAAAGCCTTCCTTCTCTGAAAAAGAAATTGCTTCATTGTTACAAGCTATGATAATATCTAATACCTTCATAATTATCATTAATCTTTGAATTGGTAACAATTCAGATATTTACATACTTTAACACTACAAATTTTCTTCTAACAATTTTATCAGCCTAGCTATATCTAAAAAAAATTTTTAAGTATTACTTTTCTCATTGTCAATTAAAAACTAATTCGTTCTGGAAAATTAAACTGTCATTAGTTAATTGTCCCAACTATAAACAATTATTTGAAACATGTATGCATGTTGGAGTGTGTGTAGGTCATGACTGAAGATGTACTTTAGCCCACAAAATACTGAAAAAAGTCAGGGATATTTTTTGCTATATGGCAGAAAGCAATTAAATAATAAATATATATATTTGTGGTCCTCTGCAAGATTAGCATCACTCAGTGGCAGAAGGGAATCTGGTCCCCTATTTGTATTTCCCTCTCACTTCTTTTTTTTCTCTCTCTCTTTTCCTTTTTTACCTTTGCAAACTTGGCCTTCTATTGACCACCATCAAGTTCCTAAAAAGTGAAGAAAGTAAGGAAGTTTTATTGGCTGCCTTAAGATGGGGTGGAACAGAGGCAAGAGATCCAAAAGCAATGTGAGCTGTTGGAGAGGAGAGTCGCTCAGTGTATTTTTACACATTGATGTCCTGAGACTCAAGGCCAAGGGTTGTGTCACTAAGCTCTATCAAGGGACAGTGAGCATCTTGGAGACAAAAGCTGTCACTGCCACCCAGTGGCAGTATCAGTTATTGCATGTTCAGCCAAACCCCATCTGTTTGGCCTGGTAACTACGTGGAGATGGACAGCTTCTCCCATCTCTTAAATAGAAAATAAAACACAACAAGTCTGTTTATTCTACTGTATTCAAGATACATGATGAGAAACAAAAGTAGTTTTTAAATTATCTTTCATGCTAAGTTTGAGTTATACTATTTTCTCTCTAGGTTTGAGGGAGGGTATGTAAGATGACTAGATTTTTAGGCAAGTCAATGTTTGCTAGTATTTTTGAATTAATATTTAAAGTACTTAAAATAAGCTCCAAATGAACGTATGTTTATAATGTCAGGGGACTGCCACTGATTTAAAAATTCAATGGTTTGGCCTATTCTTTTTCTATAGCATTACTAACACAAAGAAGTACTGATACTGATTCACAACGAGGCCATATCACACTGATGAAAGTTATGCAGTTAAAGTGGAGGGTTCAATTGACATATGTGTGTTTAATAAACATATAAACTTGGAAAGAAGAATCAGAGAGGGCAGAGAACTTTTTCCCTTTTCAATTCAGTGCAACACGGCACATCCTTTATTTTTCTATCACTTTGCTGACCTACATATTTATTCCATATATATAAGAAACACTCTTTCCATCTTCTGTGTAACTTTCAATAGAAGTCCTACTCAGGGTCTTTGGTTTTGAATTTTTTAACAAGTCCAATTGCCTTATGTTTCAACAATTTAAAAAAATATATATATATATAATAGCATTTTATGTTTCCTTAAAAGCTCGTCTTCCAGAGCCCTCAAAGAGCTTCAAATTAATCTTGTTCCTAATAGATTTCAATAGGGTTATCCTGCAAAAATGATATCAGTTCAGGTTTTTGACTCCTCCCCTTTTGTCTAACTATTGTACATGATTAAATCCTACTTTTTTGTGTGACACACTCTGTAGACATTTTATAGGCGTTGATTTTCAATATTTCATTGCTATTTGTTTTCAGCAGGTTATAAAGAGAAATGAGATCTTTTAAGAAAGGTTGTGTTCTGTATTTTTTCTATGAGTGGAGTTATTTTATCTAAGAGAGAGAATGACTTTATTGTATGGAACACATATTTATATTATTCTATGTGAATACATATTTACAATGCTTAAGGGTAATCCACAAAGCTGAAGTAAAAATTGACTTAACCCGAGATTTGTTTCCTCAGTGTTCTTGCTAATCAAGCTGTAGGGGTCCTCTGGCACATAAATAACTTTTCATTTATTTTGGATTCAGTGGTGTTAGCCATTTCAACA